>NW_006204851.1:1483814-1512161 GCF_000334495.1 Tupaia belangeri chinensis
TCTCACTTTCTCTCTCTCTCTCACTCTCTCTCTCTTTCTCTCTCTGATGAGCACACATACTCTGTAGCAAATTTAAAAAATAATGATAAATAAAGTAAATCTTTTTTAAAAAAAAGATAGTAATTTATCAAAAGTAAACACTTTTTCCTCTTTCTCACAAACATTCACAGGATGAAAACCTCAGGTTTTCTAATAGTCTCCTAAGTCTATCCTTGGAGATGGGGAGTGTCGTCCCTTAGAAATTAGAATATTTGAGATACTAGTGAATGCTAAGAAATAGTCAATAAAATTTTGCAGGTGGATTTTATCCAGACTTGAGGTGTTCAAGGTTACCCTTTGACTAGTAAGCACTGATCGGTCTTCATGCCAATCTAAGGGTTGGACCTATAAAATGTGACTTTGGGTCATTATATTCATCAATAGGGCCATTTTTAAATCCTGTAGACTGTATGCTGTATACTATCACTTGTAGAGGCCACATGGTGTATTGTATTAAACATATTAAAGGACCCTTATACCCCAGTTTATATATTTTTAAGCTTCCTGAAGTGATTTTTAAGTATTGATTTTGAAATTATTTTATTACAGGTAGCATTTAATTTATGGTTAGGTTTAATTTCTTGAAAAATCATTGCAAATACTCAGGAATTGTTACTAAATAAGAAAATTTAACCTGTAATTTGTTTGTAATGTAATGAAATTTCTATAAATGCTAAATTTATATGACTAGTAGTTGACATATTGTTATAATAGATATTTAGAGGAACCAGCAATTAGCATAATGGGTATGTCGCTGGACTCCCACGTAGTCAACCGTGGTTTGTGTCCCGGACCCGGTGGCTTAAAACTCACGCCGGGCGCGTATGCGTGCGTGCCCAAGATCCCGAGAGGAAAATGGAAGAGAAGGGATTGCATGCGGCATGACCATCCCCCTTGGGGGGTGATTTCTCGCTTTCTGTCTCTATGTCTCTCTCTGTCTGTTTAGCCAGTGCAAGCGCCCTGTAGCAAAAAAAATCTCTCCAAAAAAAAAAGAAAAAGAAAAAGATAGCTATTTAGACATTTGTTATTTTGGATTTTATACTTTGGAGCTGATGATTTATTTCTAACCTGAAGCATTTTCATAATCCCATGTAAATCTTATCATCCTTGGGCAATGTTCACATTGCCTAGTAGACAAAATAGTACCATTCGCCATATAAAAAAATAGCTTATGTACAGTTCTGCTCCTCTACAAAAGAAGAGTGGTTTGGAGCATTCTTTTATTTATTTATTTATTTATTTATTTATTTATTTATTTATTGGGTTGAGTATGACTTTGGAATTTGTTTTAACTGCCCGAGGGCACATGCCAAAGAGAGACTGAGACAGAGAAAGGGAGAACGCACCTCCCACTGGGGTGTAGTGATGGCAATCTTTTCTCCATTTCCCCACCTCTCGGGATCTTGGGCACGCACATACACGCGCCCGGTGTGAGTTTAAGCCACTGGGTCTGGGACTTGAACCATGGTCGACTACATGTGAGTCCAGTGACATAGCCATCACGTTAACTGCTGGTCCGATTAGGGGCATTCTTGATCGCAGCCTGTGTAAAACATGCATTAGACTTAATATCAAAGTAATATTAAAGTAAATCCCAATAACCCAAAGGTGATTTCTCCCTGTGCCTGTTGAAGTGCCCTGATGACATAGTGTTTCACAAGAAGAAAGTGATTTCTTTTAATCTGGAAAATTAAATTAACAACCTATTACTATCTACATAGTTATGATACAATAATAGTCCAGTTGTAGTAGCTCAACTAAGAATAAATATAGGTATATAAATGAGAAAATCAATGTCTAGTAAATATCTAAGCTTCTGCATATAGACCACTCAGCATCTATATCAGGGCAATCAAATATTCTTTCAAACATTTATAAATTCTAGATTATCTTTTTTCTCACAATAGATAAATTTTGATGGCTCCTATCAGATACATAATACCTTATTACTGCATTATGGGTTTATAAAAAGTTGTAGAAAATCCACTTTGAATTTTGAATCACAGACTGAAGTTCTTTGATATAATATAGTCTATTAATAGGCTGCCATAACTACCTTAGGAACTTTTTCCTCAAGGAATAAAAATTTGTTGTAGGATTACCTGGTTCCAGGATACCTAACATCCTAAACAAAATCCATCAATCATTGCACTAAATGAAAACAAAGCAAATCACAAAACCACCTATACTAGCATTGTCAAACAGAAATATAATAGAAGCCATATATGTAACTTTAAATTTTCTAGTAACCGCATTTAAAAAATGAAACAGATAACATTAATCTTAATGTTTTATTTAATCCAGTATACTGAAAATACTACCATTTCAACATATAATCAATACAAAAAGCATTAACGAAATATTTCATGACTTTTTTATATTCAGTATACAGTATCTAGGATGTATTTTATACTTAACAAATTTCAATTCAGACTAGCCACATTTTAAGTGTTCAATAACCACATGTGGTAGTGACTATCATATTGGATGGTACAGACCTCTACTGTAGTTCATAGTTTTTGAACTTGAATGTATATCAGGATCACCTGGAGGGCTTGTTGTAACGTAGATTGCTAGGTGCCACTTCTAGAGTTTCTGATTTATAAGTCTAGAATTTACATTTCTAACAAGTTCCTTGATGATACTGATCTGGGGATCACACTTTGAGAACCATGGCCATAGTTCTTTCAGAATCATACTTTGGAACCATTTTACTCCTGCATTTATGTGAATGATCAAGAACTGACCCTAGATACTGTAGTTATTGTCCTTATTGTTGTGGAAGTGATATTGCAGTTTATAAAACAGTCCAAATCACCATTTACCTGTTGGTTAATACTGAGTAATTATTTATGCAGATGGGTATTCCTTCGATCTTCATTCATGTCTGCTGCTCTCTGAGTACTTTTTTCAAGGAAACTAAATAGGGAAGAACCATTCATTGGCTTGCTTGCTCTTAATATTTGTACAGCTGTATTAATACCATGTCCATATACATGCTCTGACTTTTAGGCAGAAAGTAACCCTTTTCAAATGACAAATTGTCAGTTAATAAATGAACAATATGCCCAGTGTAGGTTCAAGGATTTTACAGCAATTAATTTGATTTTAACATATTCCTTTGAACTTTGAAATACTAATTCAGTAGTTCCACTCTTTTTGAGCTCAGTGAAAAATAAAGAGGATTTTGTATGGTTCATAGTCCTTTAAACCATGATATGAATTCATCTCTGAATATGAGCAGATCCTGACCATCAAATTATAGATGGTTCTGTTCATTTATAAAAGTTGCTGATTTTTCCTGTCCCTACATGCTTAAATACTTCATTTTTCTTGTCTCATTTCTGAAGAAAAGTAATAATAATTTAATACCTGGTCTTTAAATTTTGCTTTTTTTTTTTTTTTTTGTCATTAGAGTACAAAAACAGCATCGGAGCCTCCTTTGGCTCCTCCTGCTTCTGAAGAAGAAGATGAAGAAGAGGAAGAAGAAGAAGATGACAATGAGCCCCCACCAGTCATTGCACCAAGACCAGAGCATACTAAATCAGTAAGTCAAAGGGACTATTTCCAAATGATTTTTTAAAAATGCCCTTTAGTACAGTAATGGAGTTGGATTATAGTTAATCTGTTGGTGTGTGTTGAGCATATCTCCTATGTTCCCAGAGCTAGAACAAAATTAAAATATTGGTTTTTGAGGTTGCTATCTGAGGATACAAGATTAGCACATCCAACAATTAGAGAATAATACCAAATAATACATTGATAACTGCCATGTTATTAAAGTTCTGAAGAAATTAATATAGAGAAGGAAATCAATGTGAACAAGGTAGAAAGAATTGCATAAATAGAGGCACCTAGATTAGAATCAGCGGGGCATGAATAAGAATTTCAAATGACTAGCTCCTAGGTCTTTCAAGAACAGTATATTTGAAGCTTAAAGTTTTTGTTTTTAGGGATTTTTTACTATAGGACATGTATCCTTGCTGGAGAGACAGAAAGTGAGAAATCATCCCCCAGCGGGGATAGCCACACCACAGTGCCTTCTCCTCCATTCTCCTCTTGGGATTTTGGGCATGGACACACACACACACACACACACACACACATACACACACACACACACACACACACACACACACACACTCACCCAGTGTGAGTTTCAATCCACTGGGTCTAGGACTTGAACCACAGTTAACCACGTGGGAGTCCAGCACATTAACCACTATGCTACCCGCTGGCCCCTTAAAGTTCTTTTTTAATAGAAAACTACTTGTCTTTAAAAAGTCATTTATAATGACAATATCTTGACTCTGAACTCTTTCCTGGCCTGATACTTTCATTGTAGAACTTTCGAATTTTTTTTTTTTTGTCTTTTAGATCTACACTCGTTCTGTGGTTGAATCCATTGCTTCACCAGCAGCACCAAATAAAGAGGTTACACCACCTTCTGCTGAGAATGCCAATTCTAGTACTTTGTACAGGAACACGGATCGGCAAAGGAAAAAATCCAAGATGACAGATGAGGAGATCCTAGAGAAGCTAAGTGAGTTCTTTTGCCATCATGTCTTTTTAATGGGAGACTTTCTTATAAACTAGAATGGGAATTGATCCCTTAGAAGTTTGAATCTGCTTGTAAAAAGACTTTAGGCTACCTGAAGTCTTAAGATAATAACTTTAGGACTCAGTGTATATGCCAGATTGTGCCCTCCTTTATGCTCCTAATAACAGAAACTATTTTTACTTGAAGCAAAATCATTTAAGGTAGAAATGTGACATAATAAATTAAGTAATAAATTTTGTTTTAATATTATGCCTCCTAAAGGGATTAGATAGTCTAATAAAATATCTTATGATCCTACCCTAAGGGTCTCCCTGCTGATCAATCATGATAGATAAGTCAACCTGAAAGCTTAGTGCAATAAATCAAAACTTACAACCACAAATAATATAGGCTTTTCTCTTAATTTAGGAAAATTTCTATGTGGGGAGGGAGGCAGAGCCAGTAAATGCTTGTAGTCCCCATCCACAGTGGTGTTAGTGCATACATGCATACTTGTTGCCCCAGTTTTACAAAACGCTTGCCCTCCATTTAGCTTTCTGGGTCAAGAAGATAAAGAAATACATCCTCTACTGAAAAATGATAAGTCTGTGAAGCATATTCATTAAATTCATATTATAAAAACATCTAGCTAGATTATCAGTACCGCAAATTATCAGTACCTAACTTATACTTCAAAATTCAACTCTAAAGTTGCCTCCTCAGGAAAGCCTTCCATGTCTCTCTGAATCTGAATCTGGGCCCTTTTTTATTTTACTGCATTTATTACAGCATTTTATGACAATTACTAGTCTGTCTCCTCCAGAATATACCATGAGCTCCTTAAGGTCAGAGCCCATCTTTTTTCCCCCTATATGTGTAATCTCTAGTAAGTGCCTGTTACACAAAGGCACTCAACAAATGCTTGGTGAGTGAATGAATGAAAAACACGAGCAAACAAATGCATTTTTATTGAGTTCCTACTTGTTTGAATTAATATACAAGAAGCTATGGGAGTGGGACCAGGAGTTAGCATAATGGCTATGTTGCTGGACTCCCATGTAGTCAACCGCAGTTCGAGTCCCGGACCCAGTGGCTTAAACTCACGCCAGGCACGTGTTCATGTGTGCCCAAGATCCCGAGAGGAGAATGGAGGAGAAGGGATTGCGGCGTGGCCATCCCCCCTGGGGGGTGATTTCTCACTTTCTGTCTCTCTGTCTCTGTCTGTCTTTCTGATGAGCGCACACGCCCTACAGCAAAAAACTCTCCAAAAAAACACAAATAAATAAAAAGAAGCTATGGGGGACATAATGGAAAGATAATTTTCTGTTATGAAGAAACTTCAATTTTCTTTGGAAAATAAGATGTTTGTTTTAATTTGCTAGAGAGTATACACACTCACTAGAAACAGAGAGAGGGAGAAAGTGAGAAAGAACCCCTCCTTCGGGGTTGGGGGGAATTGCCACATCACAATTCCTTCTCCTCCACTCTCTTCTTGGGATCTTAGATACCCATGCACACACGCCTGGCAAGTTTCCCAAGCCATTGGATCCAGGACTCCCAATAGTAAGTTAGCCATATGGTTTCCAGTTGCCTTCACTACCACACCACCAAGTGTTTCCGAAAGATGAGATTTAATAGGGTGATATAATTAGGGAAAAGTCGGCTATCTCATTTCATGCACATTTTAATCTAAAAGACCTCAGAAAAGGAAGAGAGCAATCCCTGCAGTAGGCCACATGGAGGCTCTGCAGAGTTGGTGGTAGGGCCATTTTCCCCTCCAGGGAGCACTCAACAATGTCAGGATTCAGAGACTGGTAATGGCTTCTATTCAATAGTGATGCTTCTACACATCCTCCAGTCCACAGGACAGCTCTCTTCTCTCCCCCTTCACAACAGATTATTAGTATTTAGGCCCAAAATGTCAACAGCAAGACATTTTGAGCTGGAAATATTTGAAAAGACAAAGGTTGGGGCTACAACTGTCAGTAAGCACCGAGAACTGAAATTGCTGATCTTTATTTACCAAACTGACTTTATATGATTAAATATGCCTTAAGCACTTATGTCAACTATTTGGTGTAATAACAATAATTTTTTTTTATTTATTGAATACCTCTCTGCTAGCCACTTCCATTCAGTATTAGGGTTCATATTTACAATAATGCCTTGTGGTACATTTCAATGTACTCAGTTTATAGATCAGTGAAACTAAACTGTGACAAGCACAAGTGACAAAGTTGCCAAACTAATGAGTGGCAGAGCCAGAGTTTCAACTCAGATCTGTTTTCTTTCAATACTGCCCAGTTACTTTTTTGTATCCCAACTGTCTATTTGTGTGAAAAGGAAGCATAAAAATGATGTAAAATAAATCAGTACAAAATATTTTAAAATCTAACAGTCTTACATTGGTAAAAATGACAATTATTTGGTAACTGTTTCAAGTTTCTATAGGTATATGAAAATGCATTTGTCACTTTGTTAAGTTAGCTTACAGAGAAACCAACATTATTTCCTTAACTCCAAATATAGCTTTGCTTGCAGCCTGTAATGGTGCTGGAACTGTGGCCTTTATGATTTTTTGTTTATTCTGTTCTTAACTGAGCAACATGCTGAAGAGAAGGAAGCTAATTTTGCTTATACTTTCATTAAGAATTAACTTAGTGGGTCAACTAGGTGGCATAGTGGTTAGGGCAGTTAAATCCCACATAGCTGACTGTGTGGTTCAAGTCCCAGACTCAGAAGTTTGAAAACCACACCAGCCGTGTGTGTGTGTGTGTGTGTGTGTGTGTGTATGCTCAAAAATTCTTAAAGGAAATGGAGGAAAAGGGATTGAGATGTGGTCAGCCCCCCTAGGGGGAACTTTCTCATTTTCTCTCTCTTTTTCTCTGTGCCTCTCCAGGTTAGTGCATGTACTCTACAGCAAATTTAAAAGACAAACAAAAAAATTGATTGGACTTTGTACTTGAGCCTTGAGGGAATCATTTTCCCTCCAGCCAGTGAGCACCTGTGACTGCCAACCTTACTGTGTACCTATAGATCTTGGCAGGAAGAACCTGCAGAGAAATGGGGAAGTGCTGCTCATGAAGCAGTTACAGGCTGAACTATACTTCAGAGTCTACAATATCAGGCTCTCCTGCTTCTGCTTCATTACCCTCTCTGTGCCGTCTGTCTGCCAATTATATATGGGTAGCCTTAGACATGTCATTTAACCTTTCTCTGTTTTTTTTTTTTGGAGAGGTTTTCACTATAGGGTGTGTGCGCTCACCAGACAGAGAGAGACATAGAGACAGAAAGCGAGAAATCACCCCCCCCAGGGGGGATGGTCACGCCACAATCCCTTTCCCTTCTCCTCCATTCTCCTCTCGGGATCTTGGGCACGCACGCCCATGTGCCTGGCGTGAGTTTTAAGCCACTGGGTCCGGGATGCGAACCACGGTTGACTACGTGGGAGTCCAGCGACATAGCCATTACACTAACTGCTGGTTCCCAAGTCATTTAACCTTTCTGAGTCTTTGTTTCTTTCTTATCTGTTATCATAACTACATTTTAGGTATCTGCCCATAGGATGGATTTTAGAGCTTAAACTATGGTTAAGAAGACACATTAGAATCAGAAAGATCCAGATTCAAGTCACAGATACATTACCACTGGCTATGTCACTTTGGGCCAGATAATTAACTTTTCTGGGCCTCCATTTCTTCATCTAAAAAGTAGGGATAGTAATAGTACCAATCTTGGGACCAGCAGTTAGCATAATGACTATGTCGCTGAACTCCCATGTAGCTGACTGCAGTTCGAGTCCTGGACCCAGTGGCTTAAACTCACGCCGGGTGCGTGTGCATGCTTGACCAAGATCCAGAGAGGAGAATGGAGGAGAATGATTGCAGTGTGGACATCCACCCTAGGGGCTGATTTCTCGCTATCTATCTCTGTCTTTCTGGCGAGTGCACACGCCCTATAGCAAAAACCTCTCCAATAATAATAATAATAATAATAACAACAGTACCAATCTCATACCATTATTAAAACCAAATGCATATAATGCAGGTAAATACCTCAGCAACAGTATCTGGCACATAGTAGGTGTCCAATAAATGATAGTTATTATTTTATTACATGAGTATAAAGGCTTAATAAGATAGTGTAATGGAATAAGCTTTGAGATGAGTCATAACTGGGTCTGAGTAACAGAAACAGAATAGCTCTATGGTTTTAGCCAAGTCATTTAACATCTCCTAACTTCAGTTTCTTTACCTGAAAATGGAAGTAAAGATACTACCTAATAGGGCCCACCTGTGGTCTGGTGGTTAAGATGGCAAAATCCCACATGGCCAGCCTTGCAGTTCAAGTCCTGGACGTGCTATTTGAAAAACATGCCAGGCATGTGCATGTGCATTCTCATAATCCTGAGAGAACAATGGAGAAAGGATTGCAGCATGACCATCCCCCAGGGATGATCTCACTTTCTCTCTTTCTGTTTCTCTGTCTCTCCATTGAGTATACATGCCCTACAGCAAAAATTATAAAAACAAAAACATACCCTGTGGTGCCATGACACACCACAGGACATTCGCTTTTAAGTTCCTCGTTTACAGGCCAGTAAACTTAATGACCTAGTGATAGGAACTGAGCTCAGTCATTGATGAGTGCATATAGTATAAATTATTATTATGCTACTTTATATTTTTTGGTATAAAAAATTGGGGCACAGGGTCTTATAGTGTGAGAATGTTTGAAACCAAGGATAATCAAAGATATTTGAGCCTGGAATAAAAATAATTGAAGGTTATGGAATCAAAGATCCCATTGGAGCTTGGGAAGGAGTAGAAGTGCCTGTGCTGAGAGGTGAAGGAGAGGGGAAAGGGAGGCAAAGAGATAGAGGGATGGCCAACATCCCACATCTCAGTGGACCTCACACACAAGCAGAAGAAGAAATGGCAGCCTCTATTAAATCATCCTCACCTTCTCCCTCAGGGATCCAATTGTGAGGGGGGGGGCAGCCCAGACTATAGAGCTGCCAATCTGTTCATCTTCCCTGCAGATACTGACTAGAGGGGTCAGACCAAGGGATCATTAATGACTGAAATGAAAAGATCATCTTTCAGTTTTACACAGACAGACAGACGGAGTCTGCCTTGTTCCTTCTGATCTGTCTGGGTCCTTTGGAAAACAAAGAAGTGTTTAAAGGTTACTGAAATTTTTCAAAAAGCACTGTCAGCAAAATTGTACAATGCAGAAAACTTGTTTCCAACTTTTCTCCTCTGGCCAATCACAATCATCTACTCTTCCTGTTCAATCCCCCCCCCACCCCATCCCCCAGCATTACCCACTCAAAACTCTTTTTCCTAATCCACCCTCAGATAGAACTGACATTTAGAAATTTTTTTCCTTTTTCTCCAGAATCAAAAGCCTTCATGATGCTAAAGCGTTAGGATAATCTTTTAATGGTGGAGTTCAGCTGAGCTTAATATGTCAGAGCAGATTTTTCATGGTCTGTTTTTGCCATAGAGTGAAAACTGTTTTCAAATATTAGTATTCAGTGATTTCTTAAAACCTTATACTTTAAAAATAGTTTGTTTCTTATTTAGGGAGTTGCTTTGGTAGGAAATTGTTCTGGAATTGCTAATTCCCCCCCCATTTCATTTTGGTTTGCTGATTTATCTCCCTTTCTTTCGTTTTGTGTCATAATCTTTTTTAAAAATTGTCATTTATACAAATTATAATCGCTCTGATGAAAGAGATCCCTTCAGAAGCTTATTTTGTGATTCAGAATTGTAAACAAGGCCTCCTGTGCACTTGCCTAACAGCAGTAGGTGGCAGCACACACTCTCCTGTGAAGGGTGAATGGGTGTGGGGAGGCCATTTTATTTGAACAGCAGTTAAATTCAGAAGCAGAATCTCATCAAAATGGTTGCCTTTAAGTAATCCTTGTGAAAGGATTTATTTCCAGCTGTTTCCCCACCACCACCCCCGCTTACCAAGGAAATAAAGGTTGAATAATTTACTACCCTGAGGCCTCATTAACTGAAGCCTGCCAATTGGAATTTGTTATAATTCAGAAAGTAGCTTAGGCTGAAGCTTATTTGCTTTTTGCTTAGTCTATGGAAAAGAGTTTGCTTAGCAACTTAATAGTAAAATATACTTAGAAGACTATAAAATGCTTAATAAAACTGTGGTTTCAAGACTTTAAATTGGTCATTTCATAAAAAATAAATAAGTAAATCTCTAATACCTTAATTAACAGCTAATTTAAATAAGGATTGCTCTCAGTGATATAGAATTCCATTAGACAATCATGAACTCTCTTATATTTTATTCAAGGACTTCTTTTTTTTCTTTTTAAGGTTTTTGTTTGTTTTTGCTATAGGGTGCATATGCTTGCCAGAGAGAGAAGAAAAGTGAGAAATTTTCTTCCAGGGCTATGGCCATGCCTCAGTACCTTCTCCATTTTCCTCTCAGGATTTTGGGTATGCACACACACATGGCTAGCATGACTTTCAAGCCACTGGGTCCAAGACTCAAACCATGCAATGGGCCATGTGGGTCCAGTGTCTTAACCTCCATGCCACCTATTAGCCCTCAAGGTCATTATTTATTTATTTATTTATTGAGAGGTTTCTGCTATAGGGCATGTGAGCTTGCCAAGAAAACAGAGAGAGACAGAGAGACAGAAAGCAAGAAATTCACCCCTAGGGGTGATGGACATGCACGCACACACACCCGGCATGAATTTAAGCCACCGGGTCTGAGACTCAAGCTGCGGTCAACTACATGGGAGTCCAGCGACATAGCCATTATGCTAACTGCTGGTCCCCAAGGACATTATTGTTTAAGTTGAGTCTTCTGAACAACTCAAGAATTCAGCTCAATTTTATATACATTTAACTCAACAAATATGATGGACATGCACGCACACACACCCGGCATGAATTTAAGCCACCGGGTCTGAGACTCAAGCTGCGGTCAACTACATGGGAGTCCAGCGACATAGCCATTATGCTAACTGCTGGTCCCCAAGGACATTATTGTTTAAGTTGAGTCTTCTGAACAACTCAAGAATTCAGCTCAATTTTATATACATTTAACTCAACAAATACTTATTGAGTGCCTGATATATTCCATACAGAGCATTGTGTGAAGAGCCACTAAGCACACAGAGATGAATAAAACATGGCTACCTTAACACACAGTCAAAAAGACAATGTCAGTAGATAAATATAAATATATTATGACTTGTTAAGTACAGAGAAAGCACAGGAGTTAAAGAGAGAGATGAAGAAAGAGAGAAAATTGGGAACCAGCAGTTAGCGTAATGGCTATGTCACTGGACTCCCACTTAGTCCACCGGTTCACGTCCTGGAACCGGTAGCTTAAAACTCACGCCGGGCGCGAGTGCGTGTGTGCCCAAGATCCCGAGAGGAGAATGGAAGAGAAGGGATTGTGGTGTGACCATCCCCCCTGGGGGCTGATTTCTCGCTTTCTGTCTCTCTCTGTCTCTCTCTGTCTGTCTGGCGAGCGCATGTGCCCTATAGTGAAAAAAACCTCTCAAAAAAAAAAAAAAAAGAAAAGAAAGAAAGAGAGAAAATTGAGGCACAGAGAAGGAAGGTTAATAAATTTATTCAAAGGGATTAGGGAAGGCTTCCTAGAAGATGTAACATCTGGGTTTTGAAGCACAAGTAGAATCTTGGCTTGAAGAAAATGTGGGAAGGACATTTCAGGCAAGAGAATGGCATGCAAAGAGTACTTAAAGGCATATGCCTGGGAATTCTAACTTGTTCAATGTTACATGAATAGAGAATTAATGGTGTTGGGTGGTGCTACAGTTGTAGGAGGGGAAGTCAAACTGTTAAGGAGGAGATGACCATTAACTACAATTAGTTAGAACATACGGTTCTAGTAAGGAAGTTATAAAATATGAGGAGAATGGAGCAGGAGCCAGATCATGAGGCAAGGAGTTTAGGCTGTACCCTTTAGGTGCTAGAAAACCTTCAAGAATCCTGAACAAGAGAATCACAGTCAGGTCTCCACTTAGAACATCCTGATAGAGGTATGGAGTCTGGACTGGAATAGAAGGTTGGCAAGAGGGAGTCCAGCTAGGAGGCTGTTAGAATAGCCTAGGCAAAAGATGGTAATAAATTAGGAATTCATGGGTTTGATAGGAAAGGGGAAAGAGGAGCATATGTGAAGACCTAAGCACTGGTTAGTGATACATTACTAGGATCCAAAGTAGGAAGGATCAGTGGTACAGTCGGTAGCTACTGAAATGCAGTGCTATTAGCCACTTGGCCAGTTGTGGATTTGGGTCCCCAGCTTGTTGACCTGAAACATGTTGAGCACATGCACATGTGCCCAGGGTCCTGAAGAGCTGGAAGACTCAGGGAAGGGGACTGTGGAGTGATAAGACCTTGCTAAGGATGCTTCTCTCTCATAAACATGAATAAAATAAATACACTTCCATCATGAATGAAATAAATAAACTTTATTTGGAGCACTAGTAAGGTTCTAGGTTCAGAGATGTATGTTTTTAAAAAGCCTAAGCCTCAAGGGACCAGCAGTTGAAGTAATGGTTACATCACTGGACTCCCATGCAGTCAACCATGATTCGAGTCCTGGATGTGGTGGCTTGAAACTCACGCTGGATGTGTGTATGTGCGTGCCCAAGATCCTGAGAGGAGACTGTAGGAGAAGGCATTGTGGCGTGGCCATCCCCCCCAGGGGGGTGATTTCTCGCTTTCTGTCTCTGTCTCTCTGGTGAGCATATGTGCCCTATAGCAAAAATCTCTCTTATAAAAACAAACAAAAAAATAGTCTCACTATTTTATGATCAAGCTTTGTTCTTCTTTATCCCCATCCCTATCCATTATCACCATTAACACAGTACTATTGCACAGTAATTATTCTATAGATATTTGTCCGGCAGAATTGAATGTAGCATGGTGCTCAAGTTTTTTTCAATTCAGAGAAGATGGTGATTTTATTAAATAGTATGTACAAGTTTTTAGATGAGTTTAACTCCTAATCTTCAATTCCATTTTATGAGAACTTTTTTTTAAGTATCAGGTTGTGATTAGTCCCTGGTTTTTAGATTTGTTCTGCCAAACGGCACCTGCCCTCACTGAGAAAGACAGACACAGAGAGGGAAAGTGAGAAATCACCCCCAGGGGTTATGGCCACACCAAAATCCCTTCTTCTCCATTCTCCTCCTGAGATTTTCGGCATGCACACACATGTGCTTAGAGTGATTTTCAAGCTGCCAAGTCCAGGACTCACCCACAGTCAACCATGTAGGAGTCCAGTCCCTTAACCATCATGCCAAATACTGGCCCCTGTCCTTGTTGTTTCTTTAGCATTATCAATTTGGAATATAAGTAGCATAGGTTATTATTACTAATTTAACAAATATATTGTTGTTTGTTATTTTAACAAATTGTATTATCAGAATAAATAATTTCAGTATAAGTTATAGAAATCATATGAGAATATTGGCCTAATATTTTGTTTGTCATTCACTCTGGCATCTTGTAATATTTATTATTAAAGGGAAATAATTCAATCAATTTAAATTTATCTCTCTCTCTTTCTTCCTCTCTTTCTCCCTTTCTCCCCTCACCTCTCTATCAGGAAGCATTGTGAGTGTTGGGGATCCAAAGAAAAAATACACAAGATTTGAAAAAATTGGTCAAGGGTAAGTAATTTTGTATTTGAAATGTCAAAATATGAACACTGGCAACATACATTAAGCTGCATTAAGAGCTTGAATTCCTGATAAGTCATGCATCTCATTTCCTAGATTATATTCGTGTTTTGCATTCTCAGTATTGTCCTTTGAGGCTAGCACTTTGCCTGTTAATTAATATGGAAATACATCCTGCTGGATCCTTACTATCACTTGGCTGGCAGTGAATTTTGTAGGAATATTTCGATCCCATATCATAAACTAACTTCTCTAGAAAGGAAGTAAGATTGTAGAGACTTTTAGCTTATATGAAACCCCCCTTGTCTCTGCCCTACCCCATCTATACGGATGATATGGTTAAGATCCTGTTTCTTTGTCACACTGGAAAGTGACAGAGTAAGGATGAGGGAGGTCCTTACCGAATGATCCAGATGTGGGCAGAGTTGACTATCTGAATACAAAGGAAACAGATCAATAATCCTTAATTGAGACAAAGTGTCCTAGAATAGTTGTCAAATATGAAGATTTCGAGAGACTGCTGCCAAAGACTTGATTTAGAAATCTGGAGTGGAATCCAGGAGTGTGAAATTCGTACAGTTGCTCAGATAATCCTGGTCAGCTAGGCATAGGAACTGTGTCACTAGGTGATTCACAATAGCTGAAGGTCAAAGTCATGACCAGTTCTACAGTCGACTATAATTAGGCATGACTGTCAGTCCTCAATAGAAAACTAAGGGAGAGGGGTCTTGCCTGACAGTAGGCAACAGCATTTGAAGCAGGGAAAAGTTTTGTTTATAGAGAAATGGAATGTGGGACCAGCAGGTGGCATGGTGTTTAAGGCACTGAACTCCCATGGCAATTCAAGTCCTGGACCAGGTGGCTTGAAAATCACACTGGACATGTGTGCATGCATGCCCAAAATCTGCAGAGGAGAAGGTATTGCAGTATGGCTATTCCCCAGGTGGTGGTGGTGGTGGTGGGGAGATTTCTCACTTTCCCTTTCCCCCTTTCTGTCTCTCTCCAGCGAGTACACACACCTTATGGCAAAAAAATAAAAGACAAAAGAGAGAGAGGCAGAAAAATGGAATGTTCTTTAGAGGTGCCTTAAGTGGAGGATGAGGTACATACTCAAATGCTCTAACTACTGTATTGCAAGAACCATGATGACATCCCTGGGTTCTCCAGGCTGAGGCTAGGGGCTAGAAAGAAAGGAATGCAGTTCATACTTAATAGACCTGCAGGATTGTGCTAGCCTATCAGACGTTAGTAAGGAAATGTAGGATTTCTTTAAGCACTTCACTATTTTTTCTGGGATTCTTAGGTTCAAGAAATGATATATCTGGGGCTGGATGGTGGCATAGCAGTAAAACTCAATGCTTTGTTAGGCTGACCCACATGGGAAGATTCCACGTTTACATTTGAAAACCTCCCTGGAACCAACAGTTAGCGTAATGGCTATGTCGCTGGATTCCCATGTAGTCGACTGCGGTTCGAGTCCCGGACCTGGTGGCTTAAACTCACGCCGGGCGCATGTGCGTGCGTACCCAAGATCCCGAGAGGAGAAGGGATTGTGGCATGGCCATCCCCTCTGGGGGGTTATTTCTCGCTTTCTGTCTCTCTGTCTCTCTCTGTCTGTCTGGCGAGCACACACACCCTATAGCAAAATCCTCTCCAAAAAAAGAAAAAAAGAAGAAAGAAAGTAAAACTTCCCTGAGTACACTGGGTATGCTTATATCCTCCTGATCTGAGACTGACTGAAGCTGGGGGTAGATCACATAGTCCAGACCTGTTGGGGGTCATGTCTCTGTGTGTTTATCTCTTTCTTTTTCTCATTAGAAATAAATAGGTAAACTTTAAAAAGATTTATATTGTATGTAATGACTATTTTCATGTTTTTTTTATATATTTTTTATCCTCCTCCTCCTTCCCCCACTTTTATATTAGTTCCTTTTGAAAGTGCCAACATATCTCAGAAAATAAAGGAAAGCATTTGTCACATATTTGAGCTAGAGGGTAAGGGGTACTTGCTAGGACTGTACCTGATGAGAATCGAGGTGAGAAGCTCTAAGAGGGAGAAAGAATTAGACGAGTTTATTTTTTCCAGTAGATAACAAAATGGCATTGCACTTGAACTTTTCAGGGGCTGAATTATGGATTTACTAGTGTTTTTGCTTCCTTTTTATTTAATATTACTGGTATTCTCACTTGTTCGCTAAAAAAAAAGATTTTTGTTGTCTCCAGGGGCATGCTGTCACCTAACAAGTCAAATAGTGCTCTACAACAGTGCTGTCCAAAGTACTTTCTGTGATGATGGAGTTTTTCTACATCTATGCTGTCCAACATGGTAGCCATAGACCATATGTGCCTATAGGCACTTGAAATGTGTCTAATGTAAATGAGAAACTTATTTATTTAAATTCATTTATTTGTTTAGTAGACATTTATTGAGCACCAGCTATACAGTAAGCACTATGCTAAGTGCTAGAGAAACAGAAACAGATAATGGTGGTATAGGCTTGCAAGGAACCTATAATCTATATTGATAAGTGCTTGACATAGGGCTACATAGGGCACAAGAACAATGATACAAGCCTACTCAATTTACCTAAATGCATGGCAGGGGTGGCTTGTAGAACCATAATCTCTCACATGGAGTTTTCCTTCTCAACCTCTGGTAGATTGTATCTACCTAAATCCATGTATAAACCTCAACTCACTTTCTTCATGCTTAAAACATAAATACTAAAAGGCAGGTTACAAAACACCATATTATGTACTATTTAAAGGGTTCAGCAAACAAAAGTTAGTATTTAGATTTTATTTAAATTTCTCTGGGTTTCTGGTACAGCTAACAATAAGAAAGGATATACAATCCACTTAGAAGTAGTGCTGCAGGTCTTTTTGTTGTTGTTCAATATGGTATCCACTAGGCATATTTGGCTACTGAGCACTTGAAATGTGTTTGAAATGTGGCTAGTCCAAATTGAGATATGCTATAAGTATAAAATACACACCTAACTTCCAAATCTTAACATGAAAAAAGAATGTAAAATATTAATAAATTTTATGTTAATTACATGTTGAAATTATACATTTTATATGCAGAGGTTAAATAAAATATATTATTAAAATTAATTTTACCTTTCTAAATAATTTTTTAATTTTGATTTCTGATTTACATATGATCATCATGCATCTTTGTGAGGTACAGTATGGTTTTCCAAAGTATGTATACAGTGTATAATAATCAAATCAAGGATATAGACAATTTCATCTTATTCAGCAGTGGACATTACATTATGCTGTGCACATTCAATAATCATTCTACTATTTTTGTTTTGGGGGGATTTTTTTGGAAGCACATAATGAATTGACAGTCACAATTTTTTACTCTGATGTGGTATGCTATTCTATAACCTATTTACTTGTTTACATGCATTCTTGTGTCTGTTAATAATTTTCTCCCTACCCTATCCCTTTCCTGCAGCTTCTGGTGTCTACCATTACTTTCTCTACTTCTATGCCTCCGGACCCTTCAGTATCCACCATAGAGTGTAGATATTCAGTATATGTTAAGTAGAGGCATATAGTATTTGTCTTTCATAACCTGGCTTGTTTCACTTAGCATTATATCTTCTAGGTTCATCCACTTGGCATCAAATGATAGGAGATCATTGTTATTTATAGCTGAGTAGTATTTCATGATGGTATATGTGCCATATTTTCTTAAATCTATTCATTGGTTGTGGGGCATTTAGATTGTTTCTATGACTTGGCTACTGTGAATGATGTTGTAGTTATCATAGTGTGCAAATGTTTCTCAGACAGAATGATTTACTATCCTTTGAGTAAATACCCAAGAATGGTATATAAACTTTTTAAGTGTAGCTCCAAGGAAATTTAAAATGTGGCTCACATTATTTCTAATGCACAGCACTGTTTTATTTTTAGGTTTAAGTGGGAGCTATGTATTTATTTGTTTATATATTTTTTCCAGAGTGTTTGGGTGTGAGAGGAGGCCGGTAGGAGAGGGTGATGATTTTGTTTTGATTGTTCATTGCTACCCAGACCTAACTGAGCCAAAAGTAGTATTGAATTTAAAAGGGGGATAAAGTAAAGGGTGGTTTCAGTTATCTCCCAGATACCAAATTATTTAGGACCAGCCAAGTGGTGTAGTGGTTAAGGAAGCTGGATCCCATATGGTCAACTATTCAAATCCAGGACCCTGTGGCTTGAAAAACGTGCCCAGTGTATCCATGCATGCCCCAAATCCAGAGAGGACAATGGAGGAGAAGGGATTGCAGTGTGGTCATATTGCCTCATGAGATGCTTTCTCTCTCTCTCCCTCTTTCTCCTTTCTACCTCCCTCCCTTCCTCCCTCTATGTCTCTATTGAGCACATGCATCCTATATAATTTTTTTTATAAAAATGATGGTTCTAGAAGATAGGTCATTCATAGGCCCAGCTCAAGTTTTCAATAAGTTCTTAGAGGATAAGGAGTCTATTTTATTCCTCCTTTTGTGCCCTTAGTATCTAGAACAGTGCTTTGGAACTTAGTAGGCCCTCAAAAATAATTTTGTACAGGTTCAGTCAACTGCTGGGTACACTTTGGTCAGGCTCAAAGAACTACAGAGCTTCCCCTGTCTGCCTCTTACCTGGACCTGTTTTTACCTCAATAAATATTTGTTGAACTAATAAAAATTTTTTTTAGCTCTCCCTTTATACCACCTTCTGTATTTTCATATGTATCTACATGCCTCTCTTACTCTTTCTGTCCCTTTGTTTTTCTCTCTCTCTTTTTCTTTGTGTCTTCATCTCTGTCTCTCACAGTGTCTTGGTCTGCCTCACTACTTCTGGTCCTTTTTCCTTTGGACATGTGTATATGCTGGATATCTTTTTCCACACATGTTGACTTTACTTTCTAACTGCCTATTTTCACATGCATCCTGTATCCAAAAGGTAACAAAGTCAAATTATATTTTTCATAAAATCAATATGTATTTTTAAAATAGTTTTTAATACCTAGTCTAGTAACTTAAATCTACTTCTTTGCTATGGTTTTATCATTTATTTAACTTGACTTTTGGTTCTTAGTAGATTGCTGTCTGTTCTTAACTTTTAAAGGAGCAAAATATAGGGTTTTTTTTTTTTCTCTCTAGACCAAAAAAAAAAAAAATTTCAAAAACCACTTACATGTTCTTTTTGTTTAAATGACTCTCAATTGATTAATTGATTTTCCCATGAGCTATTGACCTAAGTTAGACAAACTAGTCTCTACTTTCCAATATATAGAGTTTTATTTTCTTTTCATTAAGTCTGGGTTTTTTTTACCTATAGTTATGGAGACATTAAAAATAATGTCAGTAATCATTTGGTGCTAAGAATAATCAGCCCCAGTATTCCATTTTCAGCTCCAGGAAGCACAGCAGCTCACTCTCAGGGGAGCTGAATTTGAGAAGAACCTCTTCATTAATCAACCTCATCTACTTGGAAAACCAAATTTTTCCAGTACGGGTTTCTGCCATCCCAACATTCAGGCCTAAGGCCAGAGTATTGGACTCCATTCTTCATAAATCAAGTTCAGAATTGCATGTCTAATCATTTGAGACCATAGGTGTGAGTTAAAGACTAAAAATGACATTATTTTACTAGGTCTTCTGTGAAAAGTGTTCTATCATTAGTCAACAAATCCAGAAATTCTGAGCAGATGTATAAAAAGTTTGAAAAATCAGAGGAAAGAAAGAAAATATCAGATATTTCCAAATTATCATTAACTCAACAGTATGAGTTTGTCAGAAATATATCTGGTAGAGATTTAACAATATTCACTCTCTAGGATAGTTGCATACAAGAACTTGTTTAATAAATAGAGTGGGGTAAAACAACAAAATCAAATATTTATTTCAGTCAACAGCTATCGTTGGCAAGCCCGTGTAATTCCTGAATAAGCAGGAGCTATGTAACACAGAGCTGAATTTACTGATGTTGGCAGCTGTCCCCACAAGAGTTCACATTAATTTATTTGAATTAATTTTAAGGCCTTTCCTTAAATTGAGAATTCACTGAAAAATATACTACTTTTCTCTTTAAGGTTCATATTGTCTTTGCAACATAATAATAGAATGATATTTTTGAGAACGAGCTCAGAGGAGATGGTCTGGATCCATTTTAATGAATACCTATTTTTTTTTAATTCAGGGAAATTTTATTGAGTGCTTACTGTGTGTTATGCGAAGTGGTAGTTAAGAACCAGATTCTGGAAGCCCACAGTGATCTCATTGGCACTCATTATCCCCCTGAACATCTGACATGAAGAAGAGTTGTATCAAGGAGTAAGCAACTTGCCCCCTCCCACTCCCCACCATGTATATGCCTTTCTCCCATATTTTATCTACATATTTTATACATCTCACCTATGTATTCCTCTTTGACTTTCTTGGCCTTAGTTGACATTTTCTGTCTTCTGCATACTATGTTATATCTAAGTCAGCATACGTCTGTATACTTACATCTTAACTAGACAATGAAAACTTGCTTGAAACTTTGAAGACCATGGAAGAATAAAGGGAAAATTTTTGAAAAATTTGAAGACAAAGAGTCAAAATTCTGAACTCAGAAGGCTGAAGGCAAATTACTCACTGCCTTTAAGGATCAGTTTTCTCATCCCTAGTAAGTAGAATGCAAATACCTTGTAAGGTTCTTAGAAAAAAAAAAAGATGCTAAGCATTTAAAGTGCTTAGCACAGTCCATGGTATACTCAGTAAATACTAGTTATTATTCAGCATGAACAACACACCCACATGTTACGATTATATAGCGCATAAAGCAGTAAGTATTGTAATTTCAAAGAGCTATGGGGACAGAGAGCAGGGACACATGATTTTTCACCAGGGAGGAAGTACGATGAAGGGTTCTCAGAGGAAGATGCATTTGAGTAGACATAAAGGTATAAGAATTTAACGTGGTGATTATGGAAAGCTTCGTTTGAAGGAAACCAAATGAACACCCAATTCAGAGTGAATAGGATTCATTTACTTTTTGGCATCCTAGGTCTGTAACAGTGTCTGGCACAGAGTAAATATTCAGTGTGTACTTTTTGTGAGCATGCTTGTAAGTTCTAGAAAAATTAAGTCAACAGCACCATTTGTATTGACAGCCAAAAGCATAGGAATTAACAGGAAATAATGGCAGAAAGATGAATTGGGACAATGTCATGAAATAGAGATGCTACACTGTGCTATTTTTTGTCATTTAAAGTTCAACTTTAAAAATACTATTTTAAGATAATTTTAATAAATTTTTAACAATTTTTAAATTTTTCTGCTATATGCTTCCTATTACATCACATCAGGATGTACATAGTTTCTGACTGGTCCCATATTTTAGTGATTACTAGTCTGTTCCCTCATCAAGAAAGTTCTCTATCAACATTTGTTCCAAAGTTTTCATTTATTGATGATTATTGCTCAAAGCAATTATTTCGTTAGGGATAACAAAATAGTGATTTTTAAAAATATATTATTCCTTCTATTCTTATGTGTTAACTACATTACTTTTGTTGAAAAGAACTTTACCTCATGTGCTAGGGCTCTTCAGTTATCTTGAAATATAGTTCATACAGAGAAGTCAAGACAAATGCTTCATTTTTAACTGCCAGCTATCACTATAAGATTGGTATCCAACGTGCTGGACAGTGATGCAGCAGTCATGTGCAATACTATGAGGCTAATCGATAGGGGAAGCCTCCAGGTTCATGTCCTGAGACCTCTCAGAGTACATGAGCACATAGGTGCCCATGATCTGGGCTGGCTGAGGGTGGTAGTAGATTGTATTGTCAGGACCTTGTTGAGAGTATTGTCTTCCTGTCTCTGTCTCTCTCTCTGTGACTCTCAGTCATGGAAGGAATAAATAAACTTTAAAAAGTTTGACACCCAATTTACTTCTAAAAGTGTTCAAAGAGAGGTATTTTGATTTTCTTCTAATCTGGGAGAAGGGAACATTTTATTTTATTTAAAAATGTTCTTATAAACTCAGAGGGTTTTATATTTTCAATTTGTTTCATACAGTTGCATTCATTATTACTTTTCATTGTCAGATTGGTCCATTTTTTGTCTAATGAGAACCCCTTTCACTACATTAGTTTTGAAAGAGGTCTTTTAAAAGACCTCTAACATTTGCAATTATGAGGTCATACCCTCAGAAATAACTTAATACATATGGGGCCAGCGGGTGGCGTGGTGGTTAAGGGCACTGGACTTCCACATAACTGGATGTAGTTCGAGTCTCAGACCTGGTGGCTTCCTTTCTCACGTTCTCTCTTCTCTCTCTCTCTCTCTTCCTCTCTCTCTCTTTCTCTCACTCTGTCCCTCTCTGATAAAATTAAAATAAATAAATAAAGTTAAATAAAGTAATTCTTTTTTTAAAAAGAGGGAATTTAATACATCCTTTCTTTCCAATACAGTTAAAAAAAAAAAAAAGATTTTTGCTATAGGATGCATGAGCTCACCAGAGAGACAGAAAGCAAGAAATCACTCCCCAGGGGAGATGACCATGTCACAGTCCATTCTCCGCCATTGTACTCTCAGAATTTTGGGCATGCATGCACACGTTCCAGTGTGTTTTAAGCCACTGGGTCCAGGACTCAAACCGCAGTTGACTATGTGGGAGTTCAGTGACAACCATTACACCATCTGCTGGTCCTGCTTTCTTTCCCATTCTTATAGATGATATATATGAGCATCCAAAACTAGTGTTGATTGAGAATATTCACACTGATATGTCTTTTTCAAATTTTGCTTTGTGGATAAAAATAAGTGACTATGGAGTAGTGTATTACATGAGAGATTTTATATGAATATAAATATAAGGCAACCCCCCTTTTTTCAGGGGAGGAGAGGAAAACCCTTACCTTGTATTTGGGCATATATGGTACATTTCTATGTCTGTGTACACATGCATGTTTATTGTATGTGTGTTTTGAGCACATGTGGTATCATAACTATATATCTCTTCCTGTTATATGCTTATTTTAGAGTTGGGACCATATCAGTAGCTCATTCATTTTTACAGGTGCACAATGTTTTCTTATTTGTATGTACCATAATATATTTAACCAGGCTCCCACTGATGGGTGTTTAGTTGGTTTCTGATAGTTTGCTATTATGAACAAGGCTTCAGTGATGATCTTTACAAATAAGCCATTTCACACATGTGCAAATTTATTATCAGGATAAATTATTTAAAGTAGAATTATTATATAAAAGGAGATGTGTGGGACCAGTAGGTGGCATGGTGGTTAATGGCACTGGACTCCCACAGGTCAACCATGGTTCAACTCTGAGACCTGGTGGCTTGCTTTCTCACTTTCTCTCTTTCTCTCCCTCTCTAGTCAAATCTAAATAAATAAATAAAGTTAAATAAAATAATTCTTTAGGGGAAAAAAAGGAGATGTTCATTTTTAATGTCCAAGTTGCTCTCCATAGAGGTTCTTTAATTTAACACTCCATCAACAATGTATTAGAGTGCCTGTTTCCCACACTCTCTTACAACTCAGCTGTGTTCCATGATTTGGGATTATAATACTGTCATAAAAACCTATACCCACACTGATTTTTATTTATTTATGTTTTAAAATTTTGCCAGAGGGTGCATGTGGTCCCCGGAGAGAGACAGAGAGTAGTATGGGGTGGCAAGAAAGCACCTCAGGTGGGAAGTGGGGAATAGTCAAACCACAATCCCTCCATTTGAGATTTTGGGCACATATGCCAGTATGTTTCTTGAGCTGCCAGTCCAGAACTCAAACTGTTCTGTTGGCCATGTGGGATCAAGGCACCTTAACCACCATGCATAGGCTGATTTTTAAAGGCAAAAATGGGTAAGAAAGGAACTCTAACAGGAAAGCGTGTAGAAAACCAAAAGCCTGAAGAATCCCTTGGCCAATGTAGTCCACGTTTGTATAACGATAAAAGTATCTGTGTTATATATGTCATAGCTCTACAAAGATTATGTTAGCCATGCAGCTACATTTGACAGAAAGTGACAGTACTAGGGTACTAGGGAGAAATGTTCACCTGTTGAAATATGCATTTTGTAAGACAAATAATAATGTGATTGAAAAAATTAAATAATTTTCTTCCTAGGCATATATCTTTATATACATCTGGCCAAAGGAGTTTTGTATAACATCTGAATTTTTGCCAATCATATCATACAGAATGATATGCTTAATTCATTTAATTCACATAATGATATGATTAATTCATTTACTTTATCAATAATTGCAAACGAACTTTACTAGTAACTCATATATAATCGAGTCCTCAGTCCCTGGCTATGAAAATCAATTTAAGTTTTAAAGCTTAAGAAAGTAAATATATCAGGGCTGGCAGGTGGCATGGTGATTAAGGGTGCTGGACTCCTACATTGCCGACCTTGGTTCAAGTTCCAGACCTGGTAGCTTGCCTTCTCGCTTTTCCTTTGTCTCTCTCTCTCTGGTCAAGTTGAAAAATAATATTAACAGATAAATAAATGAATAATTATTTTTAAAAGAAATTAAATATATCATGTTAAATATTTTTTTTAATTTCTCTGTTACTCCATAAGGAGTCCCCTTTTTACTCTAACATGAAGTTCCCATATTTAAGATGAATAGTTTCAAAACTTATTTCTTAAAGGACTTGATGAATAACAACTTGGTTTAGAGAAGCTGACAAAGCAGTATATAGCATAGAACACAGGAATGAATACTGAGAGAAAAACTTATGATTTGTTTTGTTGTTGTTCAGGAAACTGTGGGCAAGAGCAGAAATGGTGTCTGGTGTGCTTAGAGAAGCAATTCTTTGGGTAGGGCCATTCACCCAAAAAGTATTTATTTCTTCATGGGATCTATTCTGTGCCACACAGGGTAGTAGTGCTAATGAAACTCTAAATAGATGTAGTCTGAGCTCGCTCTACAGTAGGCTTTGTGATTGGAAATACATTAGTATTTATGAAGAACAATGTTTGTGAAGTAGTGGAAGATGATCTTTGTTCTACTTGATGCTCTTAAATGTGTTGTGTTGTGTGCTGTCCCTTGTAAAGAAAGATGATGCCACTCAATCAACCACCATTAGCAGAGATTGCATGTTAAGTTGTTTATTCCAGTCATAGTAATGAGCTTGCATTAAGCCACCTGCCTCCCTTTTCCTCTTCAGGCTGTGTTAAAACCAATGGTACAAACTATAAAACAGCTGCTTAGACTTAATGTTGGGGTGAGTAGCTGAAAGTGATCTGGCCTTTCCAGGGATTAAGCTCTGTAATTGTGGCCTCATTGTCGCTTGACTATAACTCACCCATAATGTGTTATCACTCTATTGAAAATTAGAAAGCCATGAATACTCTAGGGAAAGTCTCATGCCCCAGCTAAAAATCTGACAATTCTGTTTTGATTTATTATTCTAGTAATCAAAGATTATTCCATCTAGCCTTGGCCACATTCTATGTACTTAGAAATGTAATGAGATACATGTTTTTTAAACTTAGAGATACATTTTTTTAAATTATACACAAAAGAAAACTTTGAAATTCTCTCTTTGGAAAAGTTATCGCATGTACTAACACTGTTCTTTACTATTCCTGAGTCCTAAATGAAATATGTCTGAACAAAACAAGTAAATGTGTGGTAGTATCAACAATATACAGATCTGTATATTTTTATGTCAAATGTATTAATATAGCGAGGCAACTTCTAGACGGGAGTCAATAAGTAGTAACTTTCTTAAATACTAAGCAAAAGACAAAGTTCAGTCCTAAAACCTCAAGTCAGTCCACCTTCAACCATATGATCAATCTTAATTTCAGTTAGAAAATGGAACCACCCTGTGTGATTGTGCTAAAGAAATCAAGCATACCATGTCTTGAATAAAACAAAATAATTTAAAAGTGAGTTTAGCAGAAATTAAAGGCAAGATAAATATTTAGGGAACTCAGCATAAAATATGCAAATGTGAATGTGGGGAACTAGCACACTTGTACTTAGCATGATGTAAAAATGTGAAAGATTTATAACAAAACATGAAATGGTGGCTAAGAGCATGTGGAGCCAAACTGACACATTTTTTTAAGCTCAGCTTCTAACCAACTATGTAATCTTAGGTTAGCTACTTACTATTTCCGAGTTTCACTGTCTTCATTTGTAAGATAAGGATAATAGAACTGAGCTCCTAGGGTGGTATAGGGTGAGTATTTAAGTGAAATCATCCATTTAGAGAGCTGGTAGAGAAGGCTGTTCAGTATATGATACAGCTTTTGCTACAACAGTAGCAGCAGAAGTAGGAGTAGATGTGAAAAATAACCATTCTAAATGGGGACTCAATCCCTGACTGACCTCACTAGCACCAGATTTATACTTGTAAAATCTTAAATAGGAATATACCCTATCCTTCTGGTTTCCTCACTCTTATGTTCCTTGGGCTCACCTTGGACCTCCTTGAGCCCTCTAGTCCTGCCATTTTCCTTTTCTCTCAATCCGTGATCATCTTCTACAGAACTCTCTTCTGTACCCTTCTTCTCTTCCTCTGATTCACTTCCATGCTGAAATCAAAGTGTTTTTTTAAATTATTAGTTCTACCATGCCATTGTTTTGAGAACTATTCATGATCATAGCTTGACATTGACTCTTGTGGAAAACATCACAACCTGATGAAGATTGTTGGTAATTTAAACTGACTTGTCTTATGAGGAAAAGGGAGAAATAGTGAATTGTTTATTTCTACCTAGACCCTTTAATCTAGATGGCAATATTTCCATTTGAGTATTAAATGCTTCACCATGCCAAGAAGAAACTTTT
This sequence comes from Tupaia belangeri chinensis, assembly GCF_000334495.1. Taxonomy (NCBI): domain Eukaryota; kingdom Metazoa; phylum Chordata; class Mammalia; order Scandentia; family Tupaiidae; genus Tupaia; species Tupaia belangeri. The sequence goes on from NW_006204851.1 coordinate 1,510,896, forward strand.
TTTTTCAATTTCTGGTCTGTGTTTAATCACACATCCTTATGGGGAACAGAGTGGTTTTTATTTTAAGCAAATATGCAGGTGTGTAACAATCAAGGATTCATGCATTCTTTTGTTTATTAATTATTTTGCCCCGTGCAACTTCTAGTATCTATGCTTATTCTCTCTACTTCTATGCTATCAAGTCCTTTATCTTTCATTGTAGAGTGAGAACTCTTGGTGTATGTTAAGCAGAGACATACAGTATTTGTCTTTTTTAAACTAGATTCTTTCACTTAGCCTTGTATAGTTAAGTTCATTTCATGTCAGATACTAGGAGATCATTATTCTTTATGGCTGAGTATAGTCCATTGTGTATAAGTGCCACATTTTCTTTACCCATTCATCAGTTGATGGGCACTTACGTTTTTTTCATGTCTTAGCTATTGTGAATAATGCTGCAATAAACGTAGATGTGCAAATGTCTCTGACAGAATGATTTTCTGTGCTTTGGGAGATGTGAGAAATGAATTCAGTAAAATTGCAGGGTAAAAAATCAACACACAAAAATCTATAGTGTTTTTGTACACCAGCAGTGAATTGACTGATACTGAAGTGAAGAAGCAATTCCATTTACAATACCACCAAAAAATAACAAAATACTTAGTAATAAATCTAATCAAAGAAGAAACTCTTGATAAAGCATCTAATGTGATGCCAGGATCCCAGCAGTATTCATTATACTGTAATTGAAAATGAGACCCAATGATTGAGCAATTTGTTGGTTTAATATTTTTTAACCATAGTGCATATTAATTGAAAGATGTCTAACTCATAGTTGGGAAACCTTTGTTATTTACGAGTTCTGTAATCATGAGCATATCCTTCTTGCTTTCTGAGCTTCAGATTTCTGATCTATAATGAGGAGGGTAACTGGATGATCTCTATTTTTCCTTGAGTCTTGATAATATTTCTTTGTATCATCTGAAGGACTGAGATTTGGAAAAAATATAATCCCTGTAATAAACACATGTTCTCCCTAGAGCGGTTTGGCTTCATTATAATAAGAATGAAGGGATAATAGGGCTAGTGTAATTAAATGGTTGGCACAAAAATCAAATCGACAGGGAACCAGCAGTTAGCGTAATGGCTATGTCGCTGGACTCCCACGTAGTCGACCGCGGTTTGCGTCTCGGACCCGGTGGCTTAAATCTCACGCCGGGTGCGTGTGCGTGCGTGCCCAAGATCCCGAGAGGAGAATGGAGGAGAAGGGATTGCAGCGTGACCATC
>NW_006204851.1:1518510-1525363 GCF_000334495.1 Tupaia belangeri chinensis
CGCCACTTAAAGAGAAATCCTATAAAAAAAAAAAAAAATCAAATCGACATTGTTGACCATTTTAGCATACCAGCCCCAATATACCAGAGAATTTGGAATTTTATTTTTTTTGGAGAGGTTTTTGCTATAGGGCGCGTGTGTTCACCAGATAGACAGAGAGAGACAGAGAGACAGAAAGAGAGAAATCACCCCCCGGGGGGATGACCACACTGCAATCCCTTCTCCTCCATCCTCCTCTCGGGATCTTGGGCATGCACGCACATGCACCCGGCGTGAGTTTAAGCCACCAGGTCTGGGACTCGAACGGCGGTCAACTACATGGGAGTTCAGCAACATAGGCATTACGCTAACTGCTGGTCCCGAGAATTTGGAATGTTTTAAACCCCATCTTTGTTAGTTTGATTGCTTATATCCTGAAGTGCTGCATGATACTGATTTTTTTTATTAAAGTGAATTAAAATTTTATTTTACAAAGATATGCATTGAAATATTTTATATATCCCAAGCTATTGCAAAACTCATCTTTTTTGAATCAGGATGACAGATTTTTTCTTTGGGAATACACACTACTGTACTTCAGTCATTACAAGGAGAATACTTCCCAACTTCACCACCAAGGACTCCTTTGATTATTGTCTTTATAAATTCCAGTCAAAGAATTTTGACTGTTAAACTCTATATAAATAATAGTTTATTTCTTATATTTCTTAAGCAAAAAAATACACATAACTTCTGCTTAGAGTTTTTGATCAGCATTCAATATCTCACATAATCACAAGTTGATATAATTCTATCTAAAAGAAAACATGTGGTATTGAATTAACTTTATCTTAGTTAAATGTTGAATTTATGTTATGTATTTTGAAGCATTAAATATCTTAACAAATTCCAGATACATAAAGAGATTTTTGGTGATCCATAGACAACAATGTAGGAACTTAATGAATGTATTCACATATAATTAATCAAATAATAATTATTTCTGCTAATATTTATTGGACAATTACTATATACTGGGATCATACATTTTAAGCACTTTATGTGTTTAGTCCTCCTTTAATCCTGAGCCAAAGAGAGATTAAATTACTTACCCAGGATCACACAACCCGGAACTGATAGGATTTGAACTAGGAGAGGTTTAAGTGAATAGAGGTGAGGACTACTTTTCTCGGTCCAGCAGTGGGCATAGAGTGCTTTGAAAGATTAGTCATTTAAAAACTTTTTTTTCTTCCAAACAATTATTTAATTTAACTTTATTTATTTATTTTATTTTTTTCTTTTTTAAATTTATTTTGTCTTACCTTTTTTGCATTTAATCCCTTTACATCTTCACAGCATATAAAATGAATTTTCTCAGCATGAATATACTGCACATTAATCCAGTCAAAGATAGTACCAAACATCTTATCATCAGTAGATAATTTTTCATTTTTGTTTCTGTTAAATGCTCTGCTTTTTCCCCCTTGATTCCCTCTCCCCCATGTATCAGTCAATTTTTATGATTTTTTAAAATTTAATTTAATCACTATACATCTTTACAGTGTACAACATGGTTTTTCTCAGTATGAATACAGTGCATATTAGTCAAGTCAAGCGTTACCATATACATTATCATCAACAGATAACTTAATTTTTGTGTCTATTAAACATGTTGTTTTTTCCTGGAACACCTCCTTCCCACCCCTTATTACTCATCTCCTCTTACCCACTCTCTATTACCCCCCCATACTGTGTGTCCAGGATCTACAGTTGCCCTCCCTGCTATTATACCTTTCAGTCTTTCAGTTTCTGCTATAGAGCACAGACATTTGATAGATATTGAGGAGGGACATACTATGCCTCTCTTACATAGTCTGGCTTGCTTTGCTTAACATTAAATATATCATATTCATCCACTCTGTACCAAATGTGAGGGTATCTCTTTTTTCTTTTTAATGGCTGAGTAGTATGCCAAAGAGTATATGTGCCACATTTTTTTCAGCCCACTTGTCTGTTTTTGGACATTTTGGTTGATTTCATGTCCTAGCAATTGTAAATAATGCTGCCATAAACATTAATTAATTAATCTTAAAGGAGTCTGTAATTTCTTGAAGGAGAGATTCACATTTATATGAATTAAATATTTAATTATAAGAAGAAAATGCTAAGGGTGCTAAGATGGAGCTAGTGATGATGCACTAAGTATTACTCTGTAGGTTAGTATCTGAGATTGTGCATTTGAGTTAAGGGTTCTACAAAGGCTAGATGGTAGGTAAACGAGTAACTTCCTGGTCAGAGCAATGAATTCCAACTGCTAAACAACGTGTTTAGTTTGGGAGGTGGTAAAACCATGGTGGGGGAAATATAACCTTTTTAAATTCATTTAATTTTATTCTTTTTTTTTTTTAAAGTTTTGACCATAGAGAGACAGAGAGAGAGAAAGGGAAAGTGAGAAAGCACGCAGCCATGTCTGAAACTTGTTCCATGATGGGCCATTTGGGAATCCAGCACCTTAACCACCACACCACCTGCTGGCCCTGAAGATCACCATTTTAAGATAGGGAACAAAGGTGGAAGGAAAGGAAAAATGGCTCCCACTAGACAATTGCAAATATGCAATGAGATGGGGGGAGGGGAAGTGAGGAGAAAAAGCTCACTTTTAGTTAATAACAAATACTCTGGAATTTTATGGTCTGTAAACTTCTGTAGGTTAAGAAGTTTGTGGCTGTTGTATATCTGAATGCTACAAAAACTCAGGATTTGGAATTCCAGTTACGACTCCAGCAATTTTAAAACAATGAAATGCTGGGGGGAGGGAGGAGGATGGTGGAAGACAAATCAAACAACAACAAAACAAAGAAACAAAAAAAAAAGAAAACAAAACACGAGATTTGAAAAGTAGAGCTCCAAAGACATTAACCGTTAATCCTCCTTGCACTCCAAGTCAGTCACAGTTTTAGCCCCTAGCACAGTGGCTAGTATTAGGCTTGCAAGTTGGGAGGACTGGGTGCGTGGTCAGTAAGGGGAAGGCCATCTAGGCAGTCATTTGGGCCTTCTTTCCTAGCTTTAACTGGAACAGCTACTATTTTATTTGTTTTGTATATTGAGGGTTTCTGTGTATGGTTTCATTAGATAAAGGTGTTCTAAGCTTAAAAGAAAATGACAAAACCACTTCCCTAGGATGAAAAAAAGGACATGGAACCTGCAAAAATTGTTCAAATGGGTCACCCTCAGCCTCTGTCCTTTTTGAAACTAGGGACAGACACTAGCAAGGGTGCTTTGGATAGGATATTGGTAGGAGCCAACTAACAATTTAATGAATCAGTCATCCCCTACTATAAAATCAGGAATAACAGCAGCAATAAAAAAATTGTAATACTAGCAATGACCATATTAAGCATCATCCGGTGTGGGAAGAGTAAAATACATGCTTATGTAGATTGTGCCATTTGATTTTCTGCAGTCCTATGAAATAGGTACTATTGTCTCATTTTGCAGATACTGTCACTGTTTTTGCATCTGCAGTTTGGGCAAGTGAACTAAATATATAGGAATATGTCAAATAAGGGCATTTTTGAATTATATTTTGCTATGAGATTTAAATAGTTGTTCCAAGCATATTATAGCAAAAATACAGTAAGCTATTCCTTTGAATTCAGGATGATTTTGAGTTTAGAAGGACAAATCACACATTGGTCCCTGAAGTGGGTAATGTTTGATAGCTTACTCTAAGAGGAAAATGTTTTATGTAGATTTAACTAGAAGAACTGTTTTTCTTTTCTTTCTTTCTTTTTTTTTTTTTTTTTTTTTTTTTGTTGTTGCTGTTGCTGTTTTTGTTTTTTGCTTTTCCCCACAGAAAGGGAAGGTCTTACTGCAATCTCGTGTTTGCTTGACAGGATTTTTAATTAATTTGTTCATTTGACAAGTATTTGCTGGACACCAACTATGTGCACTAAACCCAGAATCTCAAAAATACAAATTGAGGGAACCAGCAGTTAGCGTAATGGCTATGTCCTGAGAGGAGAATGGAGGAGAAGGGATTGTGGCATAACCATCCCCCGTTGGGGGGGTGATTTCTCGCTTTCTGTCTCTATGTCTCTGTCTGTCTGGCGAGCACATGCGCCCTATAACGAAAACCTCTCAAAAAAAATATGAATTGAAAGAATACTTTGCTTGATATAAACCTAAAACCTAAGAAATTCTGTAATTATCAAATCCTGGGTTTAAGTGACACTTACTGATTATGTGATTTTTCTGATACATATTTAAAAACTTGAGCAGAATAAGGAGAGGAGAAGAGCTGTGAATAATAGATCATGGCATTAAAGAACGTTAGGGGTCCAGATGAAATGCAGTGGTAAAGTACTTTGCTCTGTGAGGAAATCCCATGTAGGAATGTTCATGTTTCAAGTCCAGAGACCTCCCTGAATACTCCAGGCATATGCTTTCCCAGGACCTTGGGCTGGCTGTATGACACTGTCAGGACACTGTTGGGGTTGCAGCTTCTCTTCTCTGTCTCTTTCACTCATGGAAGAAATGGATAAACTTTAAAAAAAAAGATTTTCAAAGAAAAAATAAAACCTCTTTTTTTATTTAGTTTTTTTTTCCATACAAAGGAACTTTAGAAATTAAGTAGCCTACTTCCTATACGTTATAGGTGAGAGAACTTGGATTGTAAACTCTATATAACCTTGTGCAAGTTAACCCCTCTGAGCCTCAGGTTTTTCATTTGCAACATATGTTACCTAAGATAAATTATATGAAGTTCTTACTACAGTATCTGATATAGTACCACATGACTACCTACATATTACTATTGTTATTGCTGTTTTTCATGTCAAGGACTAAACTCACTGAGGGGAAATGAATAGCCCAAGTTCACCTAGCTTGTTAATTTTAGAGCAGATATTAGAATTCAGATTTATACCAGTGGTCAAATATTCTTTATATGAAACTACCCATTTTTATTCCCTTGGAGCAGGTAAAGTAAACTTCCTAGGGCCGTGAGAAACATTTTGGTTCATCTATGGAGAAAATGAGAGAATAATTAAAGGAAAAAAATGCATGGGACCAGCAGTTAGCGTAATGGCTATGTCGCTGGACTCCCACGTGGTCGACCATGGTTCGTGACCCGGACCTGGTGGCTTAAAACTCATGCTGGGCGCATGTGCGTGCGTGCCCAAGATCCCGAGAGGAGAATGGAGGAGAAGGGATTGCAGCGTGTCCTTGCAGCGTGTCCTTACAGCGTGTCCATCCCCCCCTGGGGGGTGATTTCTCACTTTCTGTCTCTCTGCCTCTCTCTGTCTGTCTGGCGAGCACATGCACCCTGTAGCAAAAACCTCTCCAAAAAAAAAAATGCATGATATCAGAAAAGAATTTCCAGACATAGGAAAAAAATAATGGAGCAAAGTATAAATAAAGAGCAAGGGGAAAATAACAATTATCAGAAACTTTAGATGGCAATGTTGGCACATTAGAATGCCTACTGAATCACAGGATTGATATCTATCCTAATTCTTTTATTTACCACAAACCACAAACAAAATTCACTGTGTTTTCTATTTTTTTCTTAGGGGTTGAGTGGAAAGTAGTTCAGAATGCATGTGTGATCCACAAAAAGCTACTGTGAATTCAGCTTTACTGTACTATTTCTATTTACAAAACAACGCACCCTATAATTAAAGTTAGAAAGGATGCATGATTTCTATCAAGACTTAAGGAATCTGTTAGGGTGGTAAAAGGGTATTGGGCTAGAAAGACACCTCATAGAAGTTGTTGAGAAATTGGGCCAACTCATGGCCTGGTGATTAAGAAAGCTGGATCCCACATGGCTGATTGCACAGTTCAAGTCCCAAACCTGGCAACTTGAGAAACATGTTGGAAATGTGTGCATGTGTGCCCCAAAATCCCCGGACAAGGGAGAAAATGGAAGAGACAGGACTGAAGCATAACCATGCCCTGGGGGGCGACTTTCTCCCTCTCCCTCCTCTGTTCTCCCTGGCAAGTGTCCCCACTCTCTGACAAGTGTATATACCCTCTGGTAAATTTAAAAAAAAAAAAAAAAAAAAAGAAAAGTTGTTGAGAAATTTTTTTTCATTCTTTAATACATTCAATCACATTATTTAGCTTACAAGGTGATCATTTCAATATATGAACATTTCTCCTTGGTCGAATTGATCAAAATATGACAACACTACCTCCCTGTTTCAACAATACTGTCTTCATATCCCTCCTCCAAATGTTCTTCCCCTGGCCCCACTCCTCCACACACACCACATCTGGCATTCACATCCACCTCTTGTGTTTGTACATCCTTTAGCCCGTCAGTTTCAGTTATTGAGTGTGGACATTCGGTATATATTAAGTGGGGACATACAGAGTCTCTCCTTCATAGCCTGGCTTGCTTCACTAGGCAGTAAATCTTCCATATTCTTCCACTTTCTGTCAAAAGCCGGGGTTTCGTTGTTCTTAATGGCTGAATAGTATTCCATAGAGTATATGTGCCACAGTTTTTCAATCCATTCAGCATACGGGGGCATTTGGGTTGGTTCCATGTCTTAGCAACCGTGAAAAGTGCCGCAATAAACATTGATGTGCAAGCACTTTTCCAATGAGAAATTCTTCTGTCCTTTGAGTAGATGTCAAGAAATGGGGTTGCTGGATCATATGGCAGTTCTATTTGTAGATTTTTGAGGAATCTCCAAATTGTTCTCCACAGTGCCTGGACTAATTTACATCCTCACCAGCAGTGTAAGAGAGTTGCCCTTTCACCACATCCCCACCAACACTTATCATTCTTTGTTTTTTTAATCTTCGCCATTCTGACTGGGGTTAGGTGGTATCTCATTGTTGTTTTGATCTGCATTTCCCTTAC
>NW_006204851.1:1525531-1526283 GCF_000334495.1 Tupaia belangeri chinensis
CCCTACCCCAGTGTCTCCCAGAGTTTCCCCAGTGTTTTCTAAAAGCAGTTTAATAATTTAACTTAAAAAATAATGGCTCAGTAGTAAAGCCACATTGTCATTGCTTTATGTAGCTATGGAACAGATGTAGAAATGTAAATGAATTAATTTGTTAGATGTGAAGACATTTTTAAAAATTAGAAATGTACAAAAAAGCCACTCAGTCCCTATGCTAAAAAGGAAGGTTAATTTATAGTTGCCTAAGCAAAAAAATGTATTCTTTCCTAAACTATACTTTGGTTTAATCAGAGGTCTATAATATGGATTATTGTGAGATCCAAGGAGCATTCAGAACATTCTAAAGGTTTCCCGAGAGGAGCAAGGCCATTTAGTTCCATTCATTACTGGCCAGTGCATGACACAGGAACTGGTGCCAGAAAATCTGACTGTAATTCTTAGGGCACTGCAAGAGATGCATCGTGATTGTCTCAGATGCAGTTACATTATAAAATAATTGTTCCAGTATTGTGCACTTAAAGTTTTGTTAAGAGGGGAGGTCTTATGTTTTAAGTTTTAAAAAGGTGTTCCTTCCGGGCATGTGTGCGTGCGTGCCCAAGATCCCAAGAGGAGAATGGAGGAAAAAGGATTGCGTCGTGGCCATCCCCCTGGGGGGGGTTGATTTCTTGCTTTCTATCTCTCTGTCTCTCTGTCTGTCTGGCAAGTGCACAAGCCCTATAGCAAAAAAATTTTAAAAATCCTCTCCAAAAAAAAAA
>NW_006204851.1:1526948-1543771 GCF_000334495.1 Tupaia belangeri chinensis
CCCTACCCCAGTGTCTCCCAGAGTTTCCCCAGTGTTTTCTAAAAGCAGTTTAATAATTTAACTTAAAAAATAATGGCTCAGTAGTAAAGCCACATTGTCATTGCTTTATGTAGCTATGGAACAGATGTAGCACTGTAAATGAATTAATTTGTTAGATGAAGACATTCTTAAGAATTAGAAATGTACAAAAAAGCCACTCAGTCCCTATGCTAAAAAGGAAGGTTAATTTATAGTTGCCTAAGCAAAAAAATGTATTCTTTCCTAAACTATACTTTGGTTTAATCAGAGGTCTATAATATGGATTATTGTGAGATCCAAGGAGCATTCAGAACATTCTAAAGGTTTCCCGAGAGGAGCAAGGCCATTTAGTTCCATTCATTACTGGCCAGTGCATGACACAGGAACTGGTGCCAGAAAATCTGACTGTAATTCTTAGGGCACTGCAAGAGATGCATCGTGATTGTCTCAGATGCAGTTACATTATAAAATAATTGTTCCAGTATTGTGCACTTAAAGTTTTGTTAAGAGGGGAGGTCTTATGTTTTAAGTTTTAAAAAGGTGTTCCTTCCGGGCATGTGTGCGTGCGTGCCCAAGATCCCAAGAGGAGAATGGAGGAAAAAGGATTGCGTCGTGGCCATCCCCCTGGGGGGGGTTGATTTCTTGCTTTCTATCTCTCTGTCTCTCTGTCTGTCTGGCAAGTGCACAAGCCCTATAGCAAAAAAATTTTAAAAATCCTCTCCAAAAAAAAAAAGGTGTTCCTTTTTTGCTTTTGATCTTCGCCATAGGGCACCTGTATCAACTGGAGAGAGAGAGAGACAGAGAGAGGAAACATGGAAAATTACCCTGAAGGGGGCATGGCCATGCCACAATAACTGATTCATTTTCCTCTTGGAATTTTGCACATGTACACACACTCACCTGGTGTGAATTTCAAGTTGCCATGTCCGAAACTCAAACCGTGTTCATCTGTGTGGGAATCCTGTGCTTTAACCACCATGCTACCAGCTGACCCCAGATGTAATTACAAGTGAAATATAATGGTGGTTTGCAAACACCTTGGAGTGCTTATTCATTTGGTAATTTTCACCTTCACAGGGCATCAGGTACTGTTTATACAGCACTAGACATTGCAACAGGACAAGAGGTAAGTGCTACCATTGAATCTTGATTCTTTTCTCTTAAGATTTTTGTCATAGGGCATGTGTGTTCACTGGGGAGAGACAGAGAGAAATTCTGAGAGAGCAAGAAATCCCCCCCCCCCAAGAAAGGATGGCCATGCCTCAATCCCTTTTTCTTCATTCTCTTCCTGGGGATTTTGGACACACATACACATGTGTCTGGCATGGTTTTCAAGCTGCCAGGTCCAGGACTCAAGCTGAGGTTGGCTATGTTGGAATCCAGTGCCTTAACCACCACTCCACTTGCTGGCCCCATGAATCTTGATTCTTATTTTTTTTTCCTATTTATCAGTTTTTCTCTTTGATGGCATCTATGCCTGAAAAAATGCATAGCACCAGATTGATGTGAGAATTGGATGCTTTACTCGCGATTGATCAAAGAAAAAGGGCATGTATTTATGGCAAAAAGTAAAGTAGATATGTTTAGTAGATAAAGAATTTGTATAACTCACTCTTTCCCCATAATATGTTTGTAACAATCATAATTCATGTATTTTAATCATCATTCAGGTGGCCATAAAGCAGATGAACCTTCAACAGCAACCCAAAAAAGAATTAATTATTAATGAAATTCTGGTCATGAGGGAAAATAAGAATCCCAATATTGTTAATTATTTAGATAGGTAAGTATTTCCTCTCATTATGTACTTGTTTTCTTCTTTTCTTTATAGTGTGTCATTTTCTTGGCAAATTATTTTATTTGGAATTTATTCATTTAATAGTCATTCTATTTACAAATATTTCTCAAATGCTAATACTACAAAGTAGTGTATAAGGAGTCTTCAAAAAGTTTATGGAAATATGTGTTTTGAAAAAGCTATACATGGATTTCAAAATAAATTCATACTTTAATTCCACTTTTTTCTGAGCTTTTTGAAGTACCCTCATATTAGATCTGTTGTTAAACTTGTATCCACTTATTTTTGTCCACCCATCAAATACTTGAAGAAACCTTTTATGGTCTAGTTTCTAAACCTAAACAGTTCGTGCAATTTCCTTTTGAAGATCTGGCTCCATTTTGACAGGAAATAGACTATTGCATATAAGAGAGAGTAGTGATGTTTTAAACATTTCATCGAGTGTTTGTTTGGAGCCAGCACTGTCTCTAGGAGTTTAAAGAAAGCTGACTACAATAGCCCTGTTTTAATGGGTGCTTTGTGATTAACTGACAGTGAGATCTAGGGAATTGAGACTTTAATCTGAAACCTTTTCCTCAACCAGATAATTAATGTCTCTTTCATCAGTAGTATTAACAGTGTGTTATAAATAGGCATTTAAAGACAGCACTAACTCTTTACTCATGGTTAACATCTGCCTCATTCAATTTCAATAAGTGTTTGTTTAGCACCAGTGTGCGGTGATCTCTGGGGTGGGGGATGAGGGATACAAAGGAAATAAGTCTGGGTGGTCTTCAACCTGGAGGAGCTTAAGATCTTGCTTTTTGTGTTTTGGCCAGGTAGGCCAATGATACAGGAGCAGGAAAAAAGGAAGAAAAAGAGGGTCAAATTTTACAATCTTTATTAGTATTTCATAAAGCATTGTTTAGGAACCATTGATCTTGGTAATTTTGTGAAAATTGCATTTTTATTGGTTAAAAAAATGCATATTTCTTGGCCTCTGTCCATAACTAAGGAAATGGAGCATGTGAAAGTTTGTTTTCAACAGGCTTCCAAGATGAATCGTATAGGCACTATAGTTTGAATATCATTGGATAGAAAACTTTTCTGCTTATTGATGTGGGACATAGGCTAGGGTGGAATCACTGGGGTCATTCTATTCCCTATAATTCACCTCTTTTGTTGAGCAGAGGCCAGAGAGACCTTATAATACTGTTAAAGTACTAGAAGATGGTCCCAAGTGATTTCAATAACCTCATACTCTCTTTACCTGAATTGTAGGGAGCTAATGACCTTTGTTCCCATATTTGATCACTTGGAGTATATTCCTCAATAACTATTAATGATATGGGTCATGATATGGGTCAACTCATAATTGACTTCAATTAGAACTGAGATCTGAGAATATTAGAGCTCCGGGACCAGCAGTTGGCGTAATGGCTATGTCGCTGGACTCCCACGTAGTCGACCACGGTTCGCATCCCGGACCCGGTGGCTTAAAACTCATGCTGGGCACGTGTGCATGCATGCCCAAGATCCCGAGAGGAGAACGGAGGAGAAGGGATCGTGGCGTGGCCATCCCCCCCCCGGGGGGGGGTGATTTTTTGCTTTCTGTCTGTCTCTCTGTCTTTCTCTGTCTGGCTGGCGAGCACACATGCCCTATGGCAAAAACCTCTCCAAAAAAAAAAAAATGAATATTAGAGCTCCTGATTCCTTAGTCTCAAGTTGAAAGTCTTTTCCTTTTCTTATTGTAGCTACTTAGTAGGTGATGAACTATGGGTAGTCATGGAATACTTGGCTGGAGGCTCTTTAACTGATGTGGTCACGGAGACCTGTATGGATGAAGGACAGATAGCAGCTGTCTGCAGAGAGGTAAGAAATAGAGCATTTATTAGTTCTTTATTTCTTCTTACTTAGAATGTTTAATAACAAGGTAGCAATACTACAACTTTTCTTTTTTTATTTTTTAAATGTATTTATTTACATTCATTCACTGTACATCATTACAGCATACAAAATGAGATTTTCCATCCAGAGTACACTGTAGATTGGCTCAATCAAGCACATCAACATACATGTTATCGTCAACAAATAATTTTCCATTTCTTGTTTCATATATGTTTTGCTTTTTTTTCCCATCCTTGATTCCCTTTCTCTTACCCTCTGCCATCTCCCACTCTCCTCTCACACTTTCTCTGGTATCTATGTTTGCTTTCTATACTCCCTCCCCCCAAATTTTATTGATTCACTAAAGATCTTAATTAATCTAAATACTTCCATAGCAAGCACAGCTGATATATACATTTCCATGAACACAAATCCAACTTCAGGCATAAGCCTCAGTGAGTAGAATGAACATCCTATAAAGTAGCACCTAGCTGGGGCTACGTATCTTACCGCAGTCATCAAATAGGTATTTTTAATGCATTTCTTTATTTCAAGTAAAACAGTTTTAGTTGATTTTTCCTGAAACTTTTTTTTTAACTTAATTTACATTCATTCCCTAAGCATCATCACAGCATATAAAATGTGACTTCCCATCCAGAATATACTGCATAGTGGCTTTATCATGCATATTATTATCAAAAATTTTCCATTTCTTGTATTTTTTTAACCCCTATTTCTGACCCTCTGCCCTTTCCCACCCTCTTCTCACACTATCTCTGGTGTCTTCAGTTGTCTTCCATTCCTTCTCCCCCACACTGTATTGATCACACAATTTCTTAAATAATCTAACTACTTTCAATGGTAAGTTCACTTGGTATTATTAAGAAAACCAGTTTTAACTTAAAACAAAGAAATGCCGAGGAACTTTGCTTAAAGCCAGGAAACAAGTTAGGATTCTGTTCAAATGGTAGGCACATGAACCTATCAGAAAGAAAACCAGTTTTAACATAAATCAAAGAAATGCTAAGGAACTTTGCTTAAAACTTAAAGCCTGGAAACAAGTTAGAATTCTGTTCAAGTAGTAGGTACATGAACCTATTGACAGCTTAGGACAGGACAAAAACTCTTGAAACCGGACAACAAAGCCGAGAAGGAAAGCAGCAATATTTTTTTTAGTCAAAAGTCACAGAATGCTATTTCACGAGATCAGACTCATGTACTTAATCTATCTTGTGTTGTGGATCGATCTTCCTGATTGAATTCTGGGATATAATATTCAACTCCAGACTTGTCCCTATAATACTACAACTTTTCTCCTGGGAAATAAAAAGATGGGAGAGCCTAAGTTCAATTTAAATTCTAACCTTATAGCATTCCACTTTACCACCCTCTCTAGCCACTTATTCATTGGGTCTTCAGAAAAGTCATGATGCATTTTTGCATAGAAAAATACAACATGGCTTTCCTGACTACCTATATTATTTGCTTTTCTAGGGATCTTTCAAGTTCCAGGAAGCATTCCATGGTGCACAGTCATAAGGTGCCATATCTAAGCCTACATACTGTAGTCTTGGTGATCATGGAAAACAGTAATAATAACATGGAGCTTCTTTCTGTTTTGGAGGAATATTTATTTGATATTTGTTTTGTTCTGCATGTACAATGTGAGCCATGCAAAATATGGACCATGTTATATTCCCATCATTTTCTATAAGGCACTTTTAAAAAGATTCTCCTTCCTCAGCCCAGAAAGTATTAATAGTTGCTTTAACAGTATAATTTGAACATCCCTCATAGCCCTCCAGTGGACCTGAGAGTCTCTCTTTTATGAATAAAAGTATCATACTCATCTAGTTTCAAGCTGAATTAAGGATATTTTTAGGGGCTAGCAGTTAGCATAATGGCTATGTCGCTAAACTCCCACATAGTCAATGCGGTTTGAGTCCCAGTGGCTTAAACTCACGCCGGGCGTGTGTGCATGCGTGCCCAAGATCCCAAGAGGAGAATGGAGGAGAATGGATTGTGGCATGGCCATGCCCCCTGGGGGGGTGATTTCTCACTTTCTGTCTCTCTCTTGTCTGTCTGGTGAGCACATGCGCCCTGTAGCAAAAACCTCTCCAATAAAAAAGGATATTTTTATTATCTTTTGTTCACCTTGTTTTTAAATTACTCTTTGTCAGAGTTTCATCTTGGATTCTATTATATACTTCATTCATTGTGGTAAGGCTTTCTCTAGATAGACGTAGGAGCTCTCATTCATTGAAAGGGAAGCAAAAGTAAATTATACCTGCTAAACTTTTTTTTTTTTTTGCTAAATTGTTTACTTAAGTTTGCTCCTTCTTTTCTTCCTTTTTTTTTTTTTTTTGTTTTTAGAGAGATTTTTGCTATAGAGCATGTGCACTTACTGGAGAGACAGAAAATGAGAAATCACTCCCCAGGGAGGATGGTCATGCCACAATCTCTTCTCCTCCATTCTCCTCTCAGGATTTTGGGCACACATGCACATACACATGGCATGAGCTTCATGGTCCAGGACTTGAACCACAGTCATCCACATGGGAGTCCAGTGCCTTAACCACTTTGCCACCTGCTGGCCCCTCTCATCTGCTTTTCATTTCCCTCATACCAAACACACACATACACCCACCAAATGCATATATTTCCTATTCATACAATTAATCAAATTTACAGTTATTCAGGGACATATTCTACATTAAATCTGTGTTTTCCATCTTATAGCATTACAATACAAAGACATTCCCAAACAAGTACCTATATTTACTTTATAATCTAAGAGTGGTTCCCAAATCTGACTGTTTATCAGAAATAGCTTGGGGCACTTGTTTCCTAGGTTCTACTCCAGACTCAATGAATCAAATCATCCTATGTACACAGAAGCTGAATACTTTTATATAAGACCAAGCTGAAGCCATATCTTCCAGAAGCTAGGTTAAAGTATGATTTGATTAATTAGCTAGTTTGCCTATATTAATGATTAAGTACCACTTCTCACATCATCATTCTTCATGACCTAGTCTAACGTGGAAGTCATATGTATAATGCTAAGTAGCATCACTGTTGTAAATAGTAATGTATTTTCAAAGTGATGTTAAAAGCATTCAATAATCTATCTCACTTGAGAACAGAAAATTATACCCTTGCCCAAAATTTATCTACAAATGAAACTTAGAATTTTAAAAAGTCTTTGTGATATAATTAGAATTTTTTTTTTTTTATGATTCAATAGTGCCTCCAAGCTTTGGATTTCTTGCACTCAAACCAAGTGATCCATAGAGACATAAAGAGTGACAATATTCTCCTCGGGATGGATGGCTCTGTTAAATTGAGTAGGTATTATGATTCAGATGGTATTTGAAAGACTATTGGGGAATTTCTGCTCTTTACTGTATATCTTGAGAAGATAATGGCTACTGGCTACCGAATTTGAAAGCATTTAGAGCCCAGTTTGAAGTAAAGAATTTGTCTAACACTCTTCTTATATATTGTGATAAAATTTATTGGATTTAATATTTCAGAATTTCTAGTGAGTTCTAGAATGGATGGATGACAACTATCTAAGTTTAAGGAAAGAGTAATGGGGAAGTAACTAGATTGGGAGCTAGTAAAAATTACATCACATTAGTCAGTTATTTCTACCCTTTTAAAATCAGGACCCCCTGAGAGATCAGGTAACAAAAGACTATGAGCAAGTATTTGTAGGAGCTCAGTGTCTAATGAAGCCATATCTGAAAGTGATATACTGTAATATATTTTATTATAACCCATCTGTTATAGATTATTTTTAACTGACTTTTGTTCTCTGCAGCTGATTTTGGGTTCTGTGCCCAGATCACTCCTGAGCAAAGTAAACGAAGTACCATGGTGGGAACCCCATATTGGATGGCACCTGAGGTGGTGACTCGAAAAGCTTATGGCCCGAAAGTTGATATCTGGTCTCTGGGAATTATGGCAATTGAAATGGTGGAAGGTGAACCCCCTTACCTTAATGAAAATCCACTCAGGGTAAGTCAGAAGAAAGTCTTCATCTCCCAAGAAAAGGGGGGGGGGGGCAATGTCATTTCTCGCTTCCACCAAAAGTGACCACAATGGGCTCTTTCTTGGATTAAGAAGTAGTAAGTACAATTTTCAAAATTACTGTGAGCTTTTTAAAGTTCATCTTATGATGTCTCAACAGTTTTACAAAGTGCTTTGATATCAGTATTTCTAGTGACAAGGGTCTTTAAATGCTTTAATATAGCTTTCTAATGTTAAAAAAAGTAGTTTTTTTTTTTTAAAATAAATGTGGGAGGGCTCTTTCTTGGATTAAGAAGTAGTAAGTACAATTTTCAAAATTACTGTGAGCTTTTTAAAGTTCATCTTATGATGTCTCAACAGTTTTACAAAGTGCTTTGATATCAGTATTTCTAGTGACAAGGGTCTTTAAATGCTTTAATATAGCTTTCTAATGTTAAAAAAAGTAGTTTTTTTTTTTTAAAATAAATGTGGGAAGAAAATAGTGTTTTCCTTAGACGCCATTGTTAAATGATCTATCTAAGAGATACTTGCTTTAAATATTTTAGCAAAGTAAATAAGTGCATTTCCAAAACAACTACAATTTTTTTTAATTAGATTTTCCTTCATTATCAGCAGTGATTTGTTGAGCAACAACAGCTTGGTGGGTATTGAATGGAACACAGTGATAGAGCACCAGCCTGGTGAAATCACAAACTTAATTATACTGTCAAGTAGAAAGTGAATGGAAGTAGTTTGGCTTGGGTAACTCTGTTTGCTACTGCAAAAGCAAAGGTTTGGCTCTCATATGGCCTGGTTATCTTTACAAAGAGAAAAGCCCCATTTCATAGTCTAATCCCACCATCTTTATTCAGAGATGTGCTGTTGATCGTAAGGGTAAAAGACAAAGGAGTATGAAAGAAATGCTTGTTCAATGCACAAGTAAGCCAGCAGGTATTTTGTTGTATATAGTCTAAGGTGAACCAGAAGCTGTGCATCACGTTGTTGAGAAAAGGTAATTATGCAGAATCAAATTCTATTCTCAAAAGGCCTGCACAGTGCCAGCACCAAAGGCATCTTGCATACCATCTGCATTGTTAGCACTAAGAGTTTAAACTGAATTTTACCTTAGTATATGAAAACTATTGTCCTCAGTAAACAGTTGAGAATTTTCACATTATCCTTGTAAAACTCATATTTAAGCCAAATATATGTGGCTTTCTGTATATGTAAAGAAACGTCCAAACTAATTGTTTAGTTGTTTTCACAGTTGAACACTTTGTAACTGGAAGCATTGCTGCCTGTGGAGCCTCTTCCCAATCCCTCCTAATTCCTTTTGGGTACTTGACTCTCGTCCTGCTCCCTATACTGATTAGAAAACAACAGATATGAGTGAATGCTCTAATGAATGCTATGGGCTATTGCTCTGATCTCATGAAATAATCTGGAAGTGAGATGTGCAAATTGATTAGCTGCCTGCAGGGTTGAGTGAAAAGGAAGGGGCATTTTCCCAGCCCTCCATGAATTGAATCAAGTCCACCCCTGACCTATGTACCAACGCATCAAGATAATTACATGGGCTTTTCCTTATTGTTTAGCCACCTTCACCCATGAAGAAAAAAAACACAGGCCTCTTGTTTCCATGGATTTTTTCCTCTAAGGCTTTGTAGTTTGTTGGCACTAAATGGATTATGGCTGGTTTTTTTTCTGCTTTTTAATGAGTAATTTACGAACTGCAAAATTTAAGGATTATATAAATGGCTCTGTAAAGCAACTGGTCTCACTAATACATTTATTAACTTCTTTAGTTCCCCAATTACAATTGATCGTTTTTTCAGCCAGGCTGCTAATTGTTAGAAAAAAAGGAAACAAATTTTAATCTTAATAGGCATCTTCTAGCCTGGAATTAAAACTCATAATTAACAGCTCGTCTCTTAGAATCTACAGCCTTACATTTAAACAAGTACTTGCAGATTAACCACAAGATTCAGGAAGGCTACATTAAGGCTATAACAAAAAGACCTGTCAGAAAGACCACCCTGCTGAGTTCCACTGATAAGAATTTACTCTAACTTTGTTCATTACTCTGTTGTATGATCAGCCTCCAAGTAATCGGTCAACAAGTACATATTCAGCCAGCTCTGTTCTGAACCCATCTCTCCTAGGTACCAGGAGTACTTTGTTTTTATTTCAAATATGCTGTCCTCATGCTCTTATAAAGAAAACATGATTTCTCAAGCTATATGTCCTTACTTAGTATTTGAAAAATATAGTCACTGAAATCATGGGGAGATTGAAAAGTAAATGATATAACAAGAGCCTGTGGGGACCTTGTATTTTCTTGAATCCTGGTAACCAGACTATGTTGCATGTGGAAATAGAAAATGAACCAGAGCATTACAAAAGGTATAAACGATCATTAAATTAGCTCTTCTTTCCTTAAAATTCTCCCAATACTACCTCCTTCCAATTCACCATTTTAGGCTTTGAGCTAGAAAGAAGTAGAAGGAAGGAATAAAATAAATGGAAGGAAGACAGAATGATAGAGTAGAGAGAGGGTAATGTGTAACTGTGAAAGAAATTTGGTCCAGTAGTCAGACAGATCTGGGTGTGTCCTACCGCTATATCCTACAAGCTCTGTGACCTTTTGTATGCCACTTAAAATTGTTCTAAGCCTGTTTCCTATCTGTAAAATGGGAATAATGGGAATGCAGAGTTAACGTGAAAACTAACTAAACAATCCATGTAAAGCACCTAGCAAGGTGTCTACCTCCTTATAGGTAATATCTATATCTACATGAATAAAAAGCAAGAAAGGAAAAAAAGGGGGAACCAGCAGTTAGCGTAATGGCTATGTCGCTGGACTCCCACGTAGTCGACCGCGGTTCGCGTCCCGGACCCGGTGGCTTAAAACTCACGCCGGGCGCGTGTGCGTGCGTGCCCAAGATCCCGAGAGGAGAATGGAGGAGAAGGGATTGCGGCGTGACCATCCCCCCTGGGGGGTGATTTCTCGCTTTCTGTCTCTATGTCTCTCTCTGTCTGTCTGGCGAGCGCATGCGCCCTACAGTGAAAATCTCTCCAAAAAAAAAGAAAGGAAAAAAAGGGAAAGGATGCTTAAAGTGCTTTTTACTCACAAGGGGAGATCTGATTCATCACTTTTTCAAGAACTTTTGCTCTACACTAGCTGCATCCCCATCCCAGGAAGGAGTGGAGGATTCTGTACAGTTAAGCAGTTACCAGGAACAGGTAACACTGAAAAGGAAAGGTTCAGGTGAAGTCTGGAACTAGGTATTTCAAGGTTGTTTGCTTTTCACTGTGACTTCTTTGTGTCTTTATTCATTCCAACTGAGCAAATTCTCTATAAATATCGCCTGTTAACATATGCTTTATGCAAACAGCTACTTTCCTCCCCAGTTAGAAAGTGGTTGGGATTTTTTAATGTAAAGTGCTCTATACTAATTGACCTAATGTGCTCATAAATGCCTTTTAAAGGTCAGAGAGTTGTTAACTGTGCTGATGTTATGAAGTTGGTACCTTTCTAGAGACAGAGAGGAGACAAACTTCTTACTGGTCCCCACTGCACTCCACATAATTGGCCTTAGACTTCTTGTACTGTGACCCGTGGACATTTTTAGTGCAGTCTCCAATAATAAAGTGCCGTGTTCCTTTGTTTGCCAAAATGACTAGGGTTAAAAATTGAACTTTCCCTGTGGATATGCAAGACAGACATTGACATTCTGTCTATCTTCTCAGCTTTTCTGTTAACTGAAGATATCGGGGGTTTTTTTCTTGAGAGTTTTTTTCTATAGGGTGCGTGCACTCGCCAGACAGACATAGAGAGACAGGGAGAAAGAAAACAAGAAATCACCCGTTCAGGGAGGATAGCCATGCCGCAATCCCTTCTCCTCCATTCTCCTCTCAGGATCTTGGGCATGCATGCACACACGCCCGGAGTGAGTTTAAGCCACTGGGTCCAGGACTCGAACCACGGTTGACTACGTGGGAGTCCAGCGACATAGCCATTATGCTAACTGCTGGTCCCTGAAGATATAGTTTTTAAACCCTGTGATTATAATGACCTGATTCTAAATAAGGAGGCTCATTCATTTCTGTAAAACAAAGCTATGGGTTTTGTTTGTTTCTCAGCATCAACAGAATACCTCTTTATTAACTTTGTATTCACTCAGAATGGTGCTGTTTTCATCAATAGGTTTTGATGAAATTTGGTAAAATGTCTCAGGGGTATCTACTTGAAGTCTGTACTAGACCCTTTGGATCTCCTTTTTTATGTGCAATTTTCTCAACCTTTATCCAAGTTGAAATGAACTTAAGTGTTCTTTCTACCTTTGCTTTAAGCATCTATAAAACTGTATCAAACATCAGATTACTGGAAAGCAGTTGTTGATATCAGTGCTAAAACCATTATATAGTAAAGTATGTGAACTACAGGTCTTATACCAGTGGTTCTCCTTGTTTGTGCATTGAAATTATCTGTAGATCTTTAAGAACCAGTGAGACCAGGTTCCTTCCCCTCAGGGAAAAATGGTAGCTGGGACTAAGCCTAATACAAAGATCAAAGACATGTGGCAAGCCCTTTCTAGAACTCTGTCCAGACTGAAAATCAATTCATCATCAGCCCTCTTTGAGCATGATAATTCAGACAGAAAAGAACACACGATCATTATGCCCCATATTTCTCCATTCCATCTAAAAAACTGTAACACTGTCAGAGCCTAGATGCAATGCTGATATGCTATGTCATTCTCTGATTTACCAATTCAATAACACTATTGAAAAAAGAATGTTACTTCAGTATATAACTCCACGATATGCCACTTTATTTTAAAATTTTACTTCTTCTTTGGCTGTTGTTGTTGAGAGGTTTTTGCTATAGGGTGCGTGTGTTCGCCAGAAAGACAGAGAGAGACAGAGAGACAGAAAGTGAGTAATCACCTCCCCGAGGAGAATGGCCACACCACAATCCCTTCTCCTCCTCTTGGGATCTTGGGCACACATACACATGTGCCCGGCATGAGTTTAAGCCACCGGGTCTGGGACTTGAACCACGGTTGACTACATGGGAGTCCAGCAATATAACCATTATGCCAACTGCTGGTCCCTTAATTTTACTTATTTAAATGGAGTTCATCATTAACATACGTGAGCTACTGACTGAGTACTTAGCAGAGATGGATGCATATTAAAGCCTTCAGTCTTGTTACTCATGATTAGAAGTGCATTATGGCCAGAAAGAAAGGAGGGCAAAAACCTAAATTCAGAGCTGTTGTCTATTTTGGAGGCTTCCTACTCTAGTTTTCCCTGCACTTAAAGCACTGCAACAATATTACTTATTCTTACCTTTTATTTTAGGAACAGGTAATCCTAACTAGCTTCCATGTCTAGGGAAGAGTTAAACAGAATAGGAGAATCTATAGCAACTGAAAAACAGCAACTAAGGGCTAAACTGCTTCTAGCTCTCCAGCCACTGGAACCTGTGCTGTGGATCGGAATGTCTGGGTTTGATGGCGCGTGCTCATTTGGAATCAAAGTCAGACATAAACTTCCTGAGCCTCAGAGAAACAAGCATGCTTTGCTAGAACTCAGTCAATATTGTTTTGAATGTATTTCAAGAAGAGCTGGGAGCATTCCCTCCTTTTTCTGTAAGCCACTATGGAACAGCAAAGTTTATTAATGACTTGTTGACACTCCTTCCACTTTGAGGGCAAACCTATGCCTAAAAGAAGGGGTGAGTTGGGCTAACTACAAGTAAAATAATTATAGAACAGTAACAGGTTTCTTTTTTATCAGAAAATATATATATTGCCTGTCAAAAGATAGACAGCTCTTAAGAATCATTGGTTGTCAGGAATTCAGCATAGGAAAATGGGCCTGAGCCATAGGAAAGCTGCAAGTCTCATTTAGATTATCATTCGGGAGCAGCAAGTTCAGACTGGTGAGTTACAACCCAGAAGACAGCCAAAGGAGAAATAGATTCCACAGCAATCTAAAATCCAAGAGTCTGACCAGGAAAAGAGGAGGGAAAGGAAGTTTTTAAAATTCAGTGACCAGGGACCCACTGTTAGCCAAGACTGATATTCCCTTATCTTGCTATTATCTTATCATTCCTCATAGTATTTACAGCATAGATTAGGAATAAAGCAAGCATTTATATGCCTTTTGCCCTAACATGTACCATACCTATAACTAAATTAAGTCCCTCAAAACCAAAATTCATTCTAAAGAGACAAAGGATGGAGTGTGATGATAGGCATTTGCCCAGTGAAATTTCCACTCACATGTTTTACTCTCTAGCTTTTGTAATCTGTGTTTATGCTAATGAGAAATGATTTTACAAAGAAAATCGTGGTTTGGGTTTTTATGTGTGTGTATGTGTGTGTGTGTGTGTGTGTGTGTGTGTATATAATCATTTCTGACCTTTGTTGTCATTTAGATTTATACCTTTTCCAATCTAGTTGCAATACAATTTTAGTTGCAATGAATTTCTCAGGAAGAAAGTTAAATTGATTAAGGTGATCTTAAGTCTGTAGCTGGGAGAGTCAGAGTTCTAATATTATCCCAAGAATCAAGTTGATCCTTGACTTTTTCTTTTTAAATAGATGCACATATGTGCACATGCATAAGAAAGAGAGAAGCACATTTTGTAAGGTCTTGTCTCACCATGATCCCCTTTCCCTAGCTCTCTGGCTCCTCACGATCCTGGGTGCCTACACACACGCTCAGTGTGTTTTCCAGCTGATCCAGGAATCCAAACTATATGGCTATATGGCTTCCAGCCTTTCAGGATACTTGTATTACCACTCTTGACCCTGATTCTTGACCTTTGCTATAGCTTATTTCATTCCTTTCTTTTGTTTTCTTGCTTTCTTCTGCTGCTTATTTTCCTTTTTTGCATAAACAATTATCTCCATGCTGACATGGCAAAGCTTATTATTAGTACTTTTATTTAGGGGTGACCAGTGAATGTGAGGGGCCTCAATGAGGATCTTTCTAGTGTCTTTACCAAGTGCATACCTTACATTGAGTTGAAGAGTAAATTCTATTTCCAGTTCTACCAGTCAGGAACTCCATGACCTTGTGTGGGTTATATCTTGCTGAGCCTCCATTTACATATTACTCAAAAGGAGTGGAATTTGAGTAAATTATTGTTTACCAATGGATTCCTCAAAGCCTTGGAGTTTCATGTAGTTCCTTGGGCTATTGTGATGGCCAAAGAGAAGGTCACTTGGGTTCTTGGCTCTTGATTCCACTAGAATAGTTCCTCTTTAATTCATTTTCTATATCGAGCTGTCACATAAGATTTACTTAAATGAATGGGGAAACTTACAGATTCCTTACTTTGATTCTGTGTGAGATAGGCTACAACATCCCCTGACTCTACCTAATGGGCCATTGTTTGAGTGTTGTCTTTAGGAGTGTTTCCAGAGGAGTAATCTTCCTGAAAAAACTTGAAGCCATCTCTCTATCTCCTGAGTAAATCTGTATGCCATACAGAGGAAAGATCCCCCTTTTCCTACAAAGCAAAGATACTTGATTATGACCTGAAACATGTTGCATGTGAGACTCAGTGACTTCTTTCTGATAGTAATCTTAGGAAGAAGTCAATGAAGAGCCCTGCAGTTATAAAACTATTGCAAGGACATGTGGTCTATATTCTGGGGTGTGAAAGAAAGAATTGTATGTAAAGAGATGTTAAGCCAAAAGCACTGCATATGTAATAGAAGTGGCCCAGCCGTGGCAATACAGCAGTAGCGTGCCACTCCATGATGCTGGAGCTATATGGAGAATCGAGATTCAGTTCCTGGGCTAACTTGTACATGCCAGAAATGTGTATGCATTCTCATGATCCTAGCTGAGAAGAATGGAGGGATGATCACAGCATGAGTCCTGGTTAAGGGTTTCTGTCTGCCTACCTTTTTCCGTAAAGTTTAAAAATAATAAAAATAAAATAGTTTATTTGAGCAATAATGCCATTTCACATATCAGATCCAGTCATGCTGTTTTGATCCAAATTTGGTAACTTGTAAAAGCCCAGATGAATCAAGGAGTCAGTCCTTTCCTGCCCTAATATTTTTTAACTGTTTTCATTTTTAATTAATAAATTACATTCATTCACTGAGCATTGTCACAGCATACAAAATGTGATTTCCCATCCAGAATATACTGCAAAGTGGCTTAATCATATATGTTATTGTCAATAATTTTCCATTTCTAGTTTCATGTATGTATGTGTATATATATCACCCTCTGCCATTTCCCACCCTCCTCCCATCCTATCTCAAGTTTCCACAGTTGTTTTCCATTCCTTTCTTCCACCACATTTTATTGATTCACAAAATTTCTTAAATAATCTAACTACTTTCAATAGCAAGTTCAGCTGATATATACATGTCTGTGAATACATGTCTGACTTCAGGCATAAAAACTCTGAGTAGAATGAATATACTATAACGTAGCACCTAGCTGATGCTATACACCTTACTATGGTAATTATGTATTTTTTACCATATTTTTTAATTTCAAGAAAAGCAGTTTTAGCTTTAATAAATCAAAGAAACGCTCAGGAACTATGCTTAAAACAGAAAGGCAGGAAACAGGTTAGGATTCTGTTCAAATACTAGGTACATGAACCTATCGGCAGCTCAAGACAGGACAAAAATTCTAAAAATTGGAAAACAAAGCCAAAATCAGCAATGTTTTAGTCAAAAGTCATGAAATCATATTTTAGCAGTTCAGTCTCATGTACTTACTCTATCTTCTGTTGTGGTTTGATCTTCCCAATTAAATTCAGGGATATAATATTCAACTCCAGACTTGTCCCTATGATTAAGTTGTCCATTTTCTTAGTTTTTGAACTCTTATTTCTGTGTGTCTCTATTTAGTTTTCCTGGGATACCACTCCCTTAGGAACTTCTTGGAGAACTGGTCTGGTGTTGGTAAATTTATCTGAGAATGTTCTTGTCATTTCTTCCCATATGAAGGATAATCTTGCCAGGTACAGTATTCTTGGTTCAAATTTCTTTTCCCTTAACACTTTGAATATATTTTTCCATTCTTTCCTTGCTCACATTGTTTCTGATGAGAGGTCCACTGTTAGCCTGATGGGATATCC
>NW_006204851.1:1545433-1548342 GCF_000334495.1 Tupaia belangeri chinensis
ATCTCCAAATTGTTGTCCCCAGTGGCTGGACCAATTTACATTCCCAGCAGCAGTGTAAAAGAGTTCCCCTTTCACCACACCCCTACTAACACTTATCATTTTTTTTTTTTTTAATCTTAGACATTCTGACTGGGGTTACGTGGTACCTCAATGTTGTTTTGATCTGCATTTCCCTTACAATGAGGGATGATGAGCATTTTTCATATGCCTTTTGGCTATTCATATGTCATCTTTAGAGAGTGTTTTTTTTTTCAACTCCTTCTCCCATCTTTTAATAGGGTTGATCATCTTTTTTCCAAACAGTGTCTTGAGTTCCTTGTGTATTCTGGTTATATTTTAATTTTTAAAAGCAAAAATTGGAAACCATCTGGCATGCAAGCATGCCACATGAAAACAATATTTCACAGCAGAAGTTCAGGATCCATGTCGAGATGGGCCTGGATTTGTGCCTTTTGTAAATAGAATGGGGAAAGGTACCCATTAGCACAATAAAGAAGAGGCTTGAGAGCAAAGAAAACTTTACCTTAAATTTTTTTTTAAATTAAAAGACACTAAGAGACACAGAGAGACAGAAAGAGACAGAGAGAAATGGAGAGAAAGAGACAAGTAGCACTACCCAGTATAAATCAGTGAGGGAAAAGTCTCAGCAGAAAATCTTCCTTTTAAGTTTCTGGAAGCAATATTTCACAGCTGAAGTTCAGGATCCATGTGGGATCTGCTCTAATATTCTTTAATGAGACATGAACAAATGTATGACATTAAGTGGTGGCTTAAATCTCAAAATTAGTTATGAGTTGAAGAGAAAATGAAATGTAACAAAGTCAATAAAACAAATATAGACAATGTTTTGAGAAGTTTTGTTTGAAAACAACCAGAGAAATGGATTAGCACCAGAATTCCCCCCAAGTTCCCTTGATCTCCTAGACTTTCTAGTCTTTATCTTAATTTCTACTCCTCTTCATTCTTCCAACCACCTGCACTCCCATTATCCTTTGTCCCTTACTTAGCCTTACTCTACTTTGTTCTGCTCCCTTTGGTTATCACAGCTTTTCTCCTCTACCTTCTATACATTTGGCTTTCCTTCTTTTTCTATATTTATGCCTACCCCCAACCTCACTTTCAAGTCACCTGTAGTTCTAAGCCTTGGATACTACTTGGGCTGCCCAGTAATGTTCAATGAGTATGATAGCCTACTCCGCATTTCTTAACAAGCACTAATAATACTGTGAGGGTAGAATGAGCACATGCATTGTCAGAGTCATCTGTTATTTATTTTATGGCATTGATTGGTCCTTTGTGCTTGAAAGGAGTACTTTAAAGCAAAGCTAACACCAAATCAGTCAGCACTACCTAATTACCTTTTACTATCTACCTGTAAAGGGATAGATTTGTAGTAGGTTTATTTTAAATGGCTTTTTAAGGATTAAGCAACAACAACAAATCCTCCGCCCCCCATAATTTGGTGACAGATGAGAACTTCTGTGCAAGATAAATAGGGAGTTAAATTAAGCACACTTCTTATTCAACTGTCACACTGAACTGTTGGAGTGAATAAATCAAAGTATGGAAGACAGTATTTAAAATAATGTAGTGATTTCTTTTTGCAGATTTGGTCCCATTTATTCTCTTCTTAGAAAGAAAGAAATATTAGGGTCTTTCATGAAATCTGTAAAGATATCAAGGACTGCAGTACACTCTGGCCTTTAACCTCTGAAGTCCCAGGTCATTAGTAAATTTCAGACATATGGTGTCACATCACTCGTTGCCAAATCTCTCTCATAAAACACTCAAAGTTAGTTGAAATCCTAACATGAGAAAGGAACCAGGACAATAGTAGGTTGTAGGCAACAACCAGCCAATAAGCTGCCTTCGAACTGTTCCCCGTTTACAAGCAGAGGGGTACTGATTGACCTCAAAAGGGCTCGTTTCTGATGTATAGGTAGAGGTGGATCAAGTAAGCCTGCTGCTTCTCCTACACAATGTGCCTCATTTATTTTTCTTTCTTTTTCTTTAAAGTTTACTTATTTCTTCCGTGAGTGAGAGAGACTATGTAAGAAATAAATAATCTTCCCTCGTAGGTTAGCCTCAAAGAGTGTCATGTTTTGCTGCTGTACCACTATCTAGTCTTTTCTTGAAAAGACCTTGCCTGACTCTATTAGGATAACTCCTATCCCAGAGACTAGGAACTGTTAGAGATGGTATTATACAGTGGTTAAATACATAGATTTTGGACTAACACACCATGGATTTAAATGTTGATTGCTCCATTATTATTGGGTCATTGGGGAAAGTCATGATGCATGTTTGCATAGAAAAGCATAGGAAAATATGCCATGACTTTCCAGACAACCTAATAGTTGTGTGACATTAGGCAAGTTATTATTCTTAACCTCACAGGCCTCAGTTTCTTCATCTATCAATTGGGGTTCTACCTCAAGGGGTTGTTGTATGGATTACATGAGCTAATAGTAATCAATAAATGTTATTTATTAATACTCCTTATTGATATAATATTTATACAGATATTGAAATACAGATGAATAACCCATTTGCTCTTACAGTTCAGTTATATTGTAGGGTAAGTAGATTTTGTGGGCTAGGTGAAGAGCCCACTCACCATATATAACATAATTTCCATTTGAAAATGAATTTTGAGTCGCAAATATTTACCTTACATAGAAATTTTTGTACCATACCTATCCTCTTTGTAAAATGATTCTTTTGTTTTTTTTGTTTTGTTTTGTTTTGTTTTGTTTTGTTTTTTTTTGGAGAGATTTTCACTGTAGGGCGCGTGCGCTCGCCAGACAGACAGAGAGAGAGACATAGAGACAGAAAGTGAGAAATCACCCCCCAGGGGGGGATGGTCACGCCGCAATCCCTTCTCCTCCATTCTCCTCTCGGGATCTTGG
>NW_006204851.1:1548359-1558074 GCF_000334495.1 Tupaia belangeri chinensis
CAAGTGTGAGTTCTAAGCCACCGGGTCCGGGACACGACCGCGGTCGACTACGTGGGAGTCCAGCGACATAGCCATTACGCTAACTGCTGGTTCCCTAAAATGATTCTTTTATTGGTGCTAGAGCCTCTTCTGGTTGTTAATGCATTTCCATATAAGTCCCCTGGTTTATTTTCTAATGTCTTAACCTAAAGTATGTAAACTATTATAATGCACTGAAGTCACAAACTGAAGTTTTTTAATTAAATGGTTAATCCCATTGCAAAACGTCCTTAATGAAAATTTATTGGGTACATATGGATGTTTTGGGACTTCTTTTCAGAAATATGTTAACTTCGGCGGGTGCTTCGTTGTCAGAACTGGGGCTAACGAGGAGAGGTTCTTGATAAAGAAGTATCTGTCAGACTTCAAGATTTCAGAAAAGAGGTGAAAGAGTATATTACAACTTTGATTAAAGCCTGTAGGCAAGTTGATGACAGATTGATCAAACCATAGAAAGTGTCCTGTGAGAAAAGTCATACGAACATTGGGAAAACTTGCTCTTCTGTGCTAAACAAATGACAATGTCACAAGTTAAAACCTCTTGTTCCTATGATGCCCCATGAACTTCATCAATTTTACATCTTTGGATGATGAAGAAGGTACTCAAAACATAGATTCATGGTTTGAGGAGAAGGCCAATTTGGAGAATAAGTTTCCTGGGAAGAATGGGACAGGAGGACTTTTTCAGGGCAAAACTCCTTTGAAAAAAGCTAATCTTCAGCAAGCTTTTGTCACACCTTTGAGGCCAGTGGACAACACTTATTATAAAGAGTCAGAAAAGGAAAATCTCATGGAGCAATCCATTCCATCAAATGTTTGTTCATCCTTAGAAGCAGAGGGAACCATATCAAAAAATACTCCAGCTCAACCTCAGACAAGATCTCTTAGGCTCTCTGCTCAGAAGGATTTTGGGGAAAAAATGCCATGTAAGAATGAAAGCCAAGAGATGTGCCACTCCTGTAACCATCAGTGAAATTACACCCTCTAAATAAATGAACGTTTCCAACAATAAAAAGCCAGAGGAAGAGAAAGAAGGTAGTGCCTATGAAGATACTTGTGAGAAGAATGAATCCCTCCTAGAGAAAGCCAAGGGCAGACGAACTATGCCTTGTATGCCACCAGTAAAACAGAAGGTTCTCAAAAGTACTGAAGAGCAGGAGTTGGAGAAGAGAATGAAAATGCAGCAGGAGGTAGTGGAGATGCGGAAAAAGAATGAAGAATTCAAGAAACTTGCTTTTGCAGGAGCAGGACAACCTGTGAAGAAATCAGTGAGCCAGGT
This sequence comes from Tupaia belangeri chinensis, assembly GCF_000334495.1. Classification (NCBI taxonomy): domain Eukaryota; kingdom Metazoa; phylum Chordata; class Mammalia; order Scandentia; family Tupaiidae; genus Tupaia; species Tupaia belangeri. The sequence goes on from NW_006204851.1 coordinate 1,549,678, forward strand.
CACCAAATCAATTGCCTTCCACTTCTGCACAGATGAGCGAATCAAACTACATCCTAAGAACCAGGAGGACTATAAAGAGGTAAACTTCATTTCTGAATTGCAAAAGCATCTTCTGTTTCCTGCTCAGGTGAATAAGGGATGTACCATTATTAAGACTTTCAACCTGTCCCAAGGAAAGAAAAGAATATTTGATGAAACAACTTCTACATATGTGCCCCTTACACAGCAGGTTGAAGCCTTCCATAAACAAACCCCTAACAGATATCATTTGAGGAGCAAAAAGGATGATAATAGCCTGCTACCCTCCAAATCCTTTGTGACCAAGCTCTCCAGAGACTCACAAACCCCTATACTACAAACCAAACAGCACGTCAGGCCTGTGACCTGCAAAAACACAGCTGATCAGGAGTCTGAGGAGCTCAAGAAACTGCGACAATATAAATTCAAATCACAGGAACTTGATCCCAGAATTCTTGAAGGTGGGCCCATCTTGCCTAAGAAACTGCCTGTGAAACCACCCACTCAGCCTATTGGCTTTGATTTGGAAATTGAGAAAAGAACCCAGGAGCAAAAGTCCAAGAAGAAATCAAAGGATGAACACTTTGAATTTCATTCCAAACCTTGCCCTACTAAGATCTTGGAAGATGTTGTGGGTGTTCCTGAGAAGAAAGTACTTCCAATCACTGTCCCCAAGTCACCAGCCTTTGCATTAAAGAACAGAATCCGAATGCCCACCAAAGATGAGGAAGAACAACCAGTAGTGATAAGAGCTGTATCTGTGCCACATTTTGAGGTGCCTTATAAGCCTCAAATCCCAGAGACAAGAACTGTGGAAATATGTCCTTTCTCCTTTGATTCTTGAGACAAGGAACGTCAATTACAGAAGGAGAAGAAAATAGAAGAACTGATGAAAGGGGAGGTGCCCAAGTTCAAGGCTCTTCCCTTGCCTCATTTTGAAACCATTAGCCTGCCAAAGAAGGTAAAGAATGTGACCCAGATTGAGCCTTTCTGCTTGGAGACTGACAAGAGAGGGGCTCTGAAGGCACAGACGTGGAAGCACCAGCTGGAAGAAGAACTCAAACAGCAGAAAGAAGCAGCTAGCTTCAATGCTCGTCCAAACATTGCTACCTCTCAGGAGCCCTCTGTTCCCAAGAAAGAGAAAAAATCAGTTGCTGAGGGCCTTTCTGGTTCTCTAGTTCAGGAACCTTTTCAGCTGGCCACTGAGAAGAGAGCCAAGGAGCGACAGGAGCTGGAGAAGAGAATGGCTGAGGTGGAAGCACAGAAAGCCCAGCAGTTGGAGGAGTCCAGGCAACAAGAGGAAGAACAGAAGAAGGAAGAACTGGCCAGGCTACGGAAAGAGCTGGTACACAAGGCAAATCCAATACGCAAGTACCAAGTTGTCGAAGTAAAGCTGAGTGACCTGCCTCTGATAGTGCCCGTATCTCCCAAGTTCTCTACGCAATTCCAGTATTAGTCTCACCTGTGAGCTACAGGCACCATGTAGCAATGGGAGCTGCTGCTCTTTACACCGAACCAGAAGCCTTCATCACAAGGCGTGAGAGAGAACTCATGTAGAGAGAACTCGTTTCTCTGGACTTTGACCTGCTATGCCCAATAGCACACACTTGACAACTGTGGACTCCAACTTTGTCGAGAGTTGTTTTCTTACATTATTGAGTCTAATACTGAGACATGGTTCATATAGGTTTTGATCAGACTCCATATGGTTATTTTCTTTAAACCTTCAGTTAGCCTTTAATGTGGGTCTTATTTTGACTAGAATTTAAGGTCTGTGTCAACATAGTGTAATCTCTATTGTCCCTTATTCTCTTCTTTTTTTTTTTCCTATTTTAATTAGAAAATAAAGATAGATAAACCTTGAGATAGGGTTTAAGTCATGGTTTAAATGAGAAATGCTATCTCTTACTTCTCTGCACAAAATGAGTTAAAGTTATGGAGCCCTTTGCTGTGAGGATAGAAAAACCTCACAGAAGCAGGTTGGTAAGCTTGGGTGGAGCTACTATTGGGCCCATTTTTCCTTGTAGGTGCTGACAGCGACAGGGAATGGTGCAACATACATTTTACAATCTGGCTTGGAATAAATGTTTTAACTTCCCCTCCCTGAAAAAAAAAAAAAAGAAATATGGTAACTTCTATGATGACTGCTTTGATCTTTTTTAACTGAGGAAATTGCCAGTGAGGTAAATTGAATTATTCCTTCAAATGGAAAAACTAGTTTCTCATAGTAGTAAGGTAAATTCAGTTGCACTTCAGGGTCAGTGATGCCTTCCAAGTTTGTATGTTATTGCCAAGTTATTTAGATTTATTATGAAGAAATCTAGAAGATAAGAAACTTCCAGGTAATATATATATTACAATGAAGAAAGCTACCACTTATCTAGTTATTGGCCAAAGGTTGTATTTTTAATATTATAAATAAGATCAGTATATCATGGACCCTATACCACCTCATCTTACAAAGTAAACAAACCTTATTTAATGATCTAACAGATTAATCAATGGCACCTGCTCTCTTTAAGATTAGCCAGAAAAGATGTTTCTGAACATGTTTCCAGTGCCAGAGAACACTTGTTTTCACTCCTTTCTCTTTGGGTTTGTTTGCATTGGACATGTGGTCATCTTTTTTCCAGTTTTCCCTCTCTCTTTTTTTTTTTATCTTTCGCTATAGGGCGTGTGCGCTTGCCAGACAGACAGAGAGAGACAGAAAGCGAGAAATCACCCCCCAGGGGGGATGGCCATGCCGCAATCCCTTCTCCTCCATTCTCCTCTCGGGATCTTGGGCATGCATGCACACGCGCCTGGCGTGAGTTTTAAGCCACCGGGTCCGGGACACGAACCACGGTCGACTACGTGGGAGTCCAGTGACATAGCTATTACGCTAACTGCTGGTTCCCCGAGTTTTCCCTCTCTTTGATAGCAGTGTGGAGAAGCAATAGAGCTCTTATGAGTGAGTAGTCAGAAGTTACCACATGCCAGACCCGTTCAACTCTGAAAACATGTTTTATTTTTCATTTTCTGTGTATCTCCTTATATTTTCAATAGGTTATCTTAGATTCTGAGCTTTAATACTTTGCATATAAAACTACTCTATTCATAGATCACTTAAATTTACAGTTTTTGTCCCTTATTTGATTCAGTGACAAAAGCATTGATTAAGCATCTATTTTAAGGAGATTGCCACAAAATTCAGAGATGATCATGACCTAGTTCCTACCTTCCATGGATTCACAGTCCAGAAGTGAAGTCAGACCTGTAAACAGAAGTAGTTTTCCAATACAAGATTAAACTAGACAAATGAATGAAGGACTATGGGAGCTCAAAGGAGGGAATGGGTCACTACCCACAGGGTGACCAACTATCCTAGTTTGCTTGGGATTGAGGGACACAGACCTCCAGTACTAAAACCCAGGACAGTTTCTTCAAAACTGGAGTGGCTAATCACTGGAGTGGCTAATCACCATATCTATCTGGGAGAGATGGAGAAAAGGAAATGCCATATGAAATAGAGCTTAATAGCAAGTACAAGTTCACCAGGCACCTAGGGAGATGAGGGTAGCATTTTAGGCAGTTCTGAGAAAACATTTCTCATTCAGAGATCAATGAATAAATAGGTATGAATGGTATATGAGCTTGTCTAGTGCTTATGTGTGTGAGGGTGGATGAGAAGGACTTTAAAGTGTGAAGAGAACAAATAAAGAGTGAAAAGGTTGGCAGGGTCCAAATCATGGAGAACCTTATGCTAAGGAACCATTGTTTTTTGTTTTTCATCTTTTTTTTCTTTTTCTCTTTCTTTCTTTTGAGAGAGATTTTTGCTATAGGATGTATGTGATTGCTGGACAGAAAGAAAGCAATAAACTACCCCCAGGGAGAATGGCCATGCTGCAATCCCTTCTCCTCCATCTTCCTCTTGGGATTTTGGGTACACACACATGCACCGGGTATGAGTTTTAAGCCACTGGATCCAGGACTCCAAACACACTAAGACCATCTGCTGGTCCCAGGAACCACTGGCTTTCAAACAATTAGCTTTGTCTATCCCTAGGTAACTGTAGGGCTTTCCGGGATCCCCATGGATACTGAAATCCTTCAAGTCCCTTATGTAAAATGGCATACTATGTGCATATAACCTAACATATCCTCCTATATGCTTTAGATCATCTCTAGATTATTTACAATCCCTAATCTAACATATATGCTATGTAAATAATTGTTACACTGTATTTTTAAGGAATATTGATAAGAAAAAAAGCCTGCACATGTTCAGGACAAATGCAACCAATTTGTTCTTCAAATATTTTCTATTACAGTTGGCTAAATCTGTGAATGTGAATCCTGTAGATATAGAGGACAGAGTGCATAGTGATCTGGTTCCAATGAAACCTTGCTTGGAAGCATGAGAAGAGTAGAAAAAAATTAAAATTTCTCTGATTGAAAAAGATATGTGTCAGGGTAGAGTCCTAAAATCTACTCTATATCTCTTTCTGTCCTTTTTTCCTCTTAGCTACTTTGGAGGGGAATTTTGGGGGACACTATTTTAAAACCAAATCTCTAGACCACAAATTTTAAAGCAAAAAAGTGAATGATATGGTGACATCTATGGTGAGATAAGATTAAGAAGGAGAAACTGACAAATAAAAAGGCTCCAATAATGAAAACCAATTAGCAGGGTATGGTGTTCTTCTGAGTGAAGCCAAACCCAAAGAAGAGACAATAGGGATAGAAAGAAGTGGATGGGAAGAAAATACTTCTGTAAAGTTTGCGTTAACAGAGTGGTGTGATGATAATAGGAAGAGTGAAGGGAGGGGAAGGTTGCTGGATATATAAGAAGAACTCAAGGGTGATTCCATGTTTTCTTCCATTAAAAGCAACAAACTACATGGAAATATTCTAGTCTAATTTCTTACAGCTGGCACATTTCCTTTTGTGTTTCACTAATTCACATAAAACTAAAACATGATTACTCATGCCTAGATCTAGTTTCCTCAATCTTTCTTCATCCTCATCTATTTTCCTCAATCTTTTCCTGACATTGCTAGTAAAACTATTTTTGCTGTAATTGTTATTTTGGCTACAACTGTACTCGTCTCTCATTAGCAGGTCAGTGGGGTAGCAATTTTCTTTTTCACTAAGATAGTCCCCAGCTTACACACAGATGTATTCCAAAAGTTCATTTTTAAGTTAATTATTTGGAACTCAGAGTGATTTTTCCCATAAAAACATTATACATAGTGATTAGGTTCCCAGGCCAATCCACAAAGGCCAGTTTAGCCTATAATGTAACTGAAAGTGTGGATTTTCGCAATGGAAATAATACTGTTGCAATTAAAATGAAAACAATAGTTGAAAAAGAAATAGTCTGTGTTTTTGTTTCCCTCAAAGGGTAGTGCTTGATGAAAAGCAGGTTTAATCTTAGGAAGACAAACAGAAATAGACGAGGACTTCTCTGTAAATTGGACACCATGGCTTTTTAAATTTATTTTTTCAACAATGTTTTGGAGGTTGGAGAAAATAATAAAAGCAATTGTGTTCATTGTAGAAAATTTGGAAAATTGAAAAATATATTTAAAAATCAAGTCACCAATAATTGTTCCACCCAGAGAGAACCACTGTTAACATGCTGGTGTGTTTCAATCTTTTTCTTAGAACTCTATCTGTGTCTTTTGTTTTCTTTTGTTTTGTTTTGTTTTTCTTAGCCTGCTTGTCTTCCTGACCAAGCCCACCCAGGTTATGGAGGAGGATTAATTTGTAATTTGTAGTTGTGAGGAAAATGCTTTAGAAACCAACATCCTTGTTACATGTAGGAAGTGCATAAATGCTCTTAATTGGAAGAGGAGACAGATGCAGATAGAAAAACTGGAGATGCTGATGACACCAAAGGAACTGTGATTTGTACTCCCTATTACCAATTTGTCTAGTTAATGTAGGCACTCAGTCATTACTGTCAACTCTAGAAAAATGACAGGGTTCAGGCAGTGGTGTGGTGGTTAGGGCAACTGTACCTACATGGAAAAGATCCTGGGTTTGTGTCTTGGGACATCCTTGAATAAACCACTATGTGCACAAGTGTCCATGATCTTTTGGAGGTACCTGTCTCCCTCTGTCTGCTCCCCATCTTTCTGTCTTTCATAGAAAAGATAGATAAATAAACCTTAAAAAATTAAGAGATAAAATCAGAAATGTATTTTAAGTTTGTTGCTATTCTTTTAGAAAAAAGTAGCAATTTGGTGGGGGTTTTTTTTGACTTGTTTCTTTTGATTTTTTTCATTAGTCTTTTTAAAAATTCCACATTATACATAGTCTCCATCATGATGTATACTATACATACAGTTTTTTTCAGCAGAGAACTTTACACTTTTTTCATCTGTCAAATGTTTCCTCCACTTGCACCTCACACCCGCTCTCCAACACCCACTCTCTACCATCTGCTCTCCTCCCTTTTAGTCTCTAGCATCTACACCCATCCTCTGTACCATCGCATCTTCAGATCTCTCAACCTCTTCTGTAGCACACAGTACAAATTGAGTGGGGATATACAATGTATATTTTTCAATGTCTGGCTCACTTCATTCAACAGTAAGTCTTCTACATTCATCCACCTTGAGTCAAAAGATAGGATTTCATTATTTCTTATAGCTGAGTAATATTCCATAGTATGTATGTGCCATAGTTTTTCAACTCAATCATCAATTTTGGGATACTTAGGTTGGTACCATGTTTTAGCAGTTGTGAATAATGCTTCAATAAACATGGATCTGCAAGTGTCTTTCTGATTGTTTTGGATAAATACAAGGAGTGGGATTACTGGGTCATATGGTAGTTCTATTTGTAGGCTTTTGAGAAACCTCCATTGTTTTCCACAGAAGTTGTACTAATTTGCATTCCCACCAACAGTGTAGGAGGGTTCTCTTTTCAACACAGCCTCACCAGCACTTTTTCTTTTCTCTTTTTTTTTTTTTTTTTTTTTTAGGTGTTTTTTTTCTTGGTCGCGTCCGCCCAGAAAGAGAGAGAGAGCTAGAAAGCGAGAAATCACCCCCCGGGGGGGATGGCCTCACCGCAATCCCTTCTCCATTCTCCTCTCGGGATCCTGGGCACACACGCACACGAGCCCGGCGTGAATTTAAGCCACTGGGTCCAGGACTCGAGCTGCAGTCGACTACGTGGGAGGTCAGCAACATAGCCATTACGCCAACTGCTGGTTCCCTCATTCTTTATTTTTTGATACTAGTATTCCTAACTGAGGTTAAATGATGTCTCGTTGTTGTTTTAACCTGCATTTCCTTTATGACAACAGACTTTAAACATTTTTCAAATGCTTTTTTGCCATTCGTAAGTCTTCTTTGGAGAGTTGTCTATCTCAATCATTTGCCCATTTTTTATTGGATTAGTCATTATTTTATGAGGGAGCCACTTGAGTACCCTATATATTCTGGCTATCAATTATTGATCTGAAGAATAATTTGCAAATATTTTCTCCCATTCTGACATTCTACATGGATCTTTAAAAAATCAGCCCACCAAGAATTATGGTGAATCCACACGATGAACTATCATGCTGTCCTTAAGTTATATTTACAAAGAATATTTTTTTAGAGAGAAATTTTTGCAATAGGTCATGTGTACTTACCAGAGAGACAGAGCAAGAGAAAGTGAGAAATCACCCCCTGGGGAATTGACCACATCACAATCCCTTCTCCTCTTTAGATTTTGGGCATGCACACATGTGTGCCCAGCATGAGTTTCAAGCTGCCAGGTCCAGAACTCAAACTGTGGTGGGATATGTGAGAGTCTAATGTTTTAAACATTTCACTATCTGCTGGCTCCTGCAAAGAATTTTTTTGAACAGCAAAAAATATTTATGATGGCACATCAAGAAGGTTATGGGGAAATGGAATTAAAGTATCAGTTTTGTTTGGTACAAAATTTTTGGAATATCGTGCATATTTTTCCCCATAATACCCATTTTTATGAACTTTTGAAGACCTTTGGTAGTGTTGAGTGAAAGGTAGTTTTGCGTTTGATACCCAGATTGGGGTTGAGGAGTTGTAGGCAAATCAACACTAATCAGCAAAGGCCAAAGTCAGCTGTTAGGCAGGCTATCAACCAAGACCCTCTACCTTCAATCCTCCATGACCCCCAACAAAGACCACAGCCAGACATTTTGTAGACATTCTGATGAGAACAGATTTATTCTTTTTTTTTTTCTTTTTCTTTTTTTTTTTTGGAGAGGTTTTTGCTATAGGGCGCGTGCGCTTGCCAGACAGACAGAGAGAGACATAGAGACAGAAAGCGAGAAATCACCCCCCGGGGGGGATGGCCATGCCACAATCCCTTCTCCTCCATTCTCCTCTCGGGATCTTGGGCACGCACGCACATGCG
>NW_006204851.1:1558404-1562539 GCF_000334495.1 Tupaia belangeri chinensis
GTTTTTTTTTTTGTGGAGGGCTTTTTGCTATAGGGCGCGTCCGCTCGCCAGAAAGAGAGAGAGAGCTAGAAAGCGAGAAATCACCCCCCGGGGGGGATGGCCTCACCGCAATCCCTTCTCCATTCTCCTCTCGGGATCCTGGGCACACACGCACACGAGCCCGGCGTGAATTTAAGCCACTGGGTCCAGGACTCGAGCTGCAGTCGACTACGTGGGAGTTCAGCAACATAGCCATTACGCCAACTGCTGGTTCCCTCATTCTTTATTTTTTGATACTAGTATTCCTAACTGAGGTTAAATGATGTCTCGTTGTTGTTTTAACCTGCATTTCCTTTATGACAACAGACTTTAAACATTTTTCAAATGCTTTTTTGCCATTCGTAAGTCTTCTTTGGAGAGTTGTCTATCTCAATCATTTGCCCATTTTTTATTGGATTAGTCATTATTTTATGAGGGAGCCACTTGAGTACCCTATATATTCTGGCTATCAATTATTGATCTGAAGAATAATTTGCAAATATTTTCTCCCATTCTGACATTCTACATGGATCTTTAAAAAATCAGCCCACCAAGAATTATGGTGAATCCACACGATGAACTATCATGCTGTCCTTAAGTTATATTTACAAAGAATATTTTTTTAGAGAGAAATTTTTGCAATAGGTCATGTGTATTTACCAGAGAGACAGAGCAAGAGAAAGTGAGAAATCACCCCCTGGGGAATTGACCACATCACAATCCCTTCTCCTCTTTAGATTTTGGGCATGCACACATGTGTGCCCAGCATGAGTTTCAAGCTGCCAGGTCCAGAACTCAAACTGTGGTGGGATATGTGAGAGTCTAATGTTTTAAACATTTCACTATCTGCTGGCTCCTGCAAAGAATTTTTTTGAACAGCAAAAAATATTTATGATGGCACATCAAGAAGGTTATGGGGAAATGGAATTAAAGTATCAGTTTTGTTTGGTACAAAATTTTTGGAATATCGTGCATATTTTTCGGCTATCAACCAAGACCCTCTACCTTCAATCCTCCATGACCCCCAACAAAGACCACAGCCAGACATTTTGTAGACATTCTTATGAGAACAGATTTATTCTTTTTTTTTTTCTTTTTCTTTTTTTTTTTTGGAGAGGTTTTTGCTATAGGGCGCGTGCGCTTGCCAGACAGACAGAGAGAGACATAGAGACAGAAAGCGAGAAATCACCCCCCGGGGGGGATGGCCATGCCACAATCCCTTCTCCTCCATTCTCCTCTCGGGATCTTGGGCACGCACGCACATGCGCCTGGCGTGAGTTTTAAGCCACCGGGTCCGGGACGCGAACCGCGGTCGACTACGTGGGAGTCCAGCGACATAGCCATTACGCTAACTGCTGGTTCCCTGAACAGATTTTTTCTTTGAACTGGTGTTGAAATTCATAACACTGGCTCTTCATTACTTTTTATTTTCTTTCGAATTACAGGACTTTTTTAATCCCTTGATGTATTGTAATACTACTCGACCTTAAAAACTGTAATTAAAATCATTTTTTTATTATTCATACATGCAGTAGAAAGAGGGCATTCATTTTCTGAAGTAATTAGGCACAAATTGAAGTGAGTTTCAAAGGAATTGGGTAGAGAAGATGTGCATATATTGGTTAGGAAGAAAATTATCCGAAGTACAATGTATTAAGCTATAAATAGTGAAAGAGGATCAGCAGATGGTGTAATGGTTATTTCGTTGGCCTCCCACATAGTTGGCCATGATTTGAGACCTGGACCTGGTGGTTTAAACTCATGCCAGGCGCCTGTGCGTGTGTGCTCAAAATCCCAAGAGTATAATGGAGTGGAAGAGATTGTGGCGTGGCCATCCCTCCTGGAATGTGGGAAGGTGATTTCTCTCTTTCCTTCTGTCTCTCTGTGCCTCTCTGGCAATTGCATGCACCCTATAGCAAAAATCACTCTTTAAAAAAATAGTGAAAGAACATTGAATAAAAATATTCAATACTATATCATGCATACAGACCTAAGGACAGTGGAAAAGATCTAGAGAAAGGGATAAAGGAAGTTCGTTTGTTTAGGGCCAGGCTTAGTTACAGAGCAGAAAAAGCATGGAAAGGAGAGTGAGTTTGGGGAAGTTGTAGCCGGGTGAAATCAGAGTTTCAAGAGGCAGCAGCAAATGTAATTTGCAGCAAGCAATTTTCTTTTAATAAGGGAATAAAAATGGTTTATAAGGACACATGCTTCAAGCTCTAATCATCCAAGAACCAAAACACTGTGTTTGAACTTAATTTAACATATCTGCTGCAATTGTGCCATTTGATTTTAGATCCATAATAAAAGCAGTCTGTGAGTTCCTTTCCCATCCCATTTCCTTTTAATTGCCACTGAGTTATATTTTGGCATGCAGGTCCCAATAGCTGTTGCTTGCGTTTTCTGTTCATCAGTGAAGGAGTTGAAAATTATAATAGAGTGAGAGATGGGGAAAAGGAAAGTGTTCATTTGGAGGGTGATATATTTACATGTGAGTTTTGTTTTTAAGAATTACTTGTTTAATTTTATCATTATCATTATTATTATTATTATTATTATTATTATTATTTTAAATTCACCAGAAGGAAAGAGAAAGGGAAAGTGAGAGAACAAGCCACCAAGTCCTGTACTCGAACTATAGTTGACCATGTGGGAGTCTAGTGCCGTAACTACCACATTACCTGCTGGTCCCTACATGTGAGTTTTTTAATGTGCTGGAAACAGAACCCTAAAAGTTTCATTATACTCTATAGAAAGACATGGCATTATAATTCTTATGTATCACTATGCAAAAGAATCTTCTGTTGAATTCTGTGGAATTCTGTAGCTCTTACATTTGGTGTGCTTATGATGCAGAGATTGAGTTATTTTATTATTTTATTATTATTATTATTTTAGAGATGTTTGCTATAGGGCACATGTGCTCATCAAAGAGACAGACAAAGAGACAGAAAGCAAGAAATCACCCCCACAGGAGGGTGACCACACTGTAATTCCTTCTCCATCATTCTCCTCTCAGGATTTGGGGGCAGGCAAACGCACATGTTTGGTGTGCATTTCAAGTCGTTGGGTCTGGGACTCAAACTACGAACAGCCATATGGGAGTCCAATGACATAACCATTACAGCATCTGTTGGTCCTAAGATTCTGAATTATTCAGTCCGGAGGGGCTGCAGGTCCTCAGCCTGTGGTTCTTAATGTTGTCTACAAATTGGAATTACTGGAGTCAGCAGGTTGTGTGATAATTAAGGTGCTGGACTCCCCCATGGCTTACTACAGTTCAAGTCCTGGACCTGGTGGCTTGCTTTCTCACTCGCTGTCTGCCCTCCCCCCATCAAATTGAAGAATAATAATAATAAATACATAAAATCAAATAAATAATTCTTTAAAAATTTCAAATTAGAATTGCCTGGAGAGTTTAATATATTGATGCCTAGATTTCATTCCCAGAGATTTTCACTTAATTAGCCTGGAAATGAGAACTGGGCATGGATTTTTATTTTTTTATTCTCCCCTGGTGATTCTAATGTGCAGGAAAGTGGGAAACTAGTTTAACTTATTGCTTAATTGCCTGGGTGAATTAAAGCAGTTGTTCTCAAAGTATGGTCCTAAAATGAGGACCGTTAGCAACAACAGGGCACTTATTAAATATCTTAGGTCCCTTCCCAATTTTACTAAGTCAAAAACTCGGTAGCCAGGAATCTGCATTTTAGATGATTCTGATCTGTAAATGACAGCCACTAAATTAAACAGTACTTTCTAAAGTACAGCTGTGGGGGTTGTTAGAAAGGAGAAAGTATATCCTTACCAGCTGATGAAAGCTGGCCTGGGAAGCACTTTGGTTAGAATGCTTGTAATAATAATATTTGGAGCAATAGTAGGAAAATAAAAAGGAATGATAATGTTCTGCAAATCCCAAGCAAATTCAGGAGAGAGCATGTCTTCATAAGAATTAGGAGGTTAGTTGCATTGTCCACCATAACCCTTATGAGAATACCTGCAGGCAAACCCTTACTAGTCCTTCAAGACTCAAATGCCAGACACCTCTGTGAAGTTTTCTCTGAGCTCTGCTTTGAATTATTTCATCCTTATATTTACTTCATACTTTATTTATTCCTTT
>NW_006204851.1:1562583-1580869 GCF_000334495.1 Tupaia belangeri chinensis
TTCCCTCACTGTGTGATCTTTGAGAGCAAGATCGCTGTTTTCTTCATCTTTGGATCTCCAAGATCTAATACAATACCTAATACCTACTAAATGCTCTAGAATTGTTTGCTTAAGATAGGCATCAGAAATGGCCAGCATTTTTGTCTACCAAGAGCCTTTAAATATATGGGTTTGCCTTTGTGGATTAATCATGGTCCTTGGTCCAACTCTGTCTTGAAAGCTAAGGTCTTTGGTTCTGTCAGCATATGGTGAGGAACTAGCTCAGTGGTGGTCTTTCACAACAAAGATCTCAGAGATGTATATATAGTTATTAGCAACATTTTTTTTTAGAGTTTTTTCCTGCTATAAGGTATGTTTGTTCATTGGAGACAGAAAGGGAGCAATCACCCCCCAGGAGGATGGTCATGCAGCGATCCCTTCTCCTCCATTCTCCTCTTGGGATTTTGGGCACACGCTCACACACACATACTTGCCTTCAGTTTCAAGCCACTGTGTCTGGGACTTGAACTACAGTCGACCATGTGGAAGTCCAGCACCTTAACCATTATGCCACCAGCTGGCCCTATTATCAGCTTGTTTTAACATAGGATGCATGTTTGTCAGGTTCCAGAAGTGCCAATGTCAACTTCTCTCATATTTCCTGTCATTACAGGTAGACCTTCATGGGACATATAATAGGGATCAATAGGGATCCAACTGCCACAGGACAAAAGTACTTAAGTCCTTGGGCCCCACAGGTTGCCTTTCCTCCAGGCACTGCCATTTTCTGGTTCTTTGTACTTCTTTAATTTTGCAATCTACTCTATCAATTCAATATCTAGTCACAAATATTCATCAAACAAGATGGACATTTACCTGTCCTTTGTACCTTCCTGACTTTTGTTTATGGATTTTTACTGACTTAACTCTCAGAGGACAACATTATAACCTTATTTCCAAATTGTTTTTGTGTATGTTTTTGTTTTTGTTTTGTTTTATAGTGGATTTCTTGCTGTCACCTGAATGCCTGTGAAGATTAACAATTTCTGAATGTTATAGAAACTTTGAAATATATGTCAGCATCATTCTGTAAAGTTGAATGGTTAATATCTACTGTATAAGACAGGAGAAACTAGATTTGTGCCTCTGTGTCAACCCATGATCCTAATATATATGTGCTGCATAAATTTTTCTAATTTTTTTTCTCTAGGCATTATATCTGATAGCCACTAATGGAACCCCAGAGCTCCAGAATCCTGAGAGACTGTCAGCTGTATTCCGTGACTTTTTAAATCGCTGTCTTGAAATGGATGTGGATAGGCGAGGATCTGCCAAGGAGCTTTTGCAGGTGAAAATCAAATAGGACAATTACAAAGAAAGAGTCATGATATTGAGCTTTTCCATCTCCATGTGTGACAGTAAGAGAGCTCTGTCAAGAGATGTCTATTCCGTTAGGCTATTAGCATTTGATTTTAGAGCACAGGCACATGATATAGGCGGGATCTAATAGATGATTGACACAGTGCCTTTCTTCTGAAAAGTTAGTAGTTTAATCCATAAATATCTCGTGTTTTTCTTGAAATCTTATTTTACAAGGGAAAAAAAATCCTTCTGGTGTTGCTGTTTTGTTCTAAACTTTATTTGTGCCAAGGATGTATGCTGGTGCTCTGGCCCGGGGTAATTGTCTATGTAACTCTGCAGTTATTTCTGAGGCATCTGTTACTCTAAAGTTTTGCTGATCAAAACCTCTTTGCTTGTGATGCCAAATGCCAGGTTCCTGTTTGTCTGGATAAGTACTGTCCAGTATTATGTGCCTGTGTAACTATTTGTCCTTTCATGACTCCAGGGATTAGTATATATAAGGACAATTAGTATCTATATTATGTATCAAATTCTTTATATACTTTATCTCATTTGATTCTTACAACAGCCTTACAGGAGGGTAGGTGTTATCCCATTTTGTATATGCGAAAATTGAGGTTCAAACAGCTCTTAAGTGTTACCTGGAATTCAAACTCTGGGTTCTCTGACTTTCCATCACATTTCACACACAAACCAAACCGAAAAAATGTATATTTATTTGATAAAGCAGTATATGCCCAGGATTATACACATAGATTCACTATTGGGAACTGTTCCTTGGGCACATAGATGAAGGGATTTCTAAAAGTTTGTGGGAAAATGAAATTAAAGTATGAGTTTATTTTGGTGCAAAAAAATTAAACCTATGCATAGATTTTTCATAATGCACATTTCTATGAACTTTTTCAAGACCTCTCATATCAAGACTTATAACATCTAAGAACAGTGACTACTTGTTCTCTCTGTGACTTTGAATAAGCCTATTAAACAAAGGGTGCAATATTTGATTATACATTGTTAACCATAGTTACAATTTCTCCAACCCCAACCCAAATCTCACCTGGGATAAACCTATTTGGAGGAATTAAATATACTAACACATTATTTTCTGCTATGAGCATTTCAGAGGTTGTGATAAGGCCCTAAAATATCAAACTTGGAATGACCCTTTGTTAATGCTCTGGTTAATTCATCCTGAAATTACAGATGAAAACCCTGACTTTGAGTGCTGCTTTACTTCCACATCATTTTACCCCTCCCTCTACCAAATATACCATCCTGATGCACCAGTCCCATTATGCCTTCCCTGAGGAAAAGCAAAGATATAGGTACTTTTTTTTTTTTAAGAATTTTAAAATTTAACTTTATTTTAACTTGACTAGAGAGGGACAGAGTGAGAGAGAGGAAAAGTGAGAAAGCAAGTCGCCAGGTGCAGGACTCAAACAACAGTCAGCCATGTGAGTGTCTAGCACCCTTAACCATCCCGCCACCTGCTAGCCCCAATATAGGTTCTTTTAAAATAGCTATACAGCTAAATAGATTATTGAATCTATTATCTCGTTAATTGGTTTCCCATCAATTCTTTTATGTGAACCAGTCATATAATTGATACAGAACTATAGTTTGAGTCTAAATTGAATACTTTGTTCATCTTTTCCATGTAAGCAATAACCCATATATCTCCTTAAATCTATATTACTCTATTTTCTAACATCAGTGCTTATTTTAGAGGTCGGAGAAGAAAGAGGTGCATGACAGTCATGCCACTGAAAAGCTAGAGAAAAGACACAGGACTAAATATTTGTATACTTTTCTGTATGGCCTAAGTCAATTCTCTGTTCATCAGTGAATATTTATTGAGCAACTTCAGTTTATAATGCACAGTGAGTGATATAAATTTGTTAAAAGCATGACTCCTACTCTCAAGAAATTTATAAATTCCTTGGGCACATAAAAAGATAATGAAAGCCCATTTAGACATTCATTGAAACTGTCTGTTCAAATAGTGAATTATATGGTTAATTAGAGAAATAACCCCTGTAAGCTAGAGTGATCAGAAAATATCTGTGAATAGGAAAGAATTTTGCTGGTCCTGGGGAAACAGAAGATAGGTTAAAAAAAAATAAGGGAAGGGATTTCAGATGGAAGTGTTATAGTGTAATCAAAGGCAGGCAGGCAGTGTTTAAGGAAACAAATCTACAAAAAACTGTAGTTTAAGTTCCAATTCAAATAAGGAAGCTTAAGGAGGTAAGACCATAGAGGGCCTTGGACACTAGGCAGTGGGGAAATGTGGAATATAACTGAGGAACAAACATCATGAAAGGTTTGTCTAGTAATGTCTGTCTCATAATATCCAATAAGAATTAGCAAAAGGAAAAGAATGGAATCAGAGAGACCAAGGGAGAATTATTATAGTTTGAGGTTAAGTTGATTAGATCTGTGTTAAGAGAAGCAAGAGATAAACCTAAGACACATTGAGAAGAAAGTACTTGGTAACTGATTGCACGTGCTTTATAAGGTAGAGTAAGATTAAAGACTTCAGGGTATCTAGGACCAGCAGTTGGCGTAATGGCTATGTCGCTAGACTCCCATGTAGTTGACCGCAGTTCCAGTCCTGGACCCGGTGGCTTAAAACTCACACTGGGCGTGTGTGCGTGTGTGCCCAAGATCCCAAGAGGAGAATGGAGGAGAAGGGATTGCGGCATGATCATCCCCCCTGGGGGGTGATTTCTCACTTTCTGTCTCTCTGTCTCTCTCTGTCTGGCAAGCACATGTGCCTTATAGCAAAAAAAAAAACTTTCAAAAAAAAAAAAGACTTCAGGGTATCTAGGACCAGCAGTTGGCGTAATGGCTATGTCGCTAGACTCCCATGTAGTTGACCGCAGTTCCAGTCCTGGACCCGGTGGCTTAAAACTCACACTGGGCGTGTGTGCGTGTGTGCCCAAGATCCCAAGAGGAGAATGGAGGAGAAGGGATTGCGGCATGATCATCCCCCCTGGGGGGTGATTTCTCACTTTCTGTCTCTCTGTCTCTCTCTGTCTGGCAAGCACATGTGCCTTATAGCAAAAAAAAAAACTTTCAAAAAAAAAAAAGACTTCAGGGTATCAAACCAATGGTAACATTCAGTAGAACAGCAAGTGATAGAGGATAACACAACAACTAACATTTCTTGGCCCCTGTGTAGCTTACAAGAGACTGTTACTTATCTCATTTAATCATCATAATAAACAGAGGCAGAGATTGAACTTCGGTGCTTGACTCAAAAGCCCCTATGGTTTATATCACACAAAAGTACCTTTTTTGGGAGACTTTAACATTTTTAATGTTAAATTTACAGTGACAGAGAACACTCCCAAAGGAAATACCCAGGAAGTGTTGGCGAACTAGGATCAGCATTCCGGAAACAGATCGGATCACATAGTATAGATTTGAATCATCTTCATAAAGCTGCTCATAGTTTGAAACCATGAGAGGAAATGAGATCTGAAATGATTAAGTTAGAAAAATATGATGAGAGCCAAATTCTGGTAGGTGGGAGGTAGTAGGAGGATGTGAAACCAGGGAAGATAGAGAGCGAGCATAGTCAGTGCACATGCATGTGGGAAACCCAAAGCTGTAAAAAGTCACAGGCATCCAAAGAGGAAGACGTTTCAACAAAGGAGGAGATAGTCACTTGTATTAAGTACTGCAGAGGGGCCACAAAAGAAATGGTGGAGACATAGTTTGTTGGATTTGGCAGTTAAGAAGCTATTGATTTCAGGGTAAAGTTCTTTAGTGGTCAACTGAAGACTCTTTTTCAAGTTTTTGAGGGCTACTCCAGATAAATCCATCCATTTAAGTAAATCAGAAAGTCTGACTATTGAAAACAAGTGAGATATTATAAAATTCCTACTGAGTTCTGGCTGTACCAGTCAGCATTCAGAGGATTTCAGGATACCAAAGTACAAAAACATCAGAAGGACAAAATCTGGCACCTTTTTAATTAAATGGTATTTAATTGGGTGATCAAAATACATTTTTATAAAAAGGGCTAATAGAAAATGTAAAATATATACTCATTGGAGAAAAATTTTCCAGTAACTCTTTTTCCCCCCCTTTCTTTTGCAGCATCCATTTTTAAAATTAGCCAAGCCTCTCTCCAGCCTGACTCCTCTGATTATCGCTGCAAAGGAAGCAATTAAGAACAGCAGTCGCTAGGACTGCAAGCCTTACCCCTCACCGTCTCACTCATGAGTAAGACTGAAATAAAACTCTGCTGCAGGAAAGATGAAAGAAAAGACAGTCAAACTGGGTGGTGGTTCTTTAACTTTCATATGCATAGAAACTTCTTATAAGCCTTTTTCCTACTCCTTCAGAATATGTAATTTATTTGTAAGCCTGAATCGCAGCCCAAATAGGGCAGCAATGTTGAAGTGGCCATAAAGTGGTCACTTCCACCGTGAAGCGAAAGAGCCAGTAGTGAATCCTCTCATTTTGTGCATTCACTTTGAAGAAAAAGGTTTCTCAAAGATGCACACTCCCTCTTCATAGTGTTGTGTTTGTTTTTAAGTTAGAGAGTAGTCCCTCTTGCATTCAAACCTCCTTCAAAATTCCTTACCCAATGTGATGTTTTTCACTTGCATCGTCATTAGATGTCCAGAAAAAAGATGTCAAAATGTTTTTTTAGAAAAAGAAAGCAAAAAAGCAAAGCAAAAAAACAAACAAAAAGAAAAAAAAACACAAAAAATAAACAAACAAACAAACAAAAAAACAGAGCAAGTGCTGTGTGAACATGTGGAATTCCATGCCCTAATAGAGTTGCAATTTTTTATTCTTCTTCTATAGTGGATGCTTGGTTTGTGTACCTATTTTTCTGCATTTGTATTGGAAAAGGTTTCTTTTAAGACATTTTCCAAAAGCAGAGAGGAATATGTGTGTTCAGGAAGGGATTTTAAAAACCATATAAATAAAGCTCCAACGGTGAAATCTTTTCACTAAATCAGTGATTCTTAAGAGGTAGTTGAATTATCATTTATTTAAACCAGCTTGTTCATCTTCATGATACCTGCAAAAAGGCACACTGCAACTGTGGAATCCCTGTTGGGTAAGTCCAAGTCCTAAACCTCAGAAATTCTGACAAGATAAACCATATTAAAACAAAGATGGAACTTTCTCTGAGCCAAAAGGAAAACAAAATATGTGCATAATACTGAAATCCTTATTGACATTAAGTAAACAAAGGTAAAGATACCTAATTTAATCCTCTCTTGTGCTTGTGAAACATACACTGTAAAACAGGCACATGAAGAGGAAATGGATCCATTAACCAGCATTTCCTCATGACAAAAATAGTATTTGGTTTGACAATTTTTGTCATTTTAAAAACTGAAAGATAGGATCTGGAGAACAGTAAGTATTCAACTCCATAACAAAAAGGAGATCAGGGAAAGTTACATCCCAATCAACATTTGGCTTTAAATTCTTGTTACTATTTTCCTTATGTATCACTGATTTCTGTTTCAGGATATGGTGTATTAATGCTTAGATCCTGCATATTTCAAATTAATAAAGATTAATTAAAGATCTTGAGATTAATAAATATCTTGAGATTCTCCAGTGAAAATAATTTTGGTTTGAAATCATGTACTAAAAGAAATGGCATTCCATCTGGATTCCTTTTGTGACTTGGAGAAAATACCCAAAATTGGCTGTTATTTCACCATGTGTCTATTTAATTAAAAGTCAACATTTGGCAATTCCTGAATCTTCAAGAGTGGAAAAATATCTGGAAGGCATGCAAATAGCAGGATATGCTTCTCTTTTGAGTGTATTGTCAATTTTATAAATTATGGAAAGCTGTTTCTCTAAGCCTTTGAAAAGTTAGCAATTTGTGCTGTAGAAGGCTTCTTGATTTGTAGTATATAAAGAATCTGAATAGAACCTATCTACATTCAGCAAGAGGGGGAAAGAGATCAATGATATAGGCCTCTCCTTCTCTGCCAAGGTACATCCATCCATCTAACCAACCATCCTTACATTCCTTAAAATGAAAACTTTCTTTAGTTCCTGCTCACTGTATAGTCCACGTGTTTATGTTTAGGAGACAACATCACTGGTGGATTTCCTATTGTTCTCTAACTGTAAGTCTGGCGGGGGGGGGAGTTGATCACTGCCTCCTACCCTTGAAAATGCCCCCTGAGATGAAAAGTGAAAAGAAAATTAAACGGTAATAATAATCTGAACCATACTATGGTATATTTTGCAAAAAAAAAAAAAAAAGAAAAACAAAAAGAAAGAAAAGGTTTCTAGTCCTAAAATTTTTAATGCCACACTGCTCTAATGTGTGTGTGTGTGTTGCGGGGGGGGGGGCTTAATTCTTATACCATTTAATATTGTTTAATTTTTTTTCATTAATAATGCCAGGGAATTCGATGAAATACCTGGGATATAAATAGAATTCAGTACATTGATAACTATAGCCTGCCAGTGGAGACAGCCCAAACCTGGTTGGGAAGCCCTAGTCATTAACATCTCTTATGCGTTGTTAAAGCTTTTTTTATGTTATTTTGGAGACCTGGTGCAATGATCCTTCAGGTCACTGTAGGTAGAGAAATAGCAGCTCATTTATGCTTTCAGTTCAGCATATTAGCAACAAGGAGCTAGATACTTCTTTGCCACCACTTCATACCAACATTTGATGATGACATATCCCAGTGGGCATTACTCTTACAAATTAATATCTAGGTGAATTTTCCAATGAGAACAGCTTCCAAAGCCCCTTCCCTGTATTGAAGAGTTATCTATGTTTCTAATAAGTATTAGAGAGAAGCTGTTTCTCGTGCCAAAATGATGCTGAAGGATTCACATTTGGTACACTTGTTCAACTTGGACTCCAGGTGATCTATCAGCTTATTCCCTTTCTTTGGATTTTTTTTAAGCTCATCTTTACACAGGTGAGTCTATCCAGATCTTTAATGTTGCTAGAGTGCTCTGAGAAAAGGGCACATAGAATGTTGATTCCGAAATGTCCTGAGATATAGAAGTAGGGCAGTGGGAAAGTCAGGGAAGGGTGAGAAGCACAGAAGAGATTATTTATTTAAGAAAGAAAAGAACATTAATGTTGTAGCAAGGATCCAGTGTGTTGTCATGGTCCCATGAGGATTTTTGGATAACACAATCCTCAAGTTAGTCACCATATTGGGTAGTGACTTCGTTCTTGCTGATCTCGTCTATGTGTCATTGTAAATATTTGTGCGTCCATGTTTCATTTTGGCTACTGGATGGCCAACTCATGTAAGAAGATTAAACTCAAGTATTTATTCTTTAATTGCATTATTCAGATTTCTTTCAGGCTTGTGAATTGCACCCCAATGTTTGAATTTAACCACCTGATCCTCACATCTATCCCTCCCCTGTGAAGCACATTCCATTGCTAAAAGAAAAAGAAATATGAAATTGCTTCCTGTTGTCTGTATAACTGTTTTGATAGTTTGAGATGTTTGTCTATAAAAAATATTTCTCAACTAAAAGATCATGTAAATAATGATATTTCTTTGCTCAGCGGGTTGTTTATTTCTAATGAGGCTGCCAGTTCTCAGAGAGAGTCTATAAAAATCATTTTAAAATAACATAAACAGGGATTACAACTGTGTAAAAATAAGTGTGCATATGGATAAAGACTGGGAACACAGATAATTGAAATCAGTTGTGTTAGGGTGGTGGGAATATAGGAAAAATTTTTTCTTTTAAAAATTTTTCTTTGATGTTGTTATAATATTACTTTGTAATAAACATCAGAAAGGGAACTGTAGAAACATAGAAAAGATGCCAGGAGCAAATGCCTTCTGGGAGGAGCCCGGAGCATGCAGGGCACAGATATTTGCTAGTTACAATTATTCCATAGGCTTTATATTTGCCTGGGTGCTGAGGTTGGCACACGCTCGGGTATGGCACGTGCTTTCTTAGGAGACTCTTATCTGTAAGTTAAAGCTAGGGAGATGTCACTATTAGAACTCCAAACACATTTTTCTTCTTTAAAACAAGCTGCCTTCCACTTTGGTATGGCATCCAGATGTCTGTTTGGGTTACTTTAGATCCCAGAGGTGACTATTTGATTACCCCCTTTGATAACATCTGTTTTAGGTATCACCTTTTTGTATTGTTTCAGCAGATTTCTGGTTGAATTCTGGAAGAATAGAAGGACAAAATTGCCAGCTCCCCAACAAGATTTTTATCAGTCAGGTAGGATTCTTCTTTTAATGACCAATAGAGAGAATTACTGCTCTAAATAGAAGTTAATGATTTCAGGGTCAACTTTTAATTGTAAATCATAAGACAGATATTTAGTGTTATCTCTGCCTATTGGCATTCAGTTACAGTCTTAGTTTTGACTTGAGATGGTCTCCATGTACTTTTATAACTGCCTAATTATAAGTTATATGTAGTAATTGTGATTTTAAAGGAGAAAGTAAGATCATCTACCAAAAGAGAGGAATTTCATTCTAACTCACCAAAGAAATTTTAGGTGAGAACTTTATAATAAGGTAGTCACCTCAGATATGTTATTCAGTTTCACCGAAAGCAGACCCTGTACCTAGAGAACTCACAGGCTTTCCATTGGCCATTTGCAATGTTAAAATACTTACAGGGATCTTTACCCAGCCAGCTCCACTTTAATCTCCCAGCCCTTTTCTGTTGTACTTGTGATTAATGTCCAGTTAAACAAAGGCATGGCCAGTGATATAAGTTTCCCCCAGTCTCTAAACAAGAGGACTGAAATTCAGCATTTGTAAACTGATGGTCTAATGGACCTGGAGTTCTGAGTGAATTTAACACACAATTCTGAACATATATTTGCATGTGGATTGGGAAGGAAATAAATGGGATCTTGGAAATATTTATCCTATGAAGGAAATTTTTTTTCATAAAGGATTTGTTTCTGCTATAATCTTTCTGCTGGTTAATTGTTACTTTTTACTCCTTTTCTGATCCATACTCTTTTAGTGATCAAATGAATATAAACCAACTTCTTATGCATTGGGAATGTCTGTTTAATATTAAACAATATCTAGCAGAATCTGAAAATGCGGGAACTGAGATATTGCCTCCATGTGCACACTTCTGTGTACAAGTATACTATACAACTTGTAGCAATTACTACCACTTAATTTGGTTGAACTTGCAAGATAAACTTAATAGAAGCTTCTTAGTGTCATCAGAGTCTTCTTTGGAAGCTGCCATCAGATGAATGCTATCTCATAATACTAGCATTACGTCAGGCACCATGTACCCTGATTTAGTACCTAAGAGGAAACCAATAGCAATTATAGTGAGTTGGCTATAGTGGGAGGATTATTAGCCTAGAGAGGAGACCTGGATTATAATTAGGGCTTTATTACTAAATTTCTATATGATCTTGGGTAAGTCACTTACTTTTCTATGGCTGTTTCCTCATCTATAAAATAAGGATATTGGACAAGATTATCTCTAAGATCATTCCAAAAGCTCCAACATTCTGTGGATATGTTACTTTGCAAATTCAACCTGCTAAAGTGATGGCAAACATCGCATGCTTAAGCCTGGGTCTCATGTTGCAGTTAAACAATTGAACTATGTAAGATGATATTTAAAAAATGAAACTAAAGTAAATGAAGTTAATACTAGATAATGTTGATAAAACTTGTGTCAGCCTTCCAGTTCATTCACAATTGTCTTCTTTTGGTTTAATGTTCTTTTTCTGTTGAGTTTTCCCAGTTTTCATTTTCCATACACTCTGTATGTAAAATCTGGTTTTCATTCATCTGTGGTCAATATTTGCTACTAAAACAGAAATACATTGTCACACTTGCAAGAATAGAACTGTACTTGGGCCTCTCCTTTCCTACAAAGCAGTGCTGAGCTTTATGGAGTATAACTTGTAAATGGCACAAGATGGCAGAACCCATACATTTTAATGACTGGGATTACTAAGTGTGGACCTAAGCACATGCAAGTTGCAGGGAGAGAAATGGAAATGTAGTTACATGCTATCAGCATTAAGGAGTGTTGACAAATTCATTTGTTTCGAACCTAAGATAGCATTTCTGATGACAAATTTCACAGTGATTGGCCAGGTATATGCTGCTGGAAGGAGGGTAAACTGGAAGTTAGTTAGTATATGGTCCCAATGCCCTGCCTACAGCAGAGTGCCAACCAGCCCTAAGTGTGAAATTCAAATTCAGTGTGTGTGCTTGTGTGTGGTGTGCTTTATGGACCCGCATATACTATATTCATTAGAGATGATAAGATCTTTCACAGAATACTATAACCATCAAGGGGTTATGTTTTAAGTCTCAGTACATCAGTTAGGAGGAGCCAGATCACAGGGATACTGATGTCAACTGGGATTATACTCATAATATCCAGACAAAACAAGTTGAGGAGGATCTACATTTTTGTTGTTTATCAGAATTGTATCTCATTTGGCTGTACATTACTTTTGTCAAAATGTGTTATCTGTAAACCCATGTGTAGTAAAATTCTTCTGTAACTTTGGATCAAATGTATTTATGGTCTTTCTGTTTGTTTGACTTTTTTTTAAGTAAGTTATTTCTTTTGTAGACCTGCTGATGGTATGTTTCCACCCTTCTGACCTCAGCATTCAATCTTTTAAAGGATTTTTGTTTCTAATATTGTTATTTTAAATTGTGGTTGAAGCAATAGAAAATTGAAAATATGGATTGTGCATGACTGTGTTTTGAGTGTAAAAATATTGCAGTTTGAAACTTGGACCTAAAGTATTGCAAATAAAAATGACAAACATCGATGAACTGGTGTTTCTCTCTCCTGTCATCTTCCCACACACCCCCTCTACTTTTGCCATTTTACCTCCTCCACAGGTTGGAGGAAGCACTGTCTCACAGGTATTGAGGCAGTGAAATGCTCAGCCTTGCATGCAATACAGGAAATTGCCCTACAGATTCTGATGCTAGCCAATTCAGACCCTCTGGATTTTACATGAAATGTGTATAGTCAATACAGGGCAAAAGCCTGGTAGATCCCAAAGACAGATGAAAGAAAACTGCCAAAAGAAATCATATGTAGTAAGTAATTTGTTTTCAATCATCTTTCTGTTTGAAAAATTCTGAACAGGTAAATTTATCTGCATAATATTTAGTTTTTATATCTGATACTAAATCACAGGGGAGATCTCAAACCCTATTACTGAGAACATCCATTCATCGCTCTAGCTTCATCCAAGGCCCTCACCTCCTACTGAATGGGTAGGGCCTAATATCCAATGTGCTTCACAAATTATGTTTGTTCTCCACATCCCATGGGGCCTTGACCCCCAGGCATATGGGTGGCATCTGCTGGCTTCCCACACACTTCAAGCACCACTGCTACCACTGCCCTGCCCTATCCTACGCCTGTACCAGTGCCACTGTCCTATTGCTCTTGTGCTGGGCATCCTCCTTATCTGTATCTTCAATATCCACACCAGTCCCTGGTGCTAGTAGAACTCTCAGTAGGGCACTAGGGGGACTCGTCCACTTAGCCCTGATAGCAGATCACTTTTTACATGTTTTCTTGTACACATATGGCAGCAGAAACCCATCCCATTGAATCTAACCATTCTGCTACATCTTAGCATCCCATTGAACTAAGGATCATTTTTCCCTGTACCTTCTTCAGGTCTACAGGTCAACCTTTGTGTATTCCAGCTCCTTTGAGGCCCTCCACCTCCATAGAGGTTAACCTGCAGTTTTTTCTATAGCCATGGCTTTTTACTTTCTATGTTCTCCCAAGCAGCCAACCTTGATATAAAAAGGAAATTGGTAAGTTTGGCCCCATTACACATACACTTTTATATTTTATCTAGAGTACCCTGGTCTTATTTCTTATGAGATATGTTCCCACAAAGTAAGAAAGAAGACTATATTACTATTGAGGGAGAAACAGGGGAAAGGTATATAGAATCTCTCTGTCTTAATTCTTACAACTACCTGTGGACCTCTTATAAAATTTTCAATAAGGGAACCAGCACATGGCATAATGGTTATGTCTCTGGACTCCCACATAGTCAACCACAGTTCAAGTCCTGGACCCAGTGGCTTAAATCTCATGCCAGGCACATGTGTGTGCATGCCCAAGGTCCCAGGAAGAGAATGGAGAAGGGATTGCAGTGTGGCCATCACACGGGGAGTGATTTCTCACTTTCTGTCTCTCCAGCTAGCACATGCACCCTACAGCAAAAAACCTCTCTTATTTTTTTTTTCAATAAGAAAAGCAATAGACCATATGGCACCTCCCTCATGGCATTTCCAGGGTCATGATAGTGAGATTGGATGTTGGCTGGATATCATGCCCTCCCCCACTTCCACCACCAATTACCAATGACCTTGATATCAAGAAATTTCTCCACCTGTCACCAGTCCCACCCACTTTAGGTATTAAAACTTTCTAATTTCTCGGGAACCAGCAGTTAGCGTAATGGCTATGTCACTGGACTTCCACGTGGTCGACGGCGGTTCGTGTCCCAGACCCAGTGGCTTGAAACTCACGCCAGGTGCGTGTGCGTGCGTGCCCAGGATCCCCAGAGGAGAATGGAGGAGAAGGGATTGCGGCGTGGCCATCCCCCCTGGGGGGTGATTTCTCACTTTCTGTCTCTATGTCTCTCTCTGTCCGTCTGGTGAGTGCACGCACCCTATAGCGAAGACCTCTCAAAAAAAAATTTCTAATTTCTCTTCAGACACATCCGAGGCCTTGCTGGGGAAGCAGACAACTCAAATATCATTGGCTATGAATTCTTTTGGGGCACCGAATGACTGGCTCCTCAGCCTACAGTGCACATGAGAATAAATTCATGAGAAACAACCTAATTTTGCTACATGTAAAACTGAATTGCTTTGCTTGAAAAAACAAGAGGGCAATGTCATGTTCTAACAATGTTATACTACAAAATAAGACTTCACCTGAAACTCCAGTAGGCACCAATGAGTAGTTCCACCATGTTTTCTACATTTTCTTTCTAACCTCTCTTAGATAGATATTAGCAAATGGAATTGGAATTTCTTTCATGTTTAAATAAATGTCACAATTCAGATTTTTTAGCCATTTAAATAAGATACAGTTACTCCTCTAGCATTTAAGTAGATCTCAAGGAATAATAAACTTCTCTTTGAGGAGGATCTTAATCCCTGGTGTTATGGGTCCATTACCACCTTCAGCAATAATTTACGGTTTGATTTCAGATGTGTTACATTTCAGATGCTATTTTTACCTGAAACAGAAGTGCATATGTCATAATCTGCTTTCAGGATAGTTGTACCATTATGACCTGACCATGGAAAAGATAATCATTACCTCAGTTTGTAATATAGAGCCTTCTAACTCCTTTGGATAAACAGTATCTGGTTTCCATACCTTATAATCAAGCTCACTGACATGAATTATGCATCAAAATTATATTAATTATATCAATTATATGAATAACTCATAGGGTGCAGGGCCACATTACGAAGTCCTGAAAATAAAGGTTTTATCCTCCACATTGGGAGATAATACTAAAAGAATTGTGCTTTAGAATAATAATAAAGTGATTATTTTTCTGAAAATATTTAATTTCTTTAAAAAATACATTTATTGGTTTTTAAAATCTGAATATCTAATAATGGAATAAATGGAATAAATATCAGAATATATAAAACTGAATTTAAATATTAAAGAATAGATGAACTAAGGATTTAAAAATAGAATCATTCAAGAAGCAGCATTCACAAATGTTTCAATTCTTTCTTTTAAAGAGCTATGTATGATTTTTTTATTTAATTCCATTTGTTATTAATTTTTAATATGACCAGAGAGAGAAAGGAAAACAAAAAGCCTCCAGGTCCAAGACTTGAACCATAGTTGGCCATGTGGGAACGTAGCATCTTTAACACCATGCCACCTGCCAGCGCCAAATTTTTCAATTCTTTTGTACCTCTCCCATGGCTGAATTACATGGATGCCTGTTTGGCTGATCTGCTTACCAATGACACAGGCATGTATATTAGTGTAGCTTGTGCCAGGACAAGCATCTGTAATCAAGAAAATTTTCTTTCAGTTAGTGCTCATATGAGAAGCATCAATTCCTAGAGCAATGAAACTCTTTTTTAGTTACCTTCATGGTAAATTCTTGTGATCTTTATCTCATTCCTGTTTAATTTTGAGCATGGCTAAACACCAACCTTATCCTTTCCTTCAATGCTATATCAACAGTAGCACTTTGTTACTAAAGGAGCAAAAGCCTTGATGTCATTCATACTAACGTGTACTGTAAGGCAGCGGCTCTCAACCTCCCTGGCGCCAGTGACTGACCAGCCTCCTGGAAGACAATCCCTCCACAGACAGGGAATGGATTGCCCTGGACTTGGTTCCAGGATGACCCAAGTGTACCACATCCACTGTACATGCCCTTTCCACCACTACCACATTGTAATATACAAAGAAATGATCACACAACAATAGGGTTCTCACTCCCATGAGAATCCAATACTGCTATTGATCCTACAGGAGGTGGAGCATAGGCAGCAATGTGAGTGATGAGGAGTGAATGAGGAAGGACTGCAAACACAGGAAATTTTGCTTACTCTTCTAGCTGCCTGTGCCAAGCTTCTCAGCCCGTCAGTCCTGTATCAATCCATAGCCCAGCCCCCAATAGGCCATAGACCCACATTGGTCCTGCAGCTGGGAGTTGGAGACCCATGCTATAAAGGGTGCAGTGTTCATTTTGCTGAGCCTATGCACTCTATGACTCTCTGGGAGCCATGGTTCCTCTTATCCAAAAAGTCAAGCTTGGCACATACCTGCAAACTTAATGATTCAGGCTTTATGTACCCAATTGAGTTCAGCTTACTTCCTCAGATCTTCAGGTTTTTCGCCAGCTTTTCTTTCACTTTCTTGGTATCACAGCTGAAGAAGGCCCTTTCCCTCCACTAGCACCATCAAATAATAATTTCCAGTCACCTTGTTCTTTATCATTATCTTGGTATCCAACTATAGCTGAGGTGGTACCTGCAGCTACAGGAGCAAGGCCAAATACAAGTTTGGCTCTTTAGCTGAAGTGTCACAATTAAAAGAATGAACTCTACCCGGAAAGGCACTTACTTTAAGTAGCTCGGCAACATATAGGTGGTGGCCTAGTGACTTTAATTTCCTGTTTGCTTGAGTAAACACTGTGGCCCACTGTGATAGGTTCAAGTCTTTTTCCTCTCTGCCTATAGCTAGGACAACCATTTGGGGCTTGTCAGGGAAGTTACCAGTTCCTCAACAGCACTCAGCACCTTTTCATGAAGCTCCTACCATCATACTCTAACAATACAGTAGTGTTTGTTCCAACTTGTTGCAAACGGCCTTGAAGGCTAACCTGTATGTTTCTAGTAGTTTCCACTTTAGCTATGTATTAGCTTCCTAACTCCCACAGCTCCCACTTGGTGCCCTCTACAAGAAGTCTCTGACCTTTCCCACTGAAAATAAATTGAGGGGAAAATTATTCCAAGTAGTTTGATAGCCATGTATCAAAAATGCTTGGTCCTGGTTCTCCCTTGCCTTTGTTGCTCTTGCATCAACTTGACTCAATCACATGCTATCAAGTCAATTGAATCTCTGAAATTATGGATCCTCCTTAGAATAATATGCAATTAAGAGTTTATATTTCAGAGCTAGAGATGCATTTCATTTATTTCTAAGCATTTGTTTCCTCAATTCAAAAGTGAGAGCAAAAATATATTATATTGTGAAAATAAAAATGTTAGCATAGCAGAATGCTTAAGTTGCCACATAGTATATTAATAAATAGTAGATATTAGTATTAGCCTTTAAAAAAATCCATGGGGCCTCCAGGTGGCACTGTGATTAAAGTACTGGACTCCCACATGAGTGACCATGGTTCGAGTCTGGGACATGATGACTTGCTTTCTCACTCTCTCTGTCTCTCTCTGGTTAAAATAAAAATTAATTAATTAACTTAATTAAATAAATAACTTTTAAAAATAAAAATCCTGGCCAACTAAAATATTTTGGGTAATAACCATTGCCCTGAGTGAATTTTGACTAACAATCCAAAGGCAGAAATGTGGGTTTGTTTGCTTGTTTGTTTCCCATAATATCGTAACCATTGTTAGAGACCCACTGGTCCTGATCAGGACAATCTTGGGTAGGCCCTAGTGGATGAATTGTGCAGAGTGTGAGTGTACACTCCAGTTTTCTTCCATCTATATCCAAAGGCAAGAAATCCTTGCTCATTAGCATCAGTAATTTACTCCTGAGGAATCATCCAGTTGTGCTCTCTATATTGGTCAGGCTTTCTCCTGTGTAAAACAAGCCCACACCTCACATCGTATGTCAAGCTCTCAACCATCTTAGAAAGAAACAACCAGTTCTTTAATAGTTCTCCAGTCTTTTATATTGTCAAATCTAGTGTGTAATCCACTTAAAATAAGGCCATGCTGGGACCAGCAGTTAGCATAATGGCTATGTCGCTGAACTCCTATGTAGTCGACCATGATTCGAGTCCCGGACCCAGTGGCTTAAACTCATGCCGGGCGCGTGTGTGTGCGTGCCCAAGATCCCGAGAGGAGAATGGAGGAGAAGGGATTGCAGCATGGCCGTCCCCCCTGGGGGATGATTTCTTGCTTTCTGTCTCTATGTCTCTCTCTGTCTGTCTGGCGAGCGCACGCGCCCTACAGTGAAAACCTCTCAAAATAAATAAATAAATAAATAAGGCCATACACGTGAGTGGGCAAGGATGAGAATTCAACTATTTCCCTTTTAGGTTGAAAACATAGCATCCATAGAAGAGCCTAAGTGATTTAACTGTACAATTAAAATTGGGCAACTTGGGACTGGTATGTGGCATGGTGGTTAAGGTGCTGGACTCCCACATGGCCGATTACAGTTCAAGTCCCAGACCTGGTGGCTTGCTGTCTCCCTTTCTCTCTCTCGC
>NW_006204851.1:1580882-1626909 GCF_000334495.1 Tupaia belangeri chinensis
TCTCTGATTAAAAATGTAAGAATAAATAGATAAAGTTAAATAAAATAATTTTTTAATTGGACAACTTTATTGAATTTAAATTATACTTCAGTGAAACTGAAACTTAAAAAGAAATTGTGTGATTATGAGAGTGTATGAATGTATTATGTATAGTCTACTCACCACTTCCACGGCAATCAGTCTGATCTGACCTATTTCATATCTGCTTCAATTGTTATAATAGCCCCCTAACTGGTATCTACACTTGTAGACCTAACTATTGTCTCTGCATAGCATTCAACATAAATCAAAACTATCCAATGGTTCCGTGTTTCTCAGAACAAAGACAGAGATGATACAATGACATCATACAAAGCCCTCCACTGTGTGTACCACCCTCTTGCCTTCTTTTTTTTTTTAAGGTTTTTAAATTTTTTAAAGGTTTTTTGCCATTCATTTTGTGTGCTAGCTGGAGAGAGACAGAGAAAGGGAAAGGGGGGAAGTGGGAAAACATCTCCAAGCAGGGGTGATCACTTCGCAATTCCTTCTCTTCCATTCTCCTCTCAGGATTCTGGGCATGCATGGACACACTCCTGTCATGATTTTTAAGCTGATGGATCTGGAGTTCAAATCACAGTTGGCCATATGGGAGTCCAACACCTTAATCACCATGCTGCCTGCTTCCCACTACATTGCCCTTTTACCTCATTCCCTTCTATTTTCTCCTTCACTCATTCTGATTCAGTCACAGTGATCCCTTGCTTCCCCACAAACATTGCCTCAGAGTCTATGGGCTGTCTATTCCATTTGATAGAACACTTCCCTCAGATATCCACATCCTACTCTCTCATTTTCTTAAAATCTTTGCTTTTTTCTTTTTCAATGAGACCTACCCTTGATTACCCCAGGGTGCAATTACCCCATCAGAACTCCTGATCTGTTTTCCCTGAACCTTTCCCTCATAACATTTATCACTGTTTTCATACTCCACCATTTATTTATTTATTTATTTATTTATTTATTTATTTATGTCTATTGTCTGACCCCCTCCTAGTAAGCTTTTACTAGAGCAGATATCTTCATTTTTAACTTCTGGAAGTCATCCCCAGGCACATCATAGTCATTCAGTAAACTTTAGATAATTCAGTGAATATTGACTCTTACTTTATTCTTGTAACTGTCTTGATCGTATACCCACTGTTTCCTGATCATTCTCCTACATCTCTGGCTGACACTTCTCCAGTTCCCTTTTCATATGCCTACTTTTAGTCATCTCTTACATGTGGATAGTCCCCCAGGATTCTTTCATGATCTGTTATTCACCCCCATGTCTCTAATGCTTGTCTATATCACAAGTCCAAAATTATGAGACCAGCATTTGGGATAATGGCTATGTCGCTGGACTCCCATGTAGTCGACTGCGGTTTGAGTCCTGGACCCTGTGGCTTAAACTCACGCAGAGCACGAGTGCATGCGTGCCCAAGATCCCAACAGAAGAGTGGAGGAGAAGGAATTGTGGCGTGGCCATCCCCCCAGGGGGTGATTTTTCGCTTTCTGTCTCTTTGTCTCTCTCTATCTCTCCTGGCCAGCGCACACACCCTATAGCAAAAACCTCTCAAAAAAAATTAGTATTTCCAGCTCATATGTCTCTTTTTAACTCCAGACAATGTAAATCCATCTACCTACTACTGTAAAGCTTCACTAATGTGTCCAAAATGCATTTGATACTCGAAATGTGAAAAAAAGAACATATTATCTTGTGTTCATCATATCATATTTACCCTACTATTTCCTCACTTATCAAGTTCTTTTGATTATTCCCACTAAATATCTCAAACATCCCTTGCTCTTTGCTCTCACTACTGGGAACTATTGCAATAATCCAAGAAAATAAACAATGAAAGCCTGAAGGAACTGGTCTCTCAAATTCCACTCTTGATATCCTAATTCACTTTGTTGCTAGAATATGTTTTCTAAACTGCAATCTGACTGGGTCATGCTCCTTCTTAAATTCTTTTTATGGACTCTCTGGCACGGTATCATCAGGCTGGCTCTCTGGCTCCCTGCATGTGAATCCTCTTTTCAAGCTCAAGAGCTTATCTAGTACTTCCTAAACAGAAATTGTGATTCCCCCACTTATAGATACTGCATATGAAAGTTGCATCAAAAAATCAAAATGATGATCCCCTAAGCCGGTAAGGAGTAAAATAAATAAAAGAAAACAAAACATGGTGAAGAGCATTATCAGTAGTTTGTGACTGCCAACTCTTTCTGCATTATAATCCTGTAAGAAAAACATATAAATTCATTGATATAAGTTATCCTAAGTTTGAGAACCCACAGAGATAGTATGAGGAGGAAGAGGAGGCCTTTCTGCACTGGTCTTCATAAAGAAGAGTCACACAGTGCTCCCCATCCCACAGGGTTTATATTCATCCTTCCAGTTGCTACAAGTCAGCCTCCATTGTGGAAGTAAGGCAACTCTCCTCTCACCTTGATGCTCAGGAAAGCATAGTTACTGACCAACATCCTGAACGAGTTTGATAAATTTAGCATTCTTGGAAATGGTCCTTTAGTGACCTAGAAATATACATTCAGAGATCTTTCATTCTAGAGTAAAATGGGTTCATCCACAATTGCCACTGAGAGCTTCATCTCAAATGGTTTACTAGGCCAGAAGATATACACTGAGATAAAAGGTTTGAATTTTATTGGTCTGGATATAAGTCCAGCTGTAGGATAAAAGGCAATGCCCTTCTCTGGGCAGAGATCCTCTGGATAAATGGACTGTGCCAGGGCCCAGGGCACAGACTATGGACTTGTGACTCTCAACCTTTGGAAGGAGAATCTGGGAACAACTCAGTATCCCAGAAGGGTCCAAGGAAAGGCAAGACCTCTCTACTGGGCCTGGTAAGAAGAGTAAGGAAGGATTCAAACAGATGTTTTCATATTCTCAAAAGCACAAGATTTGGAAGACAATATGCTTTTGGTAGTTTTCCTCTATCTTTATCTGCTTTCAGACTGTATGGTGAGTGAAACTGTAAAATTCAGAATCCTCAGGATCAGAACCCACCCTCCCTCCAAAGGTTTTTAATATAATTTCTGATTTATATTTAATTGTACATCTTTGTAGGTATAGTGTTGTTTTTTTTCAAAGCATATGTTTACTGTGTAATAATTAAGTCAAGAGAAAAAACGTATTTGTCATATCCATCTTTCATTGTTACTTTGTATTTTTCACATTCAAACTTTACTAGTTACTTAAAAGTATATATTAAATTGTTACCAACATTATTTACTCTTTTTTGAACTGGTCCAGTTCTCCTAGCAAGGCCTTTGCTTCTGTCTCAAAAGGACTGAGTAGAAACAACACCAGAAAGAAATGAGACACTTATTAAGAAGAGGGTTTTAAATGGCCAGCAAGTGGTGTGTTGGTTAAAGTCCTATAGTTCCACATGGCCAATCACAGTTTGAGTCACGGACATGGAGGCTTGCTTTCTTTCTTTCCTTCTGTCTCTCTCTCTGTGTCTGTCTGTCTCTCTCTCTCTCTCTCTCATGTGTGCCCTATAGAAAATTTAAAATAATAATAAATAAAATTAAATAAATAATTATTTTTAAAAAGAAGATGGGAGCTTTAAAAAAAGACTAGTGTACCATTCTGAAAATAAATAATATTTGTTTTATTTTATTTTTAAAAATGGTACCTGTAACATGTTTATTTTAATGTTAAGCTAAATGCTATTTAATATCATTAAGGTGGCAATATCCCCTAAATTGATCTATAGATTAAACACAGTCTATCAAAATACTGTCTTCTTTGCAGAATGTACAAGCTGATCATGAAATTCATAGGGAAATGCAAAAGACTTCAAATAACCAAAATAATTTTGAAAGAAAAAACAAAGTTAAATGTCTCACAATTCCTGATTTCAAAATTTACTACAAAGATACAGCAATCAAAGCTGTATGATATTGCCATAAAGATAGACAGATACATAGATCAATGAAATATAATTGTGGGTACAGAAATAAATACACATTTTTGTGTTCCATTGGTTTTCAACAAGAATGCCAAGACACTTCAATGGAGGAAAGTATAATCTTTTTAATAAATTGTGTAAGGACAACAGTTGGATATCCACACACAAAAGGATGAATTTAGACCTATGCTGAATACCACATTAAAAAATGAACTCAAAATGTATCAATGACCTAAACAAAAAGACAAAATTATGAACTCTTAGAAGAACACTCTGATAAAAATTTTTGTGTCATTGGATTAGGCAACATATTCTTAGCACACCAAAGCTTCAAGCAACAAAAGAATAAAATCAAAAATTTGGATATTATCAAAATTTTTAAAAAACATTTTTTAGTCTTTTTAAAAAGTTAATTAATGTTTACTTCTTCCGTAAGTGACTCAGACAGAGACACAGTGACAGCACCCTCAACTGAGTTTTGATTCTGCCAACTGAGTCTTGATTCTATGTTACACCCTTAATTTCCACCAACTACCAATAATAGGCACACATGTGCCCACCATACTCAAAGAGGTTTCTGGACATGAATCTGGAATCTTCTCAGATGGGTCAGCTTTGTGGAGTGTGATATTTACCACCATGTTACTGTCCAGCTCCCAATATTAAAAATAGTTTTGCTTCAAAAGACACTATCTCAAAATAGAAAAAGGGCCTAGCGGTGATGGTACAGTGGTAGCACAATGCTATGCAATACTGGAAGCCATATGGGAGATCAGAGTTTGATCCCCTAGTCAGCCTGTGCATGCCAGGTGCATGCACACATGCTCATGATCCTGGCTAGCTGAAAAAGCTGGAGGAGAATTGCAGTGAGTCCCTATTGCCAGTGCTTGTCTTTCAGTTTCTCTATCTCTCTCATGAAATGAAAGAAGTAAATAAATTATCAGAAAACAAACAAAAAATAGAAAATGAAACCCACAAAATGGGAGAAAATATTTGGAAATCACATATGTATTCAATGACTTAGCTCCAAAATATATAAATAATATGTGCAATTCAATAATTTAAAAAAGACAAATAATCCAATTTAAAATGTCAAAGGATTGGAATAGACATTGTTCCCAAAGGAATATACAAATCACTAATAAACATATAAAAAGATGCTCAATATCGTTAGCCATCAGGGAAATCAAAACAAAGCATAATGTGATATATTAATAACTGCATAACTGTAACTCTATCAGTTGACCAACATTTCCTCATTTCTCTCACCTCCCTGCCCTTGTTAATCATGGTTCTACTCTGTTTTGATGTATTTGATGGTTTTAGATTTCATATACAAGTAAGATCATGCAGTAATTTTCTTTCTGTGTCCAACTTATTTCACTAGTGTAATGAATCATTCTAGAGATATAATGTACTACATAATGACTTCAGTTAATATTAAGTCATCAGGACAGTCATGACTCATTTTTGTGTAGAAAAACAGAAACTTACGTTATGACTTTCCCGACAACCTGATAATACACAGTTGGGGCTAGCTGGTGATGTGGTGTCTGGATTCTATATGGTTGACTGAATGATTCAAATCCCAGAGCTGGAGGCTTGAAAAACATCCTAGACACATAAGTGCCTTAAAATCCAAAAGAGAAATGGAAGTCAAAGGATTGTGGCATAAGGGTGTTTTTTCACTTTCTTTCTTTCTATCAGTCTCTTCAGTGAGTACACATGCCCTCTAGCAAAATTTTAAAAATAATAATAATACTGTGTTGTATGTTGGAAATTTTCTAAGAGAGTAGATTTCATGAGCACTCACAAAAAAGTAGAGGAGGATGGATATGTAAATTTACTTGACTGTAGATCATTTTACCATGTATATGTTTATCAAAACTTCATGTCAGGGAACCAGCAGTTAGCGTAATGGCTATGTCGCTGGATTCCCACGTAGTCGACCGCGGTTCGTGTCCCGGATCTGGTGGCTTAAAACTCACGCCGTGTGCGTGCGTGCCCAAGATCCCGAGAGGAGAATGGAGGAGCAGGGACTGTGGCATGGCCATCCCCCCTGGGGGGTGATTTCTCGCTTTCTGTCTCTCTGTCTCTCTCTGTCTGTCTGGCGAGCGCACGCGCCCTACAGTGAAAATCTCTCAAAAAAAAAAAAAACTTCATGTCATACAGATGCTGGCAAGGATGTAGAGAAAAAGGGGAAATCTTTTTTACACTGTTGACATAACTGTGAAGTAGTACCACCATTATGAAAAACAATGTGGAAATTCCAGACACAAAAAATAAAATTAGAAGTGCCATGTGCTCTAACAATCCTACTACTACACATACATCCAAAAAGAAAAGAAAGCTGTATATCATACAGATTTTCTGTACCCCAATGTTTATTGTGGCTCTATTCTCAACAGCCAAGATATGTAATCAACTTAAGCGTTCATAAGCAGATAAATGGATAAAGAAAATGTGGTGGGCACATCCACACATACCCACAAACACACACACACACACACACACACACACACACACTGAAATACTATTCAGGCATTAAGAAGAATGAAATCCTGTCTTTGACGTAACATGGGCAAGCCTAGAAGGCATTATGTTAAGTAAATTAAGCCAGGCACAGAAAAATAAATATCACATGCTTTCACTCATATGTGGAAACCAAAAAGGATGACCTCATAAAAGTAGAGAGTTAAAGAATGACTACAAAAGGCTTAAGGGTAGCGGGGTGGGGGAGACAGAGAGATGGTTAGTGGAAACAAAAAAAAGATAAAAATGCCTTGAAACAACTCAGAGAAAAATGGCATATAATGCATATGGTAATAATTTGAAAGATGATTTCTCATCAGAAATCATGGAGGCCAAAAGACAGTAGAAAGATGTCTTTAAATTGCTAAAACTGGGGTTAGCAGATGGCATAGTGGTTAAGGCACTGGACTCCCATGTGGCTGACCACGGTTCAAGTCCCGACAGAGTCTTGAAACTCACACTTGTGTGTGTGTGTGTGTGTGTGTGTGTGTGTGCGCGCGCGCGCGCACAAAACTCCAGAGGAGAATGGAGAAGAGATTTTGGCGTGGTCATCCTCCCTGGAGGATGATTTCTCACTTTCTGTCTCTCCGTATCTCTCTGTCTCTCCAGTGAGTGCATGTGCTCTATAGCAAAAAAAACTCACGCCGGGCGCATGTGTGTTCATGCCCAAGATCTCAGGAGGAGAATGGAATAGAAGGGATTGCGGTGTGGCCATCCCCCCGGGTGGTGATTTCTTGCTCTCTGTCACTCTCTCTTTGTCTTTCCAGCGAGCGCAGTGCCCTATAGAAAAAAAAAAAAAAACAGAACAACAACAAAAAAAAAACTCTCAATAAACAAAAAAAAAAGAAAGAAAGTAACTTCCAGGGAATAGATAAATAGATAATTGTTGGTTAACAGATATAAAATTATAGCAAAATAAGAGAAGCAAGTTCTAGTGTTAAATACTACAGTAGGGTAGCTATAATTAACAATAAGTTATTGAAATCTCAGATTAGCTAAAAGAAATGTTTTTAACACAAAGTAATGACAAATATCTGAGGCGATTAATAGACTAATTACACTGATTTGATCACTACATATTGTATTCATGTACTGAAAAAACACACTGTGCCCCACAAATATGTACAACTATTATGTGTCAATTTTGTTAACAAAGAAAATAACTGTCAAACCAGAATTTCATAACCAGCAGAAATATTCTTCAGGAATAAGACAAAATAGTGACACTCTCAGATGGTGAAAAATTATGAGAATTCAAAAATAAGTGTAAAGGAAATATTAAAGAAAGTTCTGCAGGCTGAACATAAATGATACCAGAAAGAAGAAAGAAACAAAAATAGCAATATTTAAGTAAATGGAAGAGATTGTTTTCCTCTTCTCTTATATATGTACAATTGCTGAAAGCAAAAATTATAACATTGTCATGTGGAGTTTTTAATGTATTTACGCGTATTTATGTACATTTTAAAAGATCAGTGGGGTAGAATGAAGTCGTTATAAGGCTTTATTTTTTAAAATTTATTTACAGTAAAAGTTGAATTTTGAAAAAATGCATACAGTCATGTAACCAACAAGCAATCAAGATACTAAGCTATTCCAAGATAATGAGCATAATCATCACCCCCCAAATTTCCTTAGGCTCTTTCGTATTCCTGTTGTCTCTGTCTTCAGACCTCCCCACGACATAGACAATATGTTTCCTGTCTCTATAGTTTGTATTTTCTAGATTTTATATGAATGGAACCAAATACCCTTTTTTGTCTGATTTTTTTCACTCAACAATTTTTTCAGCATAATTATTTTCAGATTTATTCATGTTATATGTATCAAAGGCATATTGCTGTGTATTAATCCACTGGATTCCTTTTGGAAAGACCAAGTCTACTTATACATTATATGCATTCATTAAGTGTTAAGTTAAAGGTAAAGATTCTGAGAAAACAATTGATATGCACAATTCTTGGTGCACTGTCATAGATACTCAGCTGGTAATATGGATGTACATAAGACATTAATTACTACTTTCTGCTGGACAGCATGTTTTCATGGAAAAGATTCACGTTTGAGATCCAAATGGACATGATTATCTTAACGCCATTACACTGGATGAGCAAGTATGAGTACGTTATTTTGCCTTTCTGTCCCTTAACTTCCTTATCTTTGAAAAACAGGGATAACAACAGCACTTCATATGATTGTCACAGGCCTTAAGGTGAGATCACATATATAAAGCATTGAGCATCGAGTCTAAAACATAGCAGATAATCAAAAATTGTTAGTTCTTTTTCTTTTCCACCCTTTTTTATTTGGGACAAAAAAATCCTCGTACTTAAAAAAAAAAAAAAAAGTGATAGCCTCTTTGAGCTTAATTGTAATATCATAGTGCCATCTGGTGACCATATAGAATGATTACATTACCTGTGTGGAATACTTCAGTTTTTTTTTCTTTTTCTTTTTTAGTTTTTTGGTTTTTGTGTTTTTTTGGAAAAAAAATAAACAAAAACAAACAAACAAAAACACGTTTCATCACTGTATCCCTTTACAGTGCACAAAATGGTTTTTCCAAGCATGAATATAGTGCATATTAGTCAAGTCATAGATATGACCATATACGTTATCATCAACAGATAACTTTTCCTTTTTGTTTTGGTTAAATTTTTTTTTCCCTGATCTCCTCCCTTCCACCCCCTATTACCCACCTCCTCCTTTACTGTCTCTAGTATCCTCCATTGCCTTCCTTGCTATTATAACCTTCCAACCTTTCAATTTCTGCCATAGAATGCACACATTTGGGACATACAATGCCTCTTTTCCATAGTCTGGCTTGCTTCATTTAACATTAAGTCTTCGATGTTCATCCACTTTGTATCAAATCAAATCACTTTCTTTTTTTTTTTTTTTTTTTGAGACACTTTAAATTTTATTCTGTCTTTTAGAGAGTTGGGGGAAGGTAATTAATTCACATGTATAGGAGTAGTTATAAAGACTTATGAAGAACATCAGAGAAGGTTGATACATATCCTGGACAACAATATTGTCCTGGGATCTTGGGCATACATGCACCCGCACCTGGTGTGAGTTTTAAGCTACCAGGTCCAGGACTTGAACTGTGGTCGGCCATGTGGGAGTCCAGCAACGTAAACATTATGCCATCT
This sequence comes from Tupaia belangeri chinensis, assembly GCF_000334495.1. Lineage (NCBI taxonomy): Eukaryota > Metazoa > Chordata > Mammalia > Scandentia > Tupaiidae > Tupaia > Tupaia belangeri. Next base: position 1,590,529 of record NW_006204851.1, read on the forward strand.
GCTGTCCCCTCAAATTTCTAACAAAAATCTAGAATATATAAATCTCTAGTGTGTACTGGGTTAGTTATTGCAGTGCTCTACTTGAGAACTGTCTTTCTGAGTTTGAAGACCACTTTTCCGACTAGGCATCCTTTTATGTCAGGAGGCAGAGTTCAAGGAAAAATGAGAGTGTATTCCCTCTTATACTATTCTGTGATAGGCAGATGAGAGACTAAGCATGTAAGCAAATGAGTGAAGTCTTTATATCCATTTGGGTCTAAGTGACATTCTGAGAGAGAGGAGTTGATATTTTCTTCTATGAGGAGGTTTGCTCTTGAAAGATCTACCTTTGTTCTAGAACCCAAACCCAGAGGGGTTTCAAAATTAAGTAATCAAAAACACCACTCATCTGTCCCTGAATATGGAATAAAAGAGAGCCCCTCTCCATGCCCATCCACCCACAACTTGGTTAAAGAACTGTACCATCGGTATATGATCTGAATCTATTAGATCTGTACCTGAGCTCAGATACAGTGAAGTACCCCCACCTCCAGTGGCTCTGAAACAATTCTCAATCAATGGCCACTCTTGCCCTCTCTCCTGTGCCATCAATTCAAGTGAAACCTAGTCAATTTACTGAATATGAACTTTATTGTGATTTGATTTATGTAAGGCAGTATGGTGAAGTCACCACAGAAGTTACATAGGCTAGAAAACATGGTAGGAAATGAATGAGCTAAGAAAAAAACTACAAAATATTTTTAAATGAATGCATGCTGGACTAGACTAAGTACTACAACTATGTTTCTTTTTCATTATTGCAGAAGCATTGAAATATTGTTGAGAGTGAAGGTCTGGGATGGGGTTAGGGAGGGCTTCATGGAGGAGGTGGCATTTATGCTGGGCCTTAAAGAAGGGATAGAATGTTGATAGATGAAGACAGAGGGAAGAACATTTCATAATGACTTGCTAGAGAAAATTCTGTAGAAGTACTGAAAAACAAGAGGGCAAACAAACACCCCCAGGGAATGAAGCTTCCCAACTGAGGGAAAAGCCTTAGGAGCCTGGCCGAGACCCGTGGTCTCAAGCCCACAGATGGGATCTTCAGAATCAATGATATTCGGAGGCACAGGACAACGGGCTTGTTTGTAAACCCAGCAGCAGCAAGAGGTTTCACATTGCAGTCAGGGGCCCAAAACCAGCTCTACCATGCCTGGATGGATTCTCTCATCTTTTCTCTGTGTGTGCGTGTGCGTGTGCATGTGCGTGTGTGTGTATGTATAGTACTCACTTGTTCTTCTTCTTGCCCACTGACTGCCTGAATGGTAGTTCATGTGCGCCCATATGCGCGTGTGTGAGTGTAGGTGTGTGTGGATGGGTGGGGGACCAAGGTTTTGTCTCCCACTGCAGCTTCTTCCACTTTTCCCTCTTGTGGCACACAGTTGGCTTCCATGGAGCTGAAGCTCAGGACCTTTTCACTGTCTAGGCCTCATTGAACTCTAGCTCATGATTAAATACCTAGGAAGCTTCCTCAACATGAAGGTACAACTCACTTTGGGGGGTGACTTGGGTTAGGGCAGGACTACACTTTCCGGAGGTGGTGATGGTGGTGATGGTCATGATGGTCATGGTAGTGGTGGTTGGTGGTTGGTGGTGGCAGTTGTGATGGTAAGGATTGTGTAGTTAAGGTCAACTCTGGTTGGATGAAATGCTGCTGGGAAGTCCGTAGTGTTCAGTCATGAGTGGGGATGTCAGGCTAGACCAGCTTGGCCTTAATCACCCTTCCTCCTTACTCAACATGCCCTACAGAGGAGATATATTGGGAACTAAAAATAGCAAAGATATCTGTAGGATGTCCAGGTTCTTCTTACTGTCCTGCTTGAATCTCACCCCCGGAAGCCCCAGAGATCTTTTCTTGGTGAACATGTGTATGATCTCCAGATAGGACTGTCACCTCCCCCTGTCCAGCTGCTGGAGGTATATAGGTTATGTAGCTACTGATGCTACTTGGATTGGGAGGTATGGGGAACTTATCAAAGAGAAGAAAAGTTAATTATTGTGAATTATTTTCTTTCAAAAGATTATGAATCTTAGCTAAGACCTGGCATCTGACAGAAAATAAAATAATGGAAATCTCTGTCAGGATTCTCTGGGACAGAAGATTTAGAGCTCAGTGAGATCATCACTGGAAATAACCTTGAAGCTGATATGGCCTTGCTTGATTTTGGCAGTTGGACCTCCCTTCTTACGCAGGTACAATGACTTCAGATCACGACAGTCACTGGGATCAGCATCCAGAGTAACCTGCCCCAAGAACTGATCACAGAATTTTCGGTTGTTCCAGACCTAGAGAGACAAGTCAAAGGAATGAACCTTTTTGTGGCACTGACCTTCATCCAGTGACATCTAGATCCTAATGCTGAGCTTGGGAAGATCTGTTTTAAAATCAAGAGACCATTACATTCTGTCTTGCCCTAATAGCCCTTTGGCTGAGGGGAGGATGCCACAGATCCAAAGCCAGAAAGCAGAGTTTGGGATCATTCCAGACCTGTGCTATGTTTACATAAAGGCAGCTGGTCAGAAGTGTTGAGGCATAAAAACTGCCAGACTGCAATAGTCCATCCTATCCAACAACATAAGGGCTCATCTGAACTGTCATACACCTCCTCTCATGAGAATTTACAGTACATGTCTTAACATGTATGCCTGTGAGAATGTGGGCTTTTTGTCCCAAAAAAATAATGGAGAAGAGGAAATTTAGAGTGGAGAGTACTAAAACACTCAATGCCCATGCTTATTGGGAGGTGATTTTGAGTACGAAGCAAGCAAGCAAACAAACAAACAAAACTAGAATAACCCCTGCTCTGCATCCTAAACATATGTGAGCACGTTGAGATAATCTAGTATCTGGTAGAGAATATAAGCCACCCTGTGGATCCCTGTTCATATGCTTACCTGTACTATAATAGGAATGTCAGTGGTCCTTCTGTAGAAAATGGCTTGAGTGTCAAAAATGGCATGAACAGTATTCTTTTGGACAGGAGAACGGACTTCCTCCTTTCCACACTTGATGACCAAATATGGGTTTACAGCTAGAAGAAAGTGACATTTTTTTTTTTTTTACCATAGTGGTTAAAGTTCCCTTTCTAGATAGACAAGAAGTTATCTTAGTAAGTCAGTTCTGGGACTTTCAGCATAATGCTTCACCACCACAATGACCTAGGACTAAACACTTGTTTCTACTGTTCTTTCATTTTTCGTATTTTACATTAAAATATAAAAATGGATGTCACATATGCCTTGCCCAAAGAAGTTTGCATCCTATTCTCTGCCTTGATTGACCTCCATCTTGACTTCTCTAGATTGAAAATACCATATTGTGTAACCATATGTGCAATAAATTAAACTGAATTTTGCTTTCCCAGAGACCTTTGCAGTTCTTACTTTCATTGGCATACTTCTTCTCCAGGCCCTCAGCGCTGTGAACAGTGATCTGGGTAACTACCTTTGGGTAGCCACGAGCCAGGTTCCAGCAGGACATCTTGGGCATGTCCAGAGTCAGTTCCCTGGAACATCAAAAAAATCTGTCATCCGATGACAAATGCTTCCACAAAACAGATGGGTCTGCCAAAGTAGACTTTGTTGTTGAAAAGCATGAGACACTGGGCGACCTAGTTCGTTGCTCTTCAGATGTGGCTTCTATTTTATGAGTTTGTTTTCCTTTTCTCTTCCTTTAGGGACCAGCAGATAAAGATCAGAGAGTAGGCAGGGCTAGGGTGAAAAGGCAGTTTGGTGACCCAGCATTCAGAACATAATAGAGGAGCAGTGAGGAATATCAGCTGTTTCTACAATTAGAGTTAGAAGAGAACAGAAGATAAAGTGTAAATAGAAGAGCATAGGCTATAGACCTATTCCCCTTAAATGACAGCTCAGAGCTCTGGGGCTCAAACCTCCACTGGAGAATTTTCCATAATCCCATTGCAAGAAATATTTCTACCACCATCATTTCAGTTAGTTAAGTCTGATTTGAACATTGTTTTATTGAATGTCTGCATAGAGGGAAATGGGTCAAAGGGTTTTTGATTAGCAGCATATCAGAGAATAAGAATTTGGAGGGCTTGCTCAGAAAACTGAACCTGAGCTGGACAGGCACTTCAGAGAAGATTCTCAGGAGAAACTCGCTGGTACGGCCATGCTGGAACATGGTTGGGACAAGCACATAGTTGCCTTTCTTCAGGTACTTGCTCAGAAACACTGTGCGTGTATCAATATAGGTGGAAGTCCCAGCACGCTCCTGTATATAAAGGTGGTGGAGGCGGAATTTGCGGTTCATTTCCACCTGGAAGTGAAATATAATTCAATTTTCCATTCTGTTCAAAATACAGATTTTATGTTAAAATATCCTAGGTCTTATATCTTCTTTATTCTTGGGCCTTTAATAATTTCCCTAATCCTTGGGATCAGCAGTTGGAGTAATGACTCCTATGTAGTCGACTGCGGTTCGAGTCCTGGAATCAGTGGCTTAAACTCATGCCAGGCGTGTGTGCGTGCCCAAGATCCTGAGAGGAGAATGGAGGAGAAGGGATTGCGGTGTGGCCATCCCCTATGGGGAGGGATTTCTTGCTTTCTGCTTCTCTGTCTCTCTGTTTTTCTGGCGAGTGCATGCGCCCTATAGCAAAAACCTCTTGAAAAATAATAACTCCCCTAATACTAAACTATCCTAAATTTTACTCTGTTTACCTTCATTTTCTCTGCTTCCAATACTCATTCTTACCTTGAAGAGCTCAAAGCCAATGATGTAATTGTCAGGCCTTCCCATTCGACGATAGGTGCGCAGGTCCTTTTGCTGCAGTGACATGATGATCTTGTGCCCATCCTCAGGCACAGTGAAGATGTACTAAGGGAAAAAGCTAAGTTAGCACTCCCATTTCGAATGAGCTGGCTTAAATTTCAAGAAAGAAAACCCTACATTGGGAAGGAAAGTCCTTGCTTATCTTATTTTCAGGGCTTTGGTACAATGAGGCCTTGGATCATTCATTGACTTACTAAGTATAGATCATAAAACTTCTCCCTTTGCCATTCAGCTGTGTTGAGGGACAACTTAATTCTTAGGCCAAAGAAGATGCTTTTTTTGTTTTGTTTTTGAGAGAGAGTTTTTTGCTATAGGGCATGTGTGCTTGCTGGGGAGATAGAGAGAGACAGAGAGACAGAAAGAGAAATTACCCCCCAAGGGGATGGCCATGCTACAATCCTTCTCCTCCATTCTTCTCTTGGGATTTTGGGCATGCACGTTTATATGCCCAGTATGAGTTTCAACCCACTGAATCTGGGAATTGAACAGTGGTCAGTCACATGAAAGTCCAGCACCTTAACCACTATGCAACCTGCTGGCCCCTTATGTTGTTTTTAATGAGAGAGAATGGGAGGGGGAGAGAAATAATGGTATTTTTGACAGAGTCTTGCCATGTTAAGATTCTCCTGCCCCACTCCTCACCCCCCAGTTAACTAGGATCATAGCCTGACCTATTTAGGATGGGTCAGAACAGAACTTGCATATCCCATGTGACTCTAGCCACCATTCAGGAGTACCCTACCACTTATACCATGATGGCTGAGCCTTTATCCTTGTTTTTTATTTTTTCTTTTTTTAATTGTCAGAGGGCATATGTGGTCACCAGAATGAGACAGGGAATGAGACAGAGGGAGAGACAGAGAAAGCACCCCTCACAATGAGGCATGGTCACGCCATAATTCCTTCTCCTCCATTTCTCCAACCTATTGGTATTTGGGGCATGAACACATACTCTCCCAGTGTTTTTCAAGCTTCAAGAGCAGGTATTCAAGAGTTGACCATGTGGGATCTCTAGCTCACTTAAGCACTAGGACTGGCCCCTATATACTTTGTTCTAGTAAAATCCTGGTATGTTTCTGTTGTTGTTGTCCCCATGTTTTTAAAAGTTGTTTACAGAAAATTCCAGAATTCAAAAAGACAGAAGGTCTTATTTGACTCAACCTGATACTGCAGCATCATCCTATTGCCAGGCCAGGCAGGTGGCTTGTAGAAGGTCTGGATCCACTTTCTTGGAGAATTAATGCTTTGCTACCAACACTTTAGGGAAGTTATAAGCCTGTGCCAGAGACTTTCCAACCATCATCTGGGGAATAATGGTGCTATTGGGTGATAAAACTAAACGGCATCAGATTTTTCTATCTATGTATCTGTCTCCCTCCCTCCCTTTAGAAAAAAACATAAAAGAGAGGTAGAACCAAGGCTTCAATTCCTATACATATACATAGCGAAACAATTTCTCCAGCCAGATACTTGAATCATTGTAAATGAGTTGTAAATCAGGTTGAAATGGGATGGGGGATAATAATAACTTTCTTTCCTTTGGCACATTTAAAATGGAAGGAATAGAAGAAAAATGCGAGTTAGGTAAATCAGTACATCAGCCTTTGTGTCCTCCAAAACACCTGGTCAATGAGGTCCTTGGAAAGATAAGACACACCCATGGGCAGTGAGGTAGCAATGTAGTCTGAATTTTTTTTTAAGGTTTTTACCACAGGGCACATGCTTGATGGAGAGGAGCAGTGAGAGAGAATGTAAGAAATCATGCCCCAAGGTGGAAAGCCATGCTACAGTCCTTTCTCCTTTCTCCTCCTGGAATTTTGGACATGCACACACATATACCCAGCATGATTCCCAAGCCACTAGGTCTGGGACTCAAATTAGGGTGGGCCATGTGGGAGTCCACCAGTCCAATCACCATGCCACCTGGTGGCCCCTCGGTCTGAATTCTTATTCCTATGGGTTACCTCATCAGCACATTTGGGGATAAAATCATCCAGTCTATCAAAGATCCAGGCTTTGGGTGTTTGAATTTGGGGATGTCCCTGAGCTTGACCCTGAATGTCACTTGGAATACCACTGTAATGGGAGATGGATGGATGGAATCACTGATAGGACAGTGATCCTGGGGGAAATGGTTCTAGACGAAAAATGGGAGGCATATGATGGAGTTCAGAAGAGTCACCTGCATGAGGAAGAAGATGGATATAATAAATGTGAATTTATTCACAAGATTATAGTTGGGCAGTGAGCAGAAATGAAAAATTTGACAGCATCTGGAAGCAGATTCTCTCCCTTCGATGTGGGACTGTCACAAGAAAGCAGTGGTTGTCAAAGAGCCATATGGCCAATATGGCCAGGAAATAGGCAGCCAGATGAGGTGACTCAGAATTGATAATGTTGCCAAGGTATGTCTCTGCAAAGAGACACAGTCTGCTGTGTTTTACAAGTATCTGAGCCAATCCCTAGGGATCCTGGTTGATGAATATTGCAAAATAGCTGTAAATGGTAGACATGATGCTAAGGAAATACTACAGAGAGAACCAAGGTGAAACCTGGGTTCCTATTAGCTGCATAACTTGGAGGCAAAGAAAATAGTTGACTCAAACCTGGGGATTCTGCAGGAAGGTATCACGGTTGTTATAGCAGCCTCCTGAACGGTTCATCAGGGGATCATCATCCACAGTCCAGCATCCCAGCACTGATTCAAGCTCTTTTCGGCCAAAAATAGGGTTGTTCACATTGCGACATACATTCAGTTTGTGAAAGTTGCGGCAAAAATCCTCTAGGCTCATCCTGAATGGAAGGAGTGCAGGAAAGAAATGAAGCTAGTATGTAATACCTCTGTGGTTTCATGTAAAACTCCAATTCCCTTCATGCAGAAAACCTCTCCTCACCAAAACTCTCCATCATCAGACATAATAAGCCCCAGGTTCTTTCGATCTGCTGCAGTCAGTTGCTGCCATTCTTCAGAACTAAAGGCAAATAGACAATAAAAGGATAAGTCATTATGTTTACCATTGACGTCCTAAAGTAAGCAGATTGCCAAAGGAACATAATGGATGAGGATTGGGTCTGCTTTTTCTCATTTTTGGCAGGGTCATACAGACTCCATGCCTAATGAGAGCCCACAGATGTCAAGGAGCATTAAAAGCCTACTAGTGGTCTTGGAGGAATAGATTTGGGGAATTATAAGGTTTTGGTGATGTAGCAGTGAAAGTGGAATGACACTCACATTTCACTCCAGGGGCCACTCCATTCCTGTCTTCCCAAGGGGTTCCTCAGGCGAACCATATATAGCTTCTCAGCACTGAACACTTCCACAAGTCTCTCTCCAAGACGGATCTTACGAATATCAGTCATGGTGTAGGTATGGCCCTTCAGTAGACCCCAATCAGTTTCAACTTCTTGTTCTTCTTGATTCGGAGACTGAGAGCAAAGAAACATACATAAAGGCACAAAAATTGGGTGACCCAAGTCCTAGCCTCCCTTCTTCCTTGATTGATTTATGCCAGTGTGGTTGAAGCTAATTTTTTTCCCTATGCATATGGAAATTTGACACAAAAGCAAGTGAAGGAAAGAAAGTAAAGAATGTGAGACCAGAAGTTGGTGTAATGGCTTTGTAGCTGGACTCCCATGTGATAGACCACGGTTCGAGTCCTGGACCCGATGGCTTAAACTCACGCTGGGCATCTGTGCATGCGTGCCCAGGATCCTGAGAGGCGAATTGGAGGAGAAGGGATTGCAGTGTGGCCATCCCCCCCCCGGGGGGGGTGATTTCTCACTTTTTGTCTCTCTGTCTCTTTCTGCCTTTTTGGAGAGCAGATGTGCCGCATAGCAAAAACCTCCCCCCAAAAAGAAAAAAAGTAAAGAATGTGATATAACAACTCAATTCATATTCAAACTAACCATTGTAATACATTGATATGAACTGCAATAAAATTTGGTGGGGGCAACCTTATTTTTGAACATGTAGCTATAATCTCAATACCCAGGAACAGAAACAGAAAGAATAATTTAATTAAGGATATTTCTACCAGTTCAAATGATACATTGTCTCCCAGTGGAATGACTGGTACAAAAGTATGAAAAAAGAAAGCTCCTCAGTTTCCATTGCAGAGAACAACACACATGTTAGCTTCCCAAGTTCCATAAATGACTATTCATTGCATCTCTGGGTTAGGGGTGACATTCCCTAGGAAGTTTTGTACACTCTACTGCCAGGAATGAGGATAGGGTAGCTGTTTCTGGTAAATACAAACCTCGATAGAGCAGCAGATCAGACCTCCTTTGGTAAATGTTTTGTACAGTTCTCCGAACAGTTTGTACTTCTCCTCAACAAGCTCAGTGTATCTTCCTTTCTGCATATCAACAGTTTCAGCCAATATGCCAGTGAAGTCCACAATGATATCGGTGATGGTCAGGCCATCCAGGGCCTCATAACAGCCTAACAACCTAGGGACAAATTTACAAGGTTACCTTGTAAAATATACTTTTTCCAGGTCAAAACCTCATGTTTCCAAGATTTAGGTTAGTCCCTGCCAAGCCTTTACCAGCTAATTTTTCTTTAGGTATGCAATGGAAAATATTTTGAGAATATAGTCAGAGATTTCTAGCCTTACACTATGTTGAAGGACAGTGCATGCAGAAACTACTTTTTACAGGTATACATTAAACAAGGAAAAAAGATATGATAATGTCATGTGATCTACTGATTAGAAACAGAAAAGGGTATTTAGTAGCAGGTAATAGTTTAACGGAAGTTAAGAGAAACTAATTTCTCCCTCATCTAGGATTTCTTTTCTTTTCTTTTTTTGAGAGATTTTTGCTATAGGGCACATGCGCTTGCCAGAAAGACAAAGACAGACAGACAGAAAGCAAGAAATCACCCCCCATGGGGGATGGCCATGTCACAATTGCTTTTCCTCCATTCTCCTCTTGGGATCCTGGGTGTGCGCACACACACACGCACACAGCCTGAGTTTAAGCCACTGGGTCTGGGACTTGAACCGCAGTCAACTACATGGGAGTCCAGCGACATAGCCATTACGCCAACCGCTGGTCTCATCTAGGATTTCTGAGGACCAGACCTGGGTCCAAAGTAATGCTTTGGATTTGACTGAGATCCTATCCAATTTAAACTCTGGGGTTGGAGAGAATGACCTCCCAAGGTCAAACATGGTTTTCCTTCCCTCATATACTTTGCCCACAGATTATTTAACCTTCTCCTTACTTTGCATAAGCTTTTTCTAGTAGAGCATTCCAAAACTCATTCATGGAGGTGGAAAAAGAGAAGACCAGATCGCCATTGATGGTGGGCAGTAAGTCATCAATCACCACCTCAGTCCATTCTCCAAAATGCCAGAAACGGAAGCGAAATATTCCAGCATATTTATCTGGTTTTCGAGGGTCCCATTCCTGTTCCTTATGATTGGGAATTGTCTGGAAAGGTGAGAATATTTGTCAAGTGTTATTCAGATGATATGTAGATATTGAGAATACAATGAACTCCTAGAAAATATATATAGCACACCAAATACCCTTGGTTTGGGTCTAGATTGGACAATCCTAGGTACGGCATCCTGGCCAAAACTTCTGCTTCTCCAGTTTAGTTAGCCTGAAGATGATGTTACCTTGCCCTCCCTGAGGGCATATAGCAATACACAATATATAGGGTGTCTGAGACAGACAGTCAGGGATTAAATATCTCCTCCAGTTACTCTATAAACTAGATGATGAGAAATGGACTATACAAATATATTTATGATTGCATTCTTAAAAACATAAACAAAGCATTTTTGTTTAGAGGATTATGTAAACAAGATATTTTAAAGAGTAAAACCAGTTGGAACCAGCTGGTAGCATGGTGGTTAAGATGCTGGACTCCCACTTGGCAGCATGCAGTTCAAGTCCCAGACCCAATAGCTTGAAAATCACATTGGGCAGGCTAGCAGGTGTGTGGTAGTTGGGGCATTGGATTCCCACATGGCACTCCTGGACCTGGTGACTTGCTTTTTCTCTCTCTCTCTGACTACTATAGCAAGTAAAAAATAAGAATAAATAAAATAATTTTTAAAAGAAAGAAAGAGAGAAAATCACACTGGGTATATGTGCCTGTGTGCCCCAAATCCAAAGAAGATAATGGAGGAGGAGGTATTGTTGTGTGGTTATCTCTCCTGGGGAATGATTTCTCACTTTCCCTCTCTTTGTCTCTCTGTCTTTTTCCAGCAAGCACATATGACTTATGGCAAAAACCTGAAAAGAAAATCAATCAAAATTTAAGACTCACTGTAGTTGTATTTATTTATTTAATTTGCTAGAGGGTATGTGCACTCTCTGGAGAGAGAGAGAGGAAGAAAGATGAAAAGTGAGAAACCAGCCCCCATGGGTCACGGTCCACTGCAATCCCTTCTACTCCACTTCTTCCTTATTTCAGGATTTGGGGCACTATGCACACATGCCAGGTATGTTTCTCAAGTCACCAAGTCCAGAACTCAAACATGTGGTTTGTCATGTGGGATCCAGTCACCCTAACCACCAGGCTATGGGCCAACTCTGTAGTTTGTTTTAAAATGTCCATTTGAGAGATTTCATATAGATTCTACAGAATGTAGATTTTATTCATGTCTTGAATAAAATTATACTTGGGAAATGTTATTTTTTTGTATGACAAATACTCAATGATAATGCACAAGTATTTTCCTGACAAAAATGCTCTTTGTTCCAAATCAAGTTAATACTTCATTGCCTTGAATTCTACTAAACAATTTTTGTACTATTAATAATTTAATTGGACCTTTTCAAGAACCTATTTCCATTGTTCTCACCTTTTCAGTTATTCATGTATATGTTAGCGACTTCCTGGTCCCTACTCGTAGGTACAGAAATATTGTAGGTACCCCAGTAGGTACAGAGACAAGAATGCAGAGATACTTAATTGAAGTACTGCAAATGACAATAAAAGATTACCTAGTATATGTGACAAAGCAAGCAGAGTAATAATAGAATCTAGGTGAGTATATGGGTATTTGCTAAAATTCTTGCAACTTTTCTGTTTGCAAACACTCTTACAATGAAATTGAGGGAAGTCACCTAATTAATACTTCTACCTTCAAGAAATTTAACAATCTAAAAAGGTTATGAGCTGATTTTTCCCAAAGTTTTTAAAGACTATAAAACAGGTAAAACTAAATGAGATTTCACAGGAGAGGGATTACCTTTGTCCAGTGAGACTCCTGAACAGCCAGACAGGAAAATGCAGAGACCATTGGTTTGTGTCCCAGTCTCCCCTGAATCAGCTGGTGGTTGCTGATATTGCCCACAATCAGACGGGGGTCATCACAGATATCCTGTGAATACAATGATTGGGTATATAAGAATGTGGAAGTCTTCCCAAGAGTGTCTGTGAGCTGAGCTAGGCAGGATACCCTTCATAGATGAGATGGGGTTATGATTAAAAGACTAGGATTTCCATAGATGGGTTAGAGGGAAGACTGAGGGTATTGTAGATCATCTAGCCATAGGAAAGGGTTTGTATAGGGAAACAGCAGGAAAAGTGGAAGGAGGGGATGCAATGAGATAGGAAGACATGTGCAAAGCCTTTAGACATAGCTATCATTGAGCTTTGGAAGAGTGTTTGCAACAGCAGTGAACTTTGAACAAAGTAAGCAGGGGCTTAGCATATTACATTTTGATCCTATTTTGTAAAGGATGAGATTTTTCTAAAGCATCTGTGCTTGGAAAGGTAATTACTTTAAGAGACAAGGTCTGTTGGAGGTGAACATTAATGCATCTCTCTCTCTCTTCAGGAAAATAAGTTGGAAGACCTTATGGGAAGCCCTTTTCTAACATAAAGCAAAGGCAATAACAGTCTCCGTGGCAACCAGACTTTTCCATATCTTTGGATAAATACAGATGGCAGCAGTATTAACAGTAGGTGGAAACAGACTACTCACAGGGGTACTTCAGTGGACAGTCTTCCAACAGTAAATGTTCTAAGGGCACTTGGGCAGAGATTAGGGACAATGTTTGGCATGTATGTATGTCTTCCCTGCAACATATCATTAGTTGTGTCATTCCCACTGGAAGTAGGGAAATGAGGCCCAAATTATATAGTTACAACATAATGTGATGAGGGCACACAGTGAAGCCATTTTCAAAGCACCTAGAGGAAGGATTCCCAAAGTTTACCTGGTGATATTAGAATAAGTTCCACAGTGGTAGTAATGCTTGAGCTTATTAGAGTTAGATGGTTGGACGAGAGAGGGATATGGAGGCATAACAGGTAGAAAGATAAGCATGTGCAAAGGCTTAGCAACATACATGTCACTGTATAACAGAAGTCATGATTGTGTGACTCAAGGTGTCAGCACTTGTAGAGTTCAAGGGAAGGAAATTCCAATGAAGCCTTAAGTAGATGAAGAAAGCTTTGTGAAAGAGGCCATTGGCCAGTACACTGAAAGTCTGCTTACCCAGTGGAAATGAATCTTAGTCTCAAAAGGAAAGAATATCTAGGGGACCAGCAGTTAGCGTAATGGCTATGTCGCTGTACTCCCATGTAGTCGACCGCGGTTCAAGTCCTGGACCTGGTGGCTTAAACTCATGCCAGGCGCGTGTGCGTGCGTGCCCAAGATCCCAAAAGGAGAACAGAGGAGGAGAAGGGATTGCGGCGTGGCCATCCCCCCTGGGGGATGATTTCTCGCTTTCTGTCTCTCTGTCTCTCTCTGTCCTCCTGGCAAGTGCACATGCCCTATAGCAAAAAAAAAAAAAAAAAAAAAATATCAAAAGAAAAGAAAAAGAATGATAAAAGTCCTCTTGAGTATTTTATATTAGGTTGTTGGGAGAGTCATTTTTTAACAGACATAATTCTCCTTGATGAAGGGTCTGGTCTACAGAATAAAACATTCCATATATTCTTTAAAAGCCAAAATAACTCTGGAAAAAAATAGGCATTCTGGGCAAAGACAAGTCCAAACTGAAGATTAATTGGGCATTCCTCTGCCAAAAGGAGATGGTTAAATGGCTTGTTAGCATAGGATTTTCTGGTCTTTTTAAAAAGATACATTTCTGGTGTCTCATTACTTTTAAATCTTAAGAGAAGATTTTTATTGTACTATTTTTTTTTACAGTTTTCATTCTGATAGATTTTTTAAAAAAATTCATGACAGACCATGTAAGTGTGTGTGTGTGTGTGTGTGAGAGAGAGAGAGAGAGAGAGAGAGAGAGAGAGAGAGGGAGAAGCACCCTCCACAGGGTCTGATCACACAATTATCTTCTTCCTCCAGTCCTCTTGCTCACCAAGATCCTGAGCAGCCATGCATATGCCAGCTTTGTGTTCAGGCTGATCTGGCCAGGGACTTGAACCACAGTCAGGATGTGGTTTCAAGATCCACAGTTGAATACACTGTTGAGTGTGCCACCAAGACTGGGCCCTGGCCAGTTTTTTCACTTATTGAATGTAGAACTGTGTTGGGTGAATTAGATCTTGATATTATTTCTCATCTCATTGTTTTCTTGTCTTATTAAAGATGAAACTCAGCACAGTTTTCCCTCCCTAGGTCAGGTGTTACTATTTTATTTGAAGTAAGATATAAAGTTATACAACAATTTCTAGGACCTAGATGATACATAATTTCATAACATGTAAAAACAATGAAGTGAACATTGATAAGTGAAAAAGTATGCTTTTAGAATAGTAATGTAAATTATTTGCTGGTTTTATGTAAAGTTATTAGTGGTTGGAGTTATATTACAATATTTTAAATTTCTACAAGACATATCACAGCAGGGATCTAGGTTCAGCCAACACTTTTGTCATGTCAATGTCTATTCAAAATAAAAAGAGTCATATAATAGAGCAAAAAGACATATAGACAGAATTCAGATTGAGGAACTGGGTAATTATTCTCCTGTAGACTTAAACTGGATGTGATTATAGTGGGTTGTCAGAAAAGAAAAAACATTTTTCTATGTTTTTCTATGCAAAAATGAGTCATGACTTTTCAGATGACCTAATATGTGTGTGTGTGTGTGTGTGTGTGTGTGTGTGTGTGTGTGTTCACAGCTGTGTGCAATCATGGGAGAATGTAAATTTGGGCAAAGATCCTTGTTTTCCATTTCCACTTATAAACTAACCCATTCCCCAGTTTTAATTCGCCACTATTCCTACATGATGTCTACTTAACAATGGATTTTTAAAGCATGATAAGTTAACAGTTATAGTGTGTCAAAACTGGAAGTAATTTTAGAAACAGGCTCAGAGAGGGTAACTTTCCCCTCTGGCATCTAGTAATTTAGTAGGAGACCTAAGACTAAAGTTTTTGATTCTTCAAAACCACTGCAAGGGGGAGGGGGCAAAACCTCAAGAACTCAAGCCACTCCCTCCTTTTGCCTTTAGGCATATTAATGGCCACTGCATAATTGAACAAATTCCCAAGGACAGACATGCTACCACCTTTCTCAGTCATCCACCTCAGCATCCATCTCAGCACTTTTTGCCTCTTTCACACTCACCTAAAAACTCTTCAATTTTTAGAAGACTTACTTATTTATTAACTTTTGGTTGCATATTAAATACTACCAGTAGGTATTAATCTCTTTGATTCAATCCACTAAATATGAATCAATCTGTCATTGTATATATATAAGATCTAGGATGTGAAACATGGGAGAGATATCTCTACTAAGCCATATGAAAGTGAAGCATTAAAAGACTAGAAAGGTGGGGCCAGCAGGTGGCAGGGTGGTTAAGGTGCTAGACTCTCACATGGCCAATCCCAAAGACCTCTGTGAAGGAGTAGCATACCATTGTAAGGCCTGTAGCCCTGCACAAGTCATTCTATGGGTCCCTTTGCACCTACCACATCCAATCTTAGGCAATTTTTTAAAAAAGTTTTTGCCATATGGCGTGTGTACTCATTGGAAAGAGACAGTAAGAGGGAAAATGAGAAATTAGCCCCTGGGGTGATGGTCATGCCACAATCCCTTCTCCTCCATTCTCCTCCTGGAATTTTGAGCACACATGCACACACACTCAGTGAGATTCTTAAGTCGCCAGGTCTGGGACTTGAATGTGGAAGTCCAGCATCTTAACCACCACACTACCTACTGGCCCCAGTAACTTTGTTTACACAGGTGAACTTTGCTGACAATAAATGTTGAGGTCCAAGGTAAACCTTAGGAACCACAGTACAATTAATGGCCGACCAGAAAATCTGCAGCCAGAAGACTGAAGGCACTTTCAAAAATGCTACTTGCAGGCCAGCAGGTGGCATGGACTTTAAGCTGGAAGTCACATGGCCAAGAGCACAGTTCAAGTCCTGGACCCAGCAGCTTGAAAATCATGCTGGGCATATGTGCCTACATGCCCAAAATCCCAGGAGGAGAATGGAGAAGGGATTCTTCTTAGGGGGATGGTTCTTACTTTCTTTCTCTTTTTCTCGTCCAGGGTGAGAGCATGCATCTTATAGCCAAAAAAAAAAAAAAAAGAAAAAAGAAAAAGAAAAAGAAAAGAAAAACAGGAAAAAAAAGAAAAAAATTGATATTTACAACTTAGTAGTAGTAGGTGGGTGGGTACAAAGATATCTACAAATGGGGCTAGCCTTGCTATGGGCACATTATGAATAAGTCCAGGGTCTAAGTAGTTTCAGAAGGTTCAGGGGCTAATTTTCACAGAACTGTCATTCAGTACCTGAAGGCTTTGTAAGCTAGTCCAACTAGCCACTTTCTTTTTCTTGGAAAATCGAACCATCTACAGATGGACTGTTTATAGGTGGACTTGGGCTGAGAGACCAATGTTGCACCAATTATCTGTCACAAGGAGTCTACTTTACCTGTGGTGAGTTTTATTTCTGCATAAGGATCTTATCATCAAGAAAACATTGTCTTCTTTCCTAACCCCTCCAAGAAAAAGGTCAGTATATAGCCTAGAAGGAAGATCATAAGCCCAACTTCCACTTCCAACCTTGACCCTTCAGACTTCTGAAATCTCAAGCTGCTTTATCGGGAACAATTTATGTATCTACGCAATAGAATACTGCTAGGCAATAAGAAAGAAAAAAAATGATACATACCATATTGTGGATAAACCTTGAAAACTTTGTTTTAAGCAAAAAAAGGTCAGTTATTTTCATAATTCTACATTTTTTTTTTTTTTTTTTTTAGCGAGATTTTTGCTATAGGGCACATGTGCTCCTGGGAGAGACAAAGAGAAGCAAAGAGGCAGAAAGTAAGAAATCACCCCCGCAGTGGGGATGGCCACTCCATAATCCCTTCTTCATTCTCCTCTCCAGATTTTGGGCATGCACGCACATGTGCCCAGTGTGAATTTCAAGCCTCCAAGTCCAGGACTTTGAACTACTGTCTGCCAAATAGGAGTCCAATGACATAAACATTACATCATCTGCTGGTCCCTATAGTTCTACTTTAAACAAAATGTCCATAATAGGCAAATCTAGATAAAGAAAAAAAAGTGATTGCCTGTTGAAGGGATGAGGGGGTAGAGGGATTACTTGTTGTAAATGTACATAAGGGACCTTATTGGGGTAATGCAACTGTTTCAAAACTAGATTGTGGTAATGTTTGCACTCTGTAAGTTTACTAAATATGACTGCATTGTGCACTTAAAACAAATGAATTTCATGGCATAAAAATTGTACTCCATTAAAGCTATTAATTTTTTTGAGAGTTTCTTTTTTGTTTTTTGTTTGTTTGTTTTGTTTTGTTTTTGCTATAGGGCACGTGTGCTCACCAGACAGACAAAGAGATAGCAGGTGAAAAATAACCCCCCAGGGGGGGATGGCCACGCTGAAATCCCTTCTCCTCCATTCTTCTCTCGGGATCTTGGGCACGCATGCACACGCGCCCGGTGTGAGTTTAAGCCACCGGGTCGGGGACTTGAACTGCAGTCGACTACGTGGGAGTCCAGCAACATAGCCATTATGCTAACTGCTGGTCCCAAAGCTATTAAATATTTTAAATGCAGAATTTAAAATAAACAGGACAGTTGAAGAGAAGGAAGATAGGCCTAATGAACTTTCTTCAATTTTATAAACAGTGCAAAACACTTAGGACTACTCATGTAGGGGGATGTGATCTCTGGGAAGAAAAAGAAATCCGTGAACATTCTGAGCCAAAACCCTGTACAGAGGAGTCATATTCAACTGGTAGTTGACAATTTCTGTTAGCACAGAGAAAACTGTTTCTTCTTTTATTGTTCCCTCACACACTATCTATGCCAAGCCTATATCTTCTGCTTTTAATGTCATCAACATTTCCCTTTAATTTCTAATGCCTTCCTTTTAATCTGGAATCTTATTGTCATCCCTTCCCACACAGAAAATGTAGTGAAATGGTCCCGGGAGAGGGTATTCCCCAGAAGAAGACTGGGCAATGGTAATAGAGACTAAACCCAAAATTTACCCAGGAGACTTGACAGATGATCTTGTACAGATGCCATTTATTCCCCCACAGTTGGCTGTGCAAATTCCCATGTGGCCTTGCTCCATTTTAGTCAGAGATTAGATGTGTCTGACTCTAAGACATTGTTGTAAGTGGAGATGAGCCAGTCAGGAAAAAAGCTGGGGCAGGGGGTGGTTAGGAGTGAGTGGCTGCTGGAAGGAGGTGGAGAAGAAATTTTCTGTGAGAATTCGGCAGGCAGATTTCAGCTTTAATGCCTACCTGCAGTTTTATGATCATACTATAAATTAGTATAACTCAGCTTTTATAATTTATTAATATTTTATATTTTGATGCCCCAGGAAGACAGGTAAGTCTAGGAGCACATGGTCTCAGGTAATATACCTGTGTAGCCAGAAAGCTAGAACAATAGCTGGGGCCATTGGACCACTGGAGAAGTTGGAGAAGGACTTTCCTCTGGAGAGTATAAGCCGATGATCTGGCATTGAAAAACTGCAAAACACTCCCATAATCCTTGTCATTCTAAAGAGGATCCTTAAAACACAGCAAGGAAGTGGGAAGGAGGGTAACTCAATCCTGATCCAGGATGGTGGGGGGCTTGATTGGAGTCAGTTTGTTCAACGATCAATGGTGTTTACAGTCATGGAGGCTTATGAAGGTAGAAGCTTTCAACAAGAGAGAGGAAAAAGACAGAAAACACCATGTTAATCATCTGCTTCCATTTTGGAGACTTAAGAAAATAGCCCTGGTTAAGTGTCAGGAATGTCAAGGGACAAGATGTCTGTAAGATTCCCTGCAAACCAAGATCTCTACCCTATCAATGAGATGGGGGAGGTCAGCGACCCATCTGGTCTTCCTGAGTCAATTCAGAGAGGCCCTGCACTATCTCTTGGCTTTCCAAATGGGAGGCCAAAGAACTTGATGTGGTTCTTGACCACAGGTTTGGCCTCCACTCTGTCTGGAAAGAAATCCAAAGCTTTTTCAGAAGGCTCAGATGGTGGTCTGGAACCTTGTTTTCCCCCCCACTACTCCCAGAAGATATCCTTTCCTAACCATTCCAATCTATGATGATCTCCCCTTCTTCACAAACTACAATAGCATTTCGTGTATGTGACATTAGTCTATTAGTTAGTTCTTTGATAGCTCAGTGTCTATCTCCCCAATTAAAATGAGAGTGCTGGGACCAGCAGTTAGCGTAATGGCTATATTGCTGGACTCCCATGTAGTCGACCGCGGTTCACATCCCAGACCCGGTGGCTTAAAACTCACGCCGGGCGCATGTGCATGTGTGCCCAAGATCCCGAGAGGAGAATGGAGGAGAAGGGATTGTGGTGTGGCCATCCTCCCTGGGGGGTGATTTCTCGCTTTCTGTCTCTATGTCTCTCTCTGTCTGTCTGGCGAGTGCACGCACCCTATAGCAAAAACCTCTCCAAAAAAAAAAAAAAATGGGAGTGCCTTGGTTCAGGCGAGGTCTGTATCTTGCACATAAGCTGGCATAGAGTAGGTGCTTAATAACTGATTCTCAAGTGACTCTCCCTTAATAATAGTAAGCTATCACCTGGTCACAATGGGACAAACAGAATTGTGCCACTGCACAATGTTGGAGCCACATGGGAGGCCTGAGTTCAGATCCCTCACTGACCTGGACAAGCTGAGTGGTGGTGTATACTTGTAATCCTAGCTCACTATGAAGCTGGGACCAAGGATTACAACAACAAGACCCTACTGAAAATATCTATCTCTCTTTCCCCTTCTCTCTCTTTCTCTCTCATATGAAAAGAGACTAAGCTCACACTATGCTCTCAAAAGGGAAAGTATGGATTAATTAATGAAAGTCTAGCATCAACACAGTGACGAGGAGTGTGAGAACTGACTGGAGGGAAGCTATCTATTTTTGTAAAAATAAGAGACACAGACAACTTTAACTTTCTGACATGACAGTAGGTAGAGCAAAAAACTCATGTCAGCCCTCACGTTAAACCTGGATTCAAATCCCAGCATATTAACAGTCTGGGTCTGAGCAAGTCCTTACTTTCTTTCAGAGACTGTTTCCCCATCAGTAAAAATGGGCGTAATATCTACTGTTATTTTCTAACCCAGGAAAAAAAGACATATATCAAAGTAATTTTCAACATACCTACCTTGCTAAGCCATGATAAATAAGGATGAAATGAAATAAGGTTTAGAAAACTCCAAACATAGTGTCTGCCCATTGTAGGCATGCCTTAAGTATTGATTAGTTTTTTTACCCTTTCTTATCACCCTTTGTCTCTGAGAGTCCATCACTCCAGAAGGGTTTTTGCTTGCCTCAGAGACAAAATGAACTATTGTGATGATGATTATCTTTTCTTTCCCTTCCTTGCTAATCCACCTAGGATCTAATCCACAGAATCTAAACAATGAAGGCAAAAGGCAAGGACTGAGCCAAAATAGAAGGCAAAGCATGTGTCTGAAGACAGGTCAGTACAGGAAGCTCTGTCTACTTTGTTCCCATCTGGGGCATTCCCCATCTCTTCTAGGACCTCATCCATATCGATCACTCCTTTTCTGTCCTGTAGCTCCAACCTCTTCTTTACTGTATACTCCTATAAACATGTTCAAGTTTGTCCTATTTTTAAAAAGACACCCACCCAATAAATGTCTTTCAATTTCCTGCTTTTTCAGTCCTATTGCCATTCTTTCCTACATAGTCAAGCATAAAAAAAAAATGCCTCTCATTATAATCATCCATTCATAAGAGTGGGTCTCAGACAAAATATCTCTACTTTCTGCATGAATTATTGCAAAAAAAATAATCTTACCTCTCTGTATACCCAAGTAGTAGTTAGTGAATTCTGCTCATATTTCCCAGATTTTTATTGCAGATCAGCAAAGTGATCTGCAGGATATCAACAAGTGAAGGCACAGAAAATATGAGGAGCACAAATCTTCCTTTCAATGTAAAAATTTTCTCCAAGTTCCATATTTTCAATGCCTGTAATTCTTATGGGCAAAACCTAAGATCTGTCCATTGAGTTGCACAGAAAACATGAGCCTTATTCTAACTGATGTATCTTGGCACCACCTGGTGGTAACCTGCATAAACTGAAGCACCTCTTATTGGAACTTCTTTAGGATTTTAAATTGTGGAAATTGCAAATAAACAGTGATAGTTTGCTCACTAAAGGTAGGCATTGAGTTAATTACTGAGATGATTCCATAATAGAGCACAGAAAGATATTTCATTAAACGGGATCAGAATGCCTTCAGGAGATTGTAAAGTTATATGAACTTGCACTTCACAATAGCTCTCTAGCCTATATACCTGGTCACCTACATTGGGAAGGAGCCCAGGTAGAACAGCCTTCTATCGAGTAATACAGTTTAGATATAGCAAGGTTGTTATTTATTCTCCAGATTTCACTGAGCTGTCATTTCATACATTGAGATCCCACTCATGTTGATCTTATGAAGGAATCCTAAGACTTGCTTTGGAGACACAACAAACAGATGTCCCACAGAGAACTATAACAACTATTAAGAATTCTGTTAATAGGAGATATAAGAGCTGCAGTTCTACTTAGACTTCACTTGGCAAATTGTGAGATGATACAGGTGATGGCAACCAAAGAGCAGCAAAGAAACCTCCCTCTCCCATTACAAAATCCACATTCTCTTTCTAGAATTCATTTCATTTACTCTCACTATTTAAGGAGTTTTTCACTTCAGTGGTCTGAGGTTATCATTAAGTTGCTATGATATGTAACTCAGTAAGTTGCTTTTGGAATTATCACATTTACTCGAATGAATATACAAAAGAAAATAAGCATGATACATCTCCTTTTTTGGTTATTCTTCTTAGATTGCTAACTCTGACTTTTTTTTTTTAAGTTTATTTATGCCATGAGTAAGAAAGAAAGAGAGAGAGAGAGATAGCACCCAGACAGGATCCTGATACTGTGATTCACCCCCAACTTCAGCCTGTCCAGATCATGGGCATATGCATTCCTGGCATACTCAACAATTCTCTGGACAGGAACAGGTAGCCTTACCATGTGGGTCTGCCTTAGAGAGTGTGGAGTTTTACCATTCACCACATCTAGCCCCCAAATCTGACAAATTTAACTAAAATCCAGGACTCCTTAAGCTAAAACCAGGAAGACAAACCCATGAAACTTTCCATTTTAATGTTGTCTCTATGATATATTAATTAGCTTGATGATGGTAATTATTTCACCATGTATACCTATATCAAAACATCATTTTGAACACCATAAATATATATAATTTTTTATTTGTCAATTATACCTCAATAAAGTTGAAGAAATAAACAGAATGGGAGGAAGGAAGGAATTCAGTCAACTTCTGAACTGGTTGATACAGTAAGCCATGTAAGTGCAATAGTGAACCAAGTAGAGTTATGATAAAGGAGGTCAAAAAGAAGACAGAAAGTGGGAAATAATGTTACCTGGGGACGTTTCCACACCACCTTCCCCGGAAGTAATCGGTTGTAGAAAAGAGAATCATTCTCAGGCAGAAAGGTAGGATCACAGAAAAGCCTACTGTCTTTGATGCATTCCGTTCCTGGTACTTCTGGTTTTTGAACAGCTTCAGAGGAGGGCCCATAGTGTGGAACTATGCCTAGAACGAGAAAAATTGTTTTTGAAGGGAAAACTTTTCAGCTCTTTAAAGGATTACCTGAGGTTAGTCCAAGGCAGTCAGATCAGTAACATCTTCCCAGAATTGTGCACTTATGGAATTAAAGGAAAAGTCACCAATTTCAGGGAAAGAAAGTCCAGGCTCTGCAGCTAATTAGCATGTGACTTTGGGTAAGGCACTTAACTATTTTGGGATCTCAGTTTCTTTATCTGCCAAATGGGTCAGACATAAGCCTAAACAATATCATTGGGAAAATAGATAATAAATGTGAAGATCATTAGTTCAATGTTAATAATTCTAATTTAAATGAAAATCAATATAATACAATTCTAAATTTGAAGATAAAGTGGAAAAAATCACTTTAACATATTCAATGGGTGCCCTGGAGAGCCACATACTTTGTGCAGGAGGGTAGAAGCAGTCCCTTTCAACTGGAAGTCCTTTTGCACAGTTCCTCCCCTTTTATCATTTGAAGAGCTTTGCATTTTTTACTACTGTTCAGGAAGGCTAAATTCAAGAAACAGAGCTCAGCAGATGGCCTCCAAAGACCAGGAAAGATAGAAAGATTGTATGGTCTTTCTTCTTCAAAGTCTAATATATAATCATTTGCCCATGATAAAAGGCAGATTTAGAAATTCAATTACACTAATTCAGTGGACTATAGATTTCTATCCCATAGCATTACACTGTTGCTTTTTTATTTCTTTAAAGAAAGAAAAAAGGAAAAAAAAAAGTCTCACATGACTAAACAGAGAATTAATATAGTGACTCTTTAGGCAATGTCTGTAGGTCCCACACTCATACCCTTAACAACTCTGTTTTTTGAAGATAATTTGAAAGGCACATTTGGTTTTAAATAGCTTTGGGGTTGTAATAAAGTTTTCAATGCTTTCGCTTGATTCACAAAAATAGATTTGTAATGATTTAAATGATTCTCTCCAGACAGTCAATGCTAAACAAGAAGGGAGTTGTGAAATTAACATGGCATCATCTATTTCCAAAATACATTTTAAGGATAACTATCTATCAGTAGTCTATGTTCACAGAAGGGTTGAAACAAACAAACCTAAGATTCAAAATGCCTGCTAAGGAAATGGACAAAGCTTGCAAAACAAAACAGAAAGAAATCGGCTACATTAGCACTCTAAGGATATTTGTGCAGTATATTTATGAGGTGGTTATTTTATAAAATGTAATATTAATCAGACCTCTCTACCAGCTCATATCATGTCCTTTTAGTATTACATTGAAACATCTCACTGAGTAACGGTGTCTCCCCATTTGAAAAGCATAAACATTTTTAAGTTTTTGCAGTGTTACTTGCAATATATGTACAACAATCTTACCCTCTCTCTGAATCCAAGGAATAAAATAAGATGCTGAAAATAATCACAATTTTTCCCTAGCCTTATTTATTGACAATTGTTTTTCAAATTGAGAGCGAGGGGACCCTGCAAAATACCTAAGTGCCTTCCGTCATCAGATTTAAGTCTACTCGTATGTTTTAAATATTAAAATGTATTTCATTCTATTTGAAGGCCCAAATGGCATCAAAAATAATTTTCAGTTAAGCAGCATCAGACCCAACGCTAATGTTTGTCCAGATTCCTTTCTGGAACTTGTTACTAATGGACCCCAACTTTCATGTGTGCTCTAACTTAAAACAAACACTACTGTGTCTTTTGCTTTCCCTAGAAGGTTTGGTGAATTGCCAGATGCTGGGGACTGTAAATGTAAGATAGTCCAAGGCAATTAGAGTATTTGGTTTGCCAGAACCTCCTAGTCCCTGCACATTCTGGATAAATGGGTATTTCCTGTTCTTGGGAATGCTATCTACCCCAAAGTCAGTCAAATAGTGAGGCAGGCAAGAACCTGCGAAGGAAGTGTTGTTACAAAGAGGACCTGTTTACATACAGAAGCAGCATCAATTGAAAAAAAAATTGGATTTGATTTTTTTAAAACAATATGATACCAGCAGATTCTTTCAGAGACAGAATGTACAACTGGTAAGGACTGGTCAAACGTTGATAGAAAACCTTTTGGGTGGGAATGCCTACATTTTAGGGGCATGTAGTACATAAAGAATAGTAGACTGTGAGCCCAAACTTTCATGAGAGTACAGTTGTGGTCCCAAGTCTTACCAGACTTGCACAGTGAAATTGACCCAGTTTCTAGTAACAGGGAATTATAACCTCAGACTCTTTGTGTCTAAATTTTTTAATCAGAAAATCGAGGTTATCTACACTATTCCCCTTATACATAATGAGCTGGTTGGTGTAAAAGAAATTTTGAATACATTAAAAAGTGCTCCCAAAACAAGATAGACATTGAAGTCCTCTCATAACATGGCACAGAGTTGGACACACAGCCATTGTTCAGAAAATATACATTGAACAGATAAATGTCTTATGAAGAGAATCAGTGTTTATATGACAATTTATTGTTTGAAATGCACTTTTTACCATTTAGTTCATGTTTTCTTCATAGCAACCACACTTAGTAGATATAATTTGTGCCCTACATTTTGTATCTGCAGAAATGGCAGCTCAAAGAATCAGCAGCTAGAAATTGGCAGAGCCAACTCAAACCCAGGTCTGTGTAATGCAAGATTAGATGTGTGACTCTGCATCACACCACACTGCTTTTTTCAGTCACTGCTTTTTTAAAGAAAGGATTTTTTAGTTCAAATGAGAGAACCCTCCAAAGTAAACATGATACCCAACTTTGAGGCAGTTTGCCTAGAATTTATTGCCATGGTGGATATTAAAAGGGTTCTTTCTTTTCATGATTTAATGATCATGGGAGAATCCAAACCCTGCGTGTCTGAGGGTTCATCAGTAAATCCTCAGAAAATTTTTGGAAACCCAGAAATTTATATGTTGGGTTTGTCGTAAGTGACTTGCCATGTCCAAGCAGAGGAGTTTGGATAAGGTGATGTTCCTCCCTTACTGTCCACTGCACCTGATGGTGGTGAGGAAAGGAGAACCCTTAAGTTACAGACCTCATGTTAGGAAGTCGGTCCATAAAATAAAAGCTAGGGCATTGAATATAAACCAAAAAAACCTTTAGCCAACAAAGGGAATGTGTACATTTAAGTAAAAGAACCCTGTGGCTTGAAGACTAGTAGTATGGGTGATTGGGTGAGACAAAGTATGGGGTTTAGCACTGGGATAATGTTCTTGGGCAGTATTATTTGTATTCAGACCCACCACCTAGAGAAAGAATATGAAGAAGACCCTGTCTACCAAAGCAAGGGATTGGCGCATGACTAGAGTGTGGAAAGTGGGAACTGTCAAGGGACGTTGAGGGAGCCTGCCACATTGACTACACAGCTGCAGGTAAGAGAGGTAGCTTTTGCTACTCACTGGACTGGAAAGTTTGAGAGAGCTAAGCAAACATTTAGAGCAAAATCTCTTGCTTTTCCTACTGTGGTCAAAACCAGATTTTGCTCTAAAAATCTGGTAAAGGAAATCCAGTCTGTGGTTCACAAACCATTTTGGATTTTGGTGAGTTGGAGAGGAAGAGAGGACATTTAAAGGGAGAGAGATAGCATGACTCCTAGGACATTTTCCCTGTCTAGTTTCTCTTATTTCCCACTTTCCCCCTCGTTCTGTACTTGAGGCAAAAATTGGAGATAAAAGCAATTAAGCGTTTGCAGCTGAACTGAATACAGGAGTCTCAACTCTGCCCTGGTATAAAATAGTTCCACTTCAGCCACAGCACCCCCACCCCCATATCTGGGTGTGGTGTGGTGACAGATAAGGGGTTCAGATAGGAAGAAACAAAACATTCAGCATCCACATGTTTCCCAGAGACTGGTGCTTTCCCCATTTATGCTGGCAACATCATTGCTTAGTTCTATGGTACGCATCTACCAGGGAAGATACATGTGCGAGTGTGTGTGTGTGTGGTGTAGTATATATATATATATATATATATATATATATGTGTGTGTGTGTGTGTGGTGTGTGTGTGTGTGAGGATCCTGATACTGTGATTCACCCCCAACTTCAGCCTGTCCAGATCATGGGCATATGCATTCCTGGCATACTCAACAATTCTCTGGACAGGAACAGGTAGCCTTACCATGTGGGTCTGCCTTAGAGAGGGTGGAGTTTTACCATTCACCACATCTAGCCCCCAAATCTGACAAATTTAACTAAAATCCAGGACTCCTTAAGCTAAAACCAGGAAGACAAACCCATGAAACTTTCCATTTTAATGTTGTCTCTATGATATATTAATTAGCTTGATGATGGTAATTATTTCACCATGTATACCTATATCAAAACATCATATTGAACACCATAAATATATATAATTTTTTATTTGTCAATTATACCTCAATAAAGTTGAAGAAATAAACAGAATGGGAGGAAGGAAGGAATTCAGTCAACTTCTGAACTGGTTGATACAGTAAGCCATGTAAGTGCAATAGTGAACCAAGTAGAGTTATGATAAAGGAGGTCAAAAAGAAGACAGAAAGTGGGAAATAATGTTACCTGGGGACGTTTCCACACCACCTTCCCCGGAAGTAATCGGTTGTAGAAAAGAGAATCATTCTCAGGCAGAAAGGTGGGATCACAGAAAAGCCTACTGTCTTTGATGCATTCAAAATCCTGCTTCAGTTCCTGGTACTTCTGGTTTTTGAACAGCTTCAGAGGAGGGCCCATAGTGTGGAACTATGCCTAGAACGAGAAAAATTGTTTTTGAAGGGAAAACTTTTCAGCTCTTTAAAGGATTACCTGAGGTTAGTCCAAGGCAGTCAGATCAGTAACATCTTCCCAGAATTGTGCACTTATGGAATTAAAGGAAAAGTCACCAATTTCAGGGAAAGAAAGTCCAGGCTCTCCAGCTAATTAGCATGTGACTTTGGGTAAGGCACTTAACTATTTTTGGATCTCAGTTTCTTTATCTGCCAAATGGGTCAGACATAAGCCTAAACAATATCATTGGGAAAATAGATAATAAATGTGAAGATCATTAGTTCAATGTTAATAATTCTAATTTAAATGAAAATCAATATAATACAATTCTAAATTTGAAGATAAAGTGGAAAAAATCACTTTAACATATTCAATGGGTGCCCTGGAGAGCCACATACTTTGTGCAGGAGGGTAGAAGCAGTCCCTTTCAACTGGAAGTCCTTTTGCACAGTTCCTCCCCTTTTATCATTTGAAGAGCTTTGCATTTTTTACTACTGTTCAGGAAGGCTAAATTCAAGAAACAGAGCTCAGCAGATGGCCTCCAAAGACCAGGAAAGATAGAAAGATTGTATGGTCTTTCTTCTTCAAAGTCTAATATATAATCATTTGCCCATGATAAAAGGCAGATTTAGAAATTCAATTACACTAATTCAGTGGACTATAGATTTCTATCCCATAGCATTACACTGTTGCTTTTTTATTTCTTTAAAGAAAGAAAAAAGGAAAAAAAAAAGTCTCACATGACTAAACAGAGAATTAATATAGTGATTCTTTATGCAATGTCTGTAGGTCCCACACTCATACCCTTAACAACTCTGTTTTTTGAAGATAATTTGAAAGGCACATTTGGTTTTAAATAGCTTTGGGGTTGTAATAAAGTTTTCAATGCTTTCGCTTGATTCACAAAAATAGATTTGTAATGATTTAAATGATTCTCTCCAGACAGTCAATGCTAAACAAGAAGGGAGTTGTGAAATTAACATGGCATCATCTATTTCCAAAATACATTTTAAGGATAACTATCTATCAGTAGTCTATGTTCACAGAAGGGTTGAAACAAACAAACCTAAGATTCAAAATGCCTGCTAAGGAAATGGACAAAGCTTGCAAAGCAAAACAGAAAGAAATCGGCTACATTAGCACTCTAAGGATATTTGTGCAGTATATTTATGAGGTGGTTATTTTATAAAATGTAATATTAATCAGACCTCTCTACCAGCTCATATCATGTCCTTTTAGTATTACATTGAAACATCTCACTGAGTAACGGTGTCTCCCCATTTGAAAAGCATAAACATTTTTAAGTTTTTGCAGTGTTACTTGCAATATATGTACAACAATCTTACCCTCTCTCTGAATCCAAGGAATAAAATAAGATGCTGAAAATAATCACAATTTTTCCCTAGCCTTATTTATTGACAATTGTTTTTCAAATTGAGAGCGAGGGGACCCTGCAAAATACCTAAGTGCCTTCCGTCATCAGATTTAAGTCTACTCGTATGTTTTAAATATTAAAATGTATTTCATTCTATTTTAATGCCCAAATGGCATCAAAAATAATTTTCAGTTAAGCAGCATCAGACCCAACGCTAATGTTTGTCCAGATTCCTTTCTGGAACTTGTTACTAATGGACCCCAACTTTCATGTGTGCTCTAACTTAAAACAAACACTACTGTGTCTTTTGCTTTCCCTAGAAGGTTTGGTGAATTGCCAGATGCTGGGGACTGTAAATGTAAGATAGTCCAAGGCAATTAGAGTATTTGGTTTGCCAGAACCTCCTAGTCCCTGCACATTCTGGATAAATGGGTATTTCCTGTTCTTGGGAATGCTATCTACCCCAAAGTCAGTCAAATAGTGAGGCAGGCAAGAACCTGCGAAGGAAGTGTTGTTACAAAGAGGACCTGTTTACATACAGAAGCAGCATCAATTGAAAAAAAAATTGGATTTGATTTTTTTAAAACAATATGATACCAGCAGATTCTTTCAGAGACAGAATGTACAACTGGTAAGGACTGGTCAAACGTTGATAGAAAACCTTTTGGGTGGGAATGCCTACATTTTAGGGGCATGTAGTACATAAAGAATAGTAGACTGTGAGCCCAAACTTTCATGAGAGTACAGTTGTGGTCCCAAGTCTTACCAGACTTGCACAGTGAAATTGACCCAGTTTCTAGTAACAGGGAATTATAACCTCAGACTCTTTGTGTCTAAATTTTTTAATCAGAAAATCGAGATTTTCTACACTATTCCCCTTATACATAATGAGCTGGTTGGTGTAAAAGAAATTTTGAATACATTAAAAAGTGCTCCCAAAACAAGATAGACATTGAAGTCCTCTCATAACATGGCACAGAGTTGGACACACAGCCATTGTTCAGAAAATATACATTGAACAGATAAATGTCTTATGAAGAGAATCAGTGTTTATATGACAATTTATTGTTTGAAATGCACTTTTTACCATTTAGTTCATGTTTTCTTCATAGCAACCACACTTAGTAGATATAATTTGTGCCCTACATTTTGTATCTGCAGAAATGGCAGCTCAAAGAATCAGCAGCTAGAAATTGGCAGAGCCAACTCAAACCCAGGTCTGTGTAATGCAAGATTAGATGTGTGACTCTGCATCACACCACACTGCTTTTTTCAGTCACTGCTTTTTTAAAGAAAGGATTTTTTAGTTCAAATGAGAGAACCCTCCAAAGTAAACATGATACCCAACTTTGAGGCAGTTTGCCTAGAATTTATTGCCATGGTGGATATTAAAAGGGTTCTTTCTTTTCATGATTTAATGATCATGGGAGAATCCAAACCCTGCGTGTCTGAGGGTTCATCAGTAAATCCTCAGAAAATTTTTGGAAACCCAGAAATTTATATGTTGGGTTTGTCGTAAGTGACTTGCCATGTCCAAGCAGAGGAGTTTGGATAAGGTGATGTTCCTCCCTTACTGTCCACTGCACCTGATGGTGGTGAGGAAAGGAGAACCCTTAAGTTACAGACCTCATGTTAGGAAGTCGGTCCATAAAATAAAAGCTAGGGCATTGAATATAAACCAAAAAAACCTTTAGCCAACAAAGGGAATGTGTACATTTAAGTAAAAGAACCCTGTGGCTTGAAGACTAGTAGTATGGGTGATTGGGTGAGACAAAGTATGGGGTTTAGCACTGGGATAATGTTCTTGGGCAGTATTATTTGTATTCAGACCCACCACCTAGAGAAAGAATATGAAGAAGACCCTGTCTACCAAAGCAAGGGATTGGCGCATGACTAGAGTGTGGAAAGTGGGAACTGTCAAGGGACGTTGAGGGAGCCTGCCACATTGACTACACAGCTGCAGGTAAGAGAGGTAGCTTTTGCTACTCACTGGACTGGAAAGTTTGAGAGAGCTAAGCAAACATTTAGAGCAAAATCTCTTGCTTTTCCTACTGTGGTCAAAACCAGATTTTGCTCTAAAAATCTGGTAAAGGAAATCCAGTCTGTGGTTCACAAACCATTTTGGATTTTGGTGAGTTGGAGAGGAAGAGAGGACATTTAAAGGGAGAGAGATAGCATGACTCCTAGGACATTTTCCCTGTCTAGTTTCTCTTATTTCCCACTTTCCCCCTCGTTCTGTACTTGAGGCAAAAATTGGAGATAAAAGCAATTAAGCGTTTGCAGCTGAACTGAATACAGGAGTCTCAACTCTGCCCTGGTATAAAATAGTTCCACTTCAGCCACAGCACCCCCACCCCCATATCTGGGTGTGGTGTGGTGACAGATAAGGGGTTCAGATAGGAAGAAACAAAACATTCAGCATCCACATGTTTCCCAGAGACTGGTGCTTTCCCCATTTATGCTGGCAACATCATTGCTTAGTTCTATGGTACGCATCTACCAGGGAAGATACATGTGCGAGTGTGTGTGTGTGTGGTGATAGATAGATAGATAGATAGATATAGATATATATATATATATGATGGCTATTCAGATTTGAGCTGTTGGCCAGATATTCTGAGGCATGAAAAGGACTATAAAGATCCTCTGGTCCAATCCATTGTCTTCTATAAGACACACTGACTCGGCCCAGGGAGGAGACTCCATTCAAAGAAATTAAAAAGAAAGAGAAAGAAAGCACGATGTTCTCTAATTCAATTGTTGAACTCTACAAAAAAAATTCAAAATAAACAGTTAGGCGATCAAGGATCAAATCCCAAATGCAACCGTTCAGTATGATAACATCTCCATTCTTCAGTTTTCCCATAAGTACAATGGGAATATGATGGTTGCTCTGTCCACCTTGGATGTTACTGTGAGGATCAAGTGAAATTAAGTATATAAAAATACTTTTTGATTATTAAGGATAAGACTAACATAGGAAAGTTATATAGGAAACATTAGTTTTTAGCAAATTAAATCCTTTTTCTTTCCTTAGTG
Source organism: Tupaia belangeri chinensis (assembly GCF_000334495.1). Lineage (NCBI taxonomy): Eukaryota > Metazoa > Chordata > Mammalia > Scandentia > Tupaiidae > Tupaia > Tupaia belangeri. Next base: position 1,622,531 of record NW_006204851.1, read on the forward strand.
GAAACTGAGGAAATTTGATCACATGCTTTAAATAAGACATACATGGACATTTAAAAGCACAATATAAAATGGCTCCTTCACCATTCTCCACTCCTCCCTATTCCACCTCTCCTTTTTGGCTGGCTTGCCCTCTTGGCTGAATAAGCCCATCCGATAAGTCTAATTTTACAGACTTTCAAAATCTAATTCTGATTTTTGTACAAATTACACTGGAAGGACCCTTAGAAATCATTTAGTTCATCTTCTTTCTTTTACTATAAGGTGAGGGGACTTACCCAAGGTTACATAGTTATTGACAGAGCTGGCACTAAAACCAGGACCTCTAGACTCTTCAACACAATTATAAAAAAAAAAAATGGGGTGGGGGAGCATGCACATGCATAACTTTAAGCAAGATATCACTTTTGAAAATTCTCACTGTCTTTCTCCTGCAAGAATGCACTTAGGAGTTTTGTTTTTTAATCACTAGCTGTCAGAAGGTGAGATGATTTCAAATCAAGGCTAATCAAAGAAACACTGTTTTGGGGTCACAAAGGGGCTTTTTCTGTTTTTAATTTAAGAACTGAAAACTCCCAAGGATATGGAAAGCTTGCTTTTTAACCTATTCCTGACCACATAAGTATTTAGGCTTTTCCTTAGGCTGCTAGGGACTCTAAGGACAAATAAAGAATGAGAACGCTATTCAAATCCAAAGTATTCACACACACTTGCACACATACACATGTGTATGAGCACACACACAAACTGCCAGAAGAATGAGTTAATTAGCAGTCCCCAAAGAATTTTTTTGTTGTTGTTTATTACTTCAGAACATAAAGTATCCTTAATTTCAAAAAAAAGATTAGCAAATGAAGCATTAGACAAACTTCAATAAAACATCAATTCAAACCAAGATGCTTTATTCTGAAGCCAGAAGTGACTGTTGGGACAGCAAAACGTGTTGAATTCTCCTATATGCTCTTCACCAAATACTCATATGACTATTGTTTCAACTGCAATGTGCTGCTTTTTTTTTTCCCCTCCCCACCACCTGCAGCCATTTCAGGTCTAATATCCCACTTAAGCCCCTAGAAAAGTGTAGTCAGGGTGGGGGACAAATCCCCAATTGCAAAACAAAGTTTAAACCAAAGCTAGAGTCAGAGGGGGAACAAAATCAGGCTGGAGGCTGAAAACAGAATAGCTAAGATCAACCTGTCACTGGGGCACAAGGGTCTCCAGCTGCACAGACATGGAGTTAAGACTGCTGAGTTGCCATTCTCTTCTGTGCAACAGCACACAGCCAGCCTGTGCACCCAACTGCCAGGGCTAATAGGACTGTTGCACACAGTGTGGCTCTAAGATTTTGCCTGAATTTCAATAATTTGCTCAGCAGTACCTAGAATGGAGCCCTGACAGTTATCAAGGCTTTTTCTCTTCACATCCCCCCTTCTAGATTTGTCCTTGATTTCCAGGTGGTACAGATAGCAGAAGGCAAAAGGACGTGCACACACACACGCACATGCACACACACACACACACACACACACACACAGATACACACTTGCCCAGATATTCCAAGTCTCATTGCCAGACAACCACAATCTTCCCATACACATCCAAAAATAACCAAGAATAGAAATTCCATTATTTTTCAAGTTTCTAAACTGTTATTAATGCATACACATTTGATCCAGACAAACCATAAAATAATAGCTGCTCTGTTTTGATTAACTATAAAGCTGAAGTTTCTTCACTTCTCTTAGACACTAAGTTATGCAGCAAAGAAAACTCCAAGATAAGTTTGCAAAGACCCTATTAACTCACCTGAGTTCTCCCAGGAGCCTTGTTTGCTGGTGCAGTTGCTCACCCCCACTGCCTCTGCTCTCAGCCAGTTAACCTCACTAAGTCTGTTCAGTCAGTTCGGCTGAACAAAGATTCTGGCTTTCTTAACCTGAAAACTATTTGGGCTGTACCAAGCTCTGCTCACAGGGGGAGGTGCCTTGCAGCAACTTCAGGAGACTTTGCCCCGCCCAGCAGTCAGAAACTGATCCTGAGTCATGAGGAAAATCTGGAAGGCGCCCCTTGCCAGATGTTCAGACGGGATGCCCACTCCAGATCCACCCACCAGCAAACTGGAAAGCCAAGAAAGCCACGTTTGTAAGTTCTTTCTGTTCCAAGGAGAAATAGGATTTCCAGGGATGGATCTGATAGATTTCTGACTTTTCTGTCCCCGGGTTCATACTACAGACATGCTCCATCGAGAAAGGACATGGAGAGTAAAATTTTGACATGTTGGCAAAATTCTTGTGGGCTAGGCTGCCCATGTGGCCCCCATCAGCAGATCATCAGCAGGTCTGATATTGAGGAGGACTTCAGCAAGTGAGTGGGAGTGAAGAGCAGTTAATGGGGTACAGAGAACTAAAGGTGACTTTGTTAAACAGCAGGTAACATTTGGCCAAGGACAGAGAGAAGAGAGAATTAAGAGGGAAGTGAATGGAGTTTGATGCTATGGAAGCTTCAAGAAGTTTAATTTCTAGCAATGGGAATATAGAGATTCTGCCAAGCAGTGTGAGTTGAAAAGCAGAGTAAATAATTACATTTGCTCTGCAAGGCCAACCGAGGACCTTCAGTGAGGTGCCCTGACTCTTCTAAAAACATCCTAGTCAAGGTCCCGCTTCCTTTGCCTTGAGACCTTCATTGGAACACAATTCCAGGGACATGATTCTCAGGCTTTTTTGCTTTGTCTTTACAAACAAGCTGTAAAGACTCCTAACATGTCATTTCCCAACTCTCCTGACCAGTTCATTGTTAACCTTTGAACCTGAAATTACCACCTTCCCTTAACCCTGCACCAACCCTCCTTCTGGTAAGCTGAAGATCTAAGAGATTTGGAGGGGGGCTGGGGGGAGAGCAAGTGAGCACAAGTAAGCAAGGCAGAGTCTAACAAGGAAAGAAGTAAAAGGCAATTCCATCCTTGCAGCTCTTCACTCGCTGGCCCTGTACTAACATATTCACGAAACAGGTCTCAGTATTTTGATAACTCTGGTATCTGAGGCTGGCAGTTCCCTACAACTACTACTATGCCTTCCATATCAATATAGAAATTGAGCTAGAGGTAAAGTGCAATACAAAATGCTAGAGCTCAGGAGAATGAGTGTTTTCAGTATTGGCACCCAAGACAGATTCATGTTGCAGTGGGAATGTGTTGCTTAAGAGAAGCCAGATCCCACATGAAGACCACAGTCCAAACCTCTGCCCTGGTCCACCTGAAATGTGCTAGGCACATACATGTGCAGGGTCTAATGGACTGGAAGACTGGAGGAAGGGGATCATAGCATGGTCAGACACTATGGATGGTCTCTCTCTCTCCCTCACATTGTACATGCATGTGCTCTGTCATAAATAAAGAAATAAAATGTTAAATATTGGCAATCAATTTGACTCAAGAGTAAAAGACTTCTCAAGCAAGTATCCCCCATGTTGAGAATTTCGGCTTTGAGACCAAGGGAGGATGTTTTGTCTACCTCATCTTCTTCATTATCTTTTCCATCTCCATAATTTTCAAAGTAGTAGGAAATCATAGAATCTGATAAATATATAGAACTTTAGAGGCCATATTTACCCTCCTGCTCAAGGCAGAAATACCTTGTTGGTAATTTGGATAACTTGTCCCTCTGTAAATCAACATATTCCATATTGGGCATTGCCTAATTGTTAAAAAAACATCTTCCTTAGGTTAAGAAAAAGTTAACTCTGGGGCCAGGAGGTGATGTATAAATTGAGGTACTGGACTCTTACATGGTCAACTGTGGCTCGAGTCCTGGACCTGGTGGCTTGCTTCCTCACTTTCTCTCTCTCTCTCTGGTGAGTGCACATACCTGACAGCAAATTTAAAAAATAATAATAATAAATAAAATTAAATAAATATTTATTGTAAAAAAGACAAAATTAGCTTCACACATACTATTTCCAATTCCTTTTTCAAATGGCAGTCCTTTAAAATAGCTGCTATCATCTTACCTTAAGTCATTAGTCTTCTGGAATAAATATCCTCAGTTTTTTTTTTTTAAACCATGCCTCACAGGACATGGTTTCTAACTCTTTTACTCTTCTGGTAGCCTATTGAGCATAAACTACTCACTGTGTAGCTTGTAGCTTAATTAAAACACTCTGTTTCTTGCATGATTCTGTATTTGTACAATTGACCTTTACCTTAACCTAGATGTTGGGCTTGCATTCATCCTCAAAAAACTGTTGCCTTGCTTATTTCAATCTGTTCCCTTATCATTTTTCTGGATCTTGAGTCTCTCATCTAGAATATCATTCTCTATGTCAGTGTTTCTCAACTTGTTTTTCGTTACCACACCCCTAAAAGGCCTTTTTATGCATTTCTTCTACTA
>NW_006204851.1:1626941-1648440 GCF_000334495.1 Tupaia belangeri chinensis
CAGAGATATACTGTGTGTGTGTGTGTGTGTGTGTGTGTATGTGTATGCACACACACTCTAAGAACAAGTGTATATATACAATTGTATATATATGTATATATGTATGTGTGTATTGCTGGTGCAGTTGCTCACCCCCACTGCCTCTGCTCTCAGCCAGGTAACCTCACTAAGTCTGTTCAGTCAGTTCGGCTGAACAAAGATTCTGGCTTTCTTAACCTGAAAACTATTTGGGCTGTACCAAGCTCTGCTCACAGGGGGAGGTGCCTTGCAGCAACTTCAGGAGACTTTGCCCCGCCCAGCAGTCAGAAACTGATCCTGAGTCATGAGGAAAATCTGGAAGGCGCCCCTTGCCAGATGTTCAGACGGGATGCCCACTCCAGATCCACCCACCAGCAAACTGGAAAACCCAGAAAGCCACGTTTGTAAGTTCTTTCTGTTCCAAGGAGAAATAGGATTTCCAGGGATGGATCTGATAGATTTCTGACTTTTCTGTCCCCGGGTTCATACTACAGACATGCTCCATCGAGAAAGGACATGGAGAGTAAAATTTTGACATGTTGGCAAAATTCTTGTGGGCTAGGCTGCCCATGTGGCCCCCATCAGCAGATCATCAGCAGGTCTGATATTGAGGAGGACTTCAGCAAGTGAGTGGGAGTGAAGAGCAGTTAATGGGGTACAGAGAACTAAAGGTGACTTTGTTAAACAGCAGGTAACATTTGGCCAAGGACAGAGAGAAGAGAGAATTAAGAGGGAAGTGAATGGAGTTTGATGCTATGGAAGCTTCAAGAAGTTTAATTTCTAGCAATGGGAATATAGAGATTCTGCCAAGCAGTGTGAGTTGAAAAGCAGAGTAAATAATTACATTTGCTCTGCAAGGCCAACCGAGGACCTTCAGTGAGGTGCCCTGACTCTTCTAAAAACATCCTAGTCAAGGTCCCGCTTCCTTTGCCTTGAGACCTTCATTGGAACACAATTCCAGGGACATGATTCTCAGGCTTTTTTGCTTTGTCTTTACAAACAAGCTGTAAAGACTCCTAACATGTCATTTCCCAACTCTCCTGACCAGTTCATTGTTAACCTTTGAACCTGAAATTACCACCTTCCCTTAACCCTGCACCAACCCTCCTTCTGGTAAGCTGAAGATCTAAGAGATTTGGAGGGGGGCTGGGGGGAGAGCAAGTGAGCACAAGTAAGCAAGGCAGAGTCTAACAAGGAAAGAAGTAAAAGGCAATTCCATCCTTGCAGCTCTTCACTCGCTGGCCCTGTACTAACATATTCACGAAACAGGTCTCAGTATTTTGATAACTCTGGTATCTGAGGCTGGCAGTTCCCTACAACTACTACTATGCCTTCCATATCAATATAGAAATTGAGCTAGAGGTAAAGTGCAATACAAAATGCTAGAGCTCAGGAGAATGAGTGTTTTCAGTATTGGCACCCAAGACAGATTCATGTTGCAGTGGGAATGTGTTGCTTAAGAGAAGCCAGATCCCACATGAAGACCACAGTCCAAACCTCTGCCCTGGTCCACCTGAAATGTGCTAGGCACATACATGTGCAGGGTCTAATGGACTGGAAGACTGGAGGAAGGGGATCATAGCATGGTCAGACACTATGGATGGTCTCTCTCTCTCCCTCACATTGTACATGCATGTGCTCTGTCATAAATAAAGAAATAAAATGTTAAATATTGGCAATCAATTTGACTCAAGAGTAAAAGACTTCTCAAGCAAGTATCCCCCATGTTGTGAATTTCGGCTTTGAGACCAAGGGAGGATGTTTTGTCTACCTCATCTTCTTCATTATCTTTTCCATCTCCATAATTTTCAAAGTAGTAGGAAATCATAGAATCTGATAAATATATAGAACTTTAGAGGCCATATTTACCCTCCTGCTCAAGGCAGAAATACCTTGTTGGTAATTTGGATAACTTGTCCCTCTGTAAATCAACATATTCCATATTGGGCATTGCCTAATTGTTAAAAAAACATCTTCCTTAGGTTAAGAAAAAGTTAACTCTGGGGCCAGGAGGTGATGTATAAATTGAGGTACTGGACTCTTACATGGTCAACTGTGGCTCGAGTCCTGGACCTGGTGGCTTGCTTCCTCACTTTCTCTCTCTCTCTCTGGTGAGTGCACATACCTGACAGCAAATTTAAAAAATAATAATAATAAATAAAATTAAATAAATATTTATTGTAAAAAAGACAAAATTAGCTTCACACATACTATTTCCAATTCCTTTTTCAAATGGCAGTCCTTTAAAATAGCTGCTATCATCTTACCTTAAGTCATTAGTCTTCTGGAATAAATATCCTCAGTTTTTTTTTTTTAAACCATGCCTCACAGGACATGGTTTCTAACTCTTTTACTCTTCTGGTAGCCTATTGAGCATAAACTACTCACTGTGTAGCTTGTAGCTTAATTAAAACACTCTGTTTCTTGCATGATTCTGTATTTGTACAATTGACCTTTACCTTAACCTAGATGTTGGGCTTGCATTCATCCTCAAAAAACTGTTGCCTTGCTTATTTCAATCTGTTCCCTTATCATTTTTCTGGATCTTGAGTCTCTCATCTAGAATATCATTCTCTATGTCAGTGTTTCTCAACTTGTTTTTCGTTACCACACCCCTAAAAGGCCTTTTTATGCATTTCTTCTACTATCTTCCCATGGAATTTTAATAACAGAGATATACTGTGTGTGTGTGTGTGTGTGTGTGTGTATGTGTATGCACACACACTCTAAGAACAAGTGTATATATACAATTGTATATATATGTATATATGTATGTGTGTATATATATATATATATATACTTGTATAACATATGTACCATATGCTATTTATATTTTATATATGAAATGATTTTTTTTCACTCCTCAAGAGCAAATGTTTGCCTTTTGGGGGTAATATTACCTCTATGGAGAGTGCATGGTATTAATATTACCACTAAGCTTTCAATCAGCATATTTGATTGGTCAGACTAATTAAAGTATCAAATGAGATAGGGTCTAGAAGTGAACACAGCAGCATAACGTTAAGGTCCTCCCCTTATTAATGATCACTTTCAATAAGATTGAAGCAATCCATCAACTTCTTCTACCACTCAGCACCTCTCACTATTCCATCTTCTCAATGAGGATATCATAAGACTTATTTAAATGTTTCACGGAAATCCAGATACATTGTGCTGTAGTATTCCTGTCATCTACCTTTCTATTAAATAGGTACACGTTCAGTAAAGGAAGTGTGCTTAGTTAGGCATGACTTGCTTTTCGTGAGTTCATGCTTATTTCTAGTGATTTCCGCTCCCTCTCTAAGCCCTCACAAATTACCTGCTTAACAGTGCATTCTGTACTTTTGCCAAGGATTAATGCTGTGCTCACTGTTCTTCAGTTTCCAGGATATACATTTTACACCTTCCAACACCATCACCCACTTTCAGCAAAACTTGGGATATTTGCCTTTTTTTTTTTTTTTTGCATTTCTCATCTTTTTCCTTTGCCATAATTTTGAAAAGGTTACCAAAACTGGCTTTATGATCACATCTGTACATTCTCTCAGAAGCCTCAGATGTTATTTGTCTGGGCCTGGAAACTTGAACCCCTTGAAGGCAGCTAAATATTCCCTTATTATCTCCTCATCTATCTTGGGCTTTAATTCTCTTTCCAGTTCAAAGATCATGCTCCTTGATGGAGAGGTTAAATAACTTGCCCACATTCACACACCTAGTAAATCGGCAGAACTGGGATTTAAATCCCACCCTGTCTGACTCGAAAGTCTGGCTCTTAACCAAAATGCTATGTAGTTTTCAAGTACCAAATGAACAGTATGGCCCACAGATGCAATATGAGTTCCAAAGTGGGGAAAAAATCTCTTTTAGCCAGAGTAGTCAAGGTAGCCTTTGTAAAAGAGATGACATTTGAACTGAATCATGAAAAACAAAAAGGATTCTGAAAGGAAGAAAGAAGTGATATATGCGTTTATTGGTAGGAGTAGAAGGGGATACTTAGGACCATATCCCTGGCAGAGGAAATAATAGAGAATAGCAAAACATAAGAACTGCCACCTGGCTGTGCATCATAGTCTGCCTGGTTGATCATTATGAACAGTAAAAGATCACAATTGTCAAGAGATATCCAAGTTGTTTCTGCTTTCCATTAATAACTATTCATTCAAACTTTATTGCTTATTAATTGTATCCCCCAGAACATTGCACAATCCTCCTGGTCCTTGGTCCCCTGTTCTATAAATTGCAAATAATAATAAGTCTATTTTAGAGAGCTGTTGTGCTAAATGAGCTATTTAATACATAGAACAGTTAATACAAAGAACTTAGAACAGTACCTGAAATATAATTGAGACTCAGCAAATGTTACTTGTCATTGTTGTTATTACTGTGATTCATTTAGTCATTAATCAAGTATTTACTGATCTCTTATTCTGTGCTACATGCTACAAAATCATAGTATCATACAAAATATGATCGCATATGGCCAGCTGACTAGTTTGAATCCCAGACCCAACAGTGTAAAAATCACACCAAACGTGTGTATGCATGCTCAAAATCCTTAGAGGAGACTGGAGAAAGGATTATGGCATGGCCATATCTCCTAAAGGATGATTTCTCACATCCCCTCTTGTTCTCTCTGTGTCTCTCTGGTGAACGCATTCACCCTATAGCAGAAACAAAGAAACAAAACAAAGAAATGCAACTTCAGCCCACCATAAATTAAATATCACCCACCCATTTCCTTTGTGGAAGTTCTTAAGTCTGTGCTATTTTTTGTCCCATTATCTGGATAAAGTAGTATATTTTACTTAATTTAAAGTGACCTCCTTCAAAAGTCTGTGAGAATAGTAGTAAAAAGGATTTTGATCTAATAGCTAGAATTTGTGAAGCAAGTTGCTGGCAAGTCTCTCGAAGATACTATAGATTCTGCTTAATTCCATCTCAGCCTTCACCCAAGTCGTGGGTTTTGTTCTTTGCTTCCTCCAGCCTCATTCCCAGTCCAATAATTTTCCCCATCTTAGGCATTTTTCATCTCTAGGTTGTAAAAATGAGTTTCTTGTAAGAGAAAAAAATTAAAGTCAGTTATACCCAGTGTACCAGTAGGGGGCAGGGGGGCTGTACATTGTTGTAGTATGGCTTAGCAGTGTGGAGCAGTACCATTTGGTTTTGGCTAGCTAAGTGCAGTCCCTGCCTCTTTTGAGTTTACAATCCCCCAAGGCCAGTGAAAGTGTGAACAGAAGCCATGGAAGAGGATGGACTGTCAGCTTCCAAACCAAATAGCCTTGGGCCAGAGTGGGGTGGAGTTCAACCAAGACTTTGAGAAGGGGTAAATTGGATGTCTTCCCTATTGGCCTGGTTAACACAAAAATATGCCTCACTGGGCCTTCAGCAGAACTTCCTTTAATCAGGGGAAACAACTCATTTGCCTTGTCAACTAAAGGGCTCTAGTTTTTCAATATTAGTCAGGGACAACCTCTGCCCCTAGTAATTGAAATAAATGGTTACCATGGTTGCTAATCTCTGACTATATCAAACCCATACTCCTCTATTGGCCACCAAGGCTCTTCTGCCAAAGGATTGGTTTTACCACTACTTGGCACTAGTCTAGCTGGCCTTTATGTTCCACTTCTCAGGGCTAGACAAAAATTTCAGGAACACAACCATCACTGGGCTAGTGCTGGGGTAGGAACTCAGAACTGGGAAAATTAGATGAAGTGATGCTTTGAATACAAGTATCAGGTAATTTTCAGACATAAATTATAGCTGAGGAAGGTTCAGCCCCAAAGAATTGAGCATTGGGTACCAGGTAAAAATGAGACCATAGATACGAACCAAGGCAAGAAGTTGGGAATTGAGGAGATCCTGAACTCATAAATCAGGAAGCATTATGCAAGGTGGAATGGAGCCAAATAGTGCAAGGCAATGGCTAAGGACAAAGCCAAAGGTAAGGTACTGATTCTTTTCTTCCTAAAAGAAATTCATTTGTTAATTTTTTTTTCATGAGAGAGAGAGAGAGAGAAGAAAGAGAAAGAGGCAACCCTAATAGGGTTTTCAGGCCACAATTCACTCATAGTCTTAGCCAGCTGGGATGCTCTAGGACACAAACCTGGGACCTTTCCATGTGGGTTGCAGAGTATATTGTGTTATTGTTGTGACACTGTCTGTACCACTCAGGTATTCATTCTAAATGGGTATTCAATACCTGGTATTATTCAACTTTACCTTCACATTTTTACTCAAGATGTCCCCCACTGTGATTGTACTTTTCTCACCCTTCCATCTACTCAGGTCCTATTTATCCTTTGTTTCTCCAATTTTTTTTTTTTTGAGAGGTTTTCGCTATAGGGTGCGTGCGCTCGCCAGACAGACAGAGAGAGACATAGAGACAGAAAGCGAGAAATCACCCCCCATGGGGGTTGGTCACGCCGCAATCCCTTCTCCTCTGTTCTCCTCTCGGGATCTTGGGCACGCACACACACGCGCCTGGCGTGAGTTTAAGCCACTAGGTCCAGGACACGAACTGCGGTCGACTACGTGGGAGTCCAGCGACATAGCCAATACGCTAACTGCTGGTTCCCTGTTTCTCCCATCTTATTTTCTCCACAAAGCCTTCTTCCTCTCTCACTGATCTCCAGCCTCTCTGAATTGTCATCTCAGTATATCACACAGGGTTCTAGTTAATCATTCAACAATGTTCTGTGTTTGTGCTTGAATTTCCTCAGACTGCAAACTCCTTGAGGACAGCACCTCTGACTTCTGCACTTCCGCACTCTCCAGAGTATGAAGCACAGGGTCAGATACCAAGTAGGTGTTCAAATACTTCAAAATGACTTCCAGAGATTTTCAGAATGGAAGCCAGCAATAATTTAGCAAAAGACTTGAGATAGACCCATCTCTTCTCTCTCTCTCTTTCTCTCTCTCTCTCTCTCTCTCACACACACACACACATGCACACACATGTGGTTAGAAAATCAAGTGGACTGTTTTCTGGGATTATAAAATTGTGGAAATACATAGGTATGGAGGGGAGAAATTATAGCATCTTTTTGTCATCACTTTGCATACATAAATATTCATTTGAGAGCTAGGAAAACTTAAAGAATTAGAACAAAATGGGGTAGCCTTGAATTGTAACCAAGCCCAAAGATGAAGTAAAGTTTGAGGAGGGGGTTAAAAACAAATATAATTATGAAAAATGTTCAACATGGGGAAAGAGACTGTTTCATTACCAATAAAATGTCATTCATCTAGCCTCCACTAATTTGGGATTTTTGAAAAATTTGACTAAGGGAGACTGTAGCTTGTTATAGCAGGATCTTTAAAGAAAAGAGTTGCTAAACTAATTAAACCTCCTATATACTGGAAGAGGGAGTGGGGTGTGCAGTAAGGTCTTGTTAGACTTTGTTAAAAGAAGTTTCCCAGTTCCCTCCTAGAGCCCCTTTAGAAGCCTCATTAAGCTAATTATAAGCTCTGGGTGTATAGTCATTCTAGTTTTTCCCTTATTGTAAATATTTAGTGATATTAAAACTGCATTTAGGAACATGCAAGCCTAACTTTTCACTATCGTAGACTCCCCTCCCTTTCTCAGTTGGTGCTATAAGAAAAAAGGGACTAAACAGGTATGAAAGTCCTAGGCACTGGGAACCTTCATGCGCTATCTCATTTAATCTTCAAAAAAACAACTTTGTGGCAGAGGTAATTTTTTTCCTGGTTAGCAGAGAGAGGGACTTGCTAAAGGAGGAGTATTAAGTAACCAGCCTCAGGCCACACAGAAAGGAAATAATAGAGCCCTGTTTCTAAATAAAACAAAACAAAATTAAAAAAAATAAACAAAGAACAATTCTTTCAACTCCAGCACCCTTCTGCTTTTCTCTGAACCATGTTGCCTCTTAACTGAATTTAATGATTGACTAATAGGGTATTCGACAAATCTTGCCTTATTAAGCATCTAAGTGGCTATGAATTCATAAGAACACATGTTCAGAAATAGTGGTGATATTTGTAACAGCCAAAACCTGAAAAACAGCCAAGATATCCTAGTTTTAGAATGGAGAACTGCTCAGCTGTTTGCCTGGAGATGGAGGGGAGCACTGCAGGAGGGAAACGGGTGTGGTCATGAAAGAACAATACTGGGAAGGATCCTTGAGGTGATGGCACTGTTCAGTGTCTGGACTGTGGTGGTTAATACATGAATCTACACAGATGATAAAATCATGTAGAACTAAATACACACACACACACACACACACACACACACACACACACACATTAGAATAAGTAAAACTAAGGAAATCTGAGTGAGGTTGGTGAATTGTATCCATGTCGATATCCTAATTGTGATATTATCCTAAAGTTTTACAAAATTTTACCATTGGAGAAAACTGAGAAAAAGGTAAACAGGATCTCTCTGCACTATGGCTTACAGCTGCATGTGAGTATACAATTAACTTGAAAATCTTAATTTAAAAAAAGGATATGTAGTGGGAGGCTTTATATATAAATCAAATGCATTCTCTCTAATCAAACAGAAAGCTTTTTTCAAAGATGAAGTTACAAAATCTGGTAGGTCTGAGCAGCCCAGTCAAGACTTGGAGACAAAGTGGTGGGACTCTCAGCACAGGGAGATTATTCCCAAAGGGAATAGCACAGGTCACTGAGCCTGACTGAGGGCAAGGAAAAAGGAGTGTGTTGTGAAATTTGAAGGAGCAGATTTCATGCTTGGGGGCCCTTCATTCAAGGGCATAACTTTGCAGGTTCTTTTGCTCTTTACTGGAAGAATGAACTCTGCTACCAGAGACTTGGCTACACTTTGCTCCAGCTAGAACTGGCTACTTTGCTGGGCCCAGTGTAAAATGAAAATGTGAGGCCTGTTGTTCAAAATTTATTAGGAATTTCAAGACGGTGACTGCAGATCATTAAGCTGGGCATGGGGCCCCTCTATGCACAGAGTACTGTATGACTGCACAGGTCCTGGCCCCAGTTAACATTTCTGTTAAATCCCCACAGCTGCAACATCTAGAGAACACAGACCATCACTCCCTTCCCAACCCCTCCCTGTTGGTCTGAATTGACTGAGATGACTGAGGTCCAAGTGGCCCTTTGGGACCTATTCACTGTACGGTCACGGTGCTGGGCATTGGAAAATCCCTGCTGACTGATGGACTGGACTGCTGCTGCACAGAGCAAATATAGAGCAAGAGAGGATAGAGAAGTCAAGCTGGAAAACTCTGGTGCCCACTAGCAAAGCAGGCTGGTGAGAAGTGCATCAGGCTAGTGGACATTCTAAGTATGTAAATTAGACAAAACACTAAAATACAACCTGAGGACCTGGTCTCAAATGCCAACTCTATCACACTTAAGCTAATTAATTAGTTTCTGGATGCATCAATTTCCTCATCTATGAAATGTAGATGATAACTATAGTATTTTTCTCATTGGGTTATTGCAGAGGATCACATGGAAACACAGATATGAAAATACTGTGAAAACTCCCATGGTGGATAGAAATCTCAGAACAATCTCCAACCTGATTATTGCATACACACATTCCTATGCCTCTGTCCACAGGTGGTGGCTGGACTTATATGGTGCTGCTTGAAATAAGAAATAAGGTTAAAATGCATGACCCAGACTTCCAGTTTTTGGCAAAAAGAGAATAGTTTTATTCCCCAGCTCCATCTCAGGTCCTCTTCTCACTTGAAAAATGCTTGACATAACAAATTAGAAGAGAGACAAAGGTGGAAAAAAGAAGGCAGACAATTTAAGCATGTCAGGAGTTGAGGAACAATGCGGTCTTGAATTCTCTAGGTTTTCTTATTTTCTCCCATATAGCGCAGAATGTTGTAGAAATTTCCAATAGACATAGTTCAAAAAATGTCTCAGGAAAGCCTGTTCCTTCTAGCCATGGGACTGGGAAAGGGGTAACTCACAAATGGCAAACTTTTTCTGGCAATACTCATCCTATTCCAACTAAACAACATTGAAATGACTGCATAATCTCTCCTTTAGGATTTTAACAGTGCTAAGTGGGAGATGATATTCTGTCCCCTGTTTGGCAGAAGCAGTTAGTGCTCCAATTATTCTACCAAAGTAGTAGCATCAGTTAGCCCAGCAGTGAGTTGAGTACCCACACCTAGCAGCAAAAAGATTGAACAAGGTGATATAAGGCAAGGCTAGTTGCTTTCACCAACAAGCACTAATTCTCTTGAAACAAATGAAAACTCTCAATAAATAAATATAAAAAGTAAAAAAGAACTAAAGGGGGGACCAGCAGTTGGCATAATGGCTATGTCAGTCGACTCCCATATAGTCGACCACAGTTCAAGTTCCGGACATGGCAGCTTCGCCGGGCACGCATGCATGCATGCCCAAGATCCTGAGAGGAGAATGAAGGAGAAGGATTGCAGCGTGGCCATCCGCTCTGGTGGATGATTTCTCGCTTTCTGTCTCTCTCTGTCTTTCTGGCAAGCACAAGCGCTGGCAAGCACAAGCGCCCTACAGCAAAAACCAAAAAAAAAAAAAAAAAAAAAAACAGGAAATAAAAAAACCAAAAAAAAAACACAATAGAGCGATCCTTTGATATTTTCAGGATATTGGGTCCAGAACTCCCATGTATACCAGTATCCATTGCTGCTCAAGTTCCTTATGAAATGGTGTGTTATTTGCACATAACCTACATACATCCTCCTATATACTTTAAATCATCTCTATATTACTCATAATGCCTAATGCAATGTAAGTGCCTCATAAATGACTCTTATACTGTATTATTTATTAAATACTGATGAAGAAAAAGTGTATACATGTTCGATACAGATACAGTCATCATAGGCCTTCCAACACAGTGCACAAGAGTAACAAAGGAATATTTTCCATCTGTGGTTGATTGAATTCGAAGATGTAGAACCTGTAAATATGAAGAACTGACTATAATGGAAATTAAAGTACTCACTGGATGGGATCAATAACATAGTAGAGATAATAAAGGATAGAATCAGTGAACTTGAAGACAGATCAATAGAATTTATGCAATGTGAAAAGTAGAAAATAGAGTTAAAAAAAGTGAACAAGAACTCAAGGACCTATGGGACAATAACAAAAGTGCTATTATTTGTGTGATTGTAGTTCCTGAAGGAAAGGGTATGGGGCTGAAAATTTAGTTGAAAAAATACTGGTTCTGAGTTTTCTGAATTAGCTCAGTTATAAACCTACAAATAGAATAAATCCAAAGAAATTCATGTTAAAACATATAATAATTAAGCTTCTGAAAATTAGAAGTCGTGTTTCAAAAGAGAGTGGGTTTAGAATAATGTAGGACAAGAGAGTCTAAGGACCGCATGTCTCCCCTTCCTGCATCTTAACAGGGAAGAATGAGGGCTCCCGCCTACTACAAACTCTGGCTTACCCTGTCTATTTCTCACTCATTCAACAAACATTTATGAGCACCCAATACTTTCCAGTCATTCACTTAGTTGCTACAGAGATAACAGTGAACAAGATAGAATCCCTGTCCTCATGAAACTACATTCAAATAGATGGAGACAGACATACAGGGAATGTGTTCAGAAAGAAAGTAAATAGAACAGTATCTATTTAAATACATACTTTTTCCAGAAAGGGAGGTTAGGTCAGCCATCCTTTCATTCATTCAATATTTATAAATACTCAGTCATTTATAATATCTAAGAATCTGCTGGACTTTAGACATACAAACATAGTTTCTGCCCTCAAGGGTCAAACAATGCTCTTGTATTGGGTTGTTGGAAAAGTCGTGACCTATTTTTCTATGTTTTTCTATGCAAAAATGCATCATGACTTTTCCAACAACCCAATAGTATAGAGTTTCTCAGTCTCTGTACTTTTGACATTTGGACTGGATAATTTGCTCTGGAAGATTGTTCTGTACATTGCATGATGTTTAGCAGTATCCCTGGCCTCCACCCACTAGAAGGCAATAGCATCCTCTGAGTCATGACAACCAAAAATGTCCACACACATAGCCAAATGTTTCCTGGGGGTCAAAACACCTCTGGTGAAGAACCACTGTTGCAGAGTATACTTACGAGAGGCCAAGTAGTTGATGTAAAATGTGATAACAGCTTTGGCAGAGAGACCTTTCTTGGCTCTCCATTGCTTTTAGATCCTCTCAGAGGTGGCCTTACTCCATCTCCAGCCTTATTTCCTGCTGTGTGGCCAAGGTCCCCACTATACAGCACTATTATTATCCCCAAAACATGCCATGCCTTTTCATTTGCCCAGAACTTTCTACATGCCACTTTCTCTGTCTTGAATACCTGGCCAGCTACCTCAAATGTCATAGTACTCCTTTAAAACATTTATTTGAGATGTTTGTTTCATTTTGAGAGCAGGATCTGTGTTGAGTTCAACTCCATAAGCCTTTTGCTTAAAAGAGTGCTTGCTTCTTGAAGAAATGCAAGGATATAGAAAAGAGAGGAGACATGATTGCCCCTAGGTCTCAGAGTTATTTCAGTCTGCCTGGGAAAGATAAGAGAAACAAATTAAAATTTCCATTTTTTACAACTTAGTTTGTAGTAGAATTAAGTAGGAATGTATGTAAGATATGTTGAAAATAGAGCATGGGTAGAAGATTCATGAAAGGAAGAAATTGAACTGGGCCTTGAACCATGAGACCCATTTTTATTTTATTTTTTAAATTATTTTATTTTATTTATTATTATTTTTTAATTTGACTAGAGAGAGAAAGGGAAAGTGAGAAAGTAAGCCACTAGGTCTGGGATTCAAACCGCAGTTGGCCATGTGGGAGTCCAGCACCTTAACCACCACACCATCTGCTGGTCCAGAGCCTGGATTTAATAATATGAAGGATAGTAGTAAGGGAGAGGGAATGGAAAAGACAATGAAGCACAGTTCACTCACCAATGAGCAAAACAAATCCCAGAGAATACAGGCTTGACACCCACCTCACAAGAAACAGAAGATCTGCTTCCATGCTGAGGTCTGGCTAAAATCTTGGTTCTTTTCAGCAGATAAAAAAGGGAGAGCATTACAAAAGCAATGGGAGTTCTGGAATGCTGGAGTTCTGAACTTAGAAATGACAGGTCCAGAGAATGGACATAATCACTCTGCCTCCAAATGAGCTGATATTCCAAGAACAGGAAGAACTCTTTCCTAACACTTCTGATTGCTAACTGCTTGAGCACCTCTCATGCATAGTGTGCTTCTTGTACATTGTCTTGCTTATTTTTACAAGAGTAAAATTGGTCTCTCAGTGCCAGGGCTGAGATTCAAACCCATATTTTCTAATGACAAGATCTAGCTACTTCTATTGTGCTGTGCTTCCATGTTTAAGGCAGCCCAAGTTTAACATACAGAGATTTTTTTTAAGAATTATTTATTTAATTGTATTATTATTATTATTATTATTATTATCTTGCTATAGAGCACACGTTCTCACCAGAAAGAGAGAGAGAGAGAAAAGTGAGAAAAAAACACACCTAGTTTGGGACTCGAACTGTGCGTGATCAGCCATGTGGGAGTCCAGCACCCTTAATCACCATGCCACCTGCTAGCCCCTTCCACGAACTTTCTGCATTACTCTCATAGTCATAGAAGCTGGAGATTGACTTAATAAACTCCTTCCTTCTTCTTTTCCTTCCTTTCTTTCTCTCTTTAGAGGTTTCTAATTCTGAGACCCCATCCAGAAAAGCATGGACAGCCTTAGAATTGGGGCACCCATATCACTTCCCAGATCAGTGTAACAATTGTACCTAGATACAAAGGCTCATCTGGACATGGACCCTATATCAAAAGTCTCTTTCATAAATGTAGGATTTCGTCATCCTCTCAAGCCCAGCGTGTGGCCCATGGGTACCCATGCAAGTCCAACATGCATATCAAGAAGTGTTATTTCTGCTTGAGGCCCTTCTATCCTGGCCGTGGCATGATGTTCATCCACAATGACTACAAAGTGTCCAGATTCTGTAATCCAAATGTCATAAAAACTTTATAAAGAAGCACGATCCTCACAAGGTCATGTGGACTAAAACATTGTGGAAAACAGCTGGTAAAGAGCCTACAGTGGATAATTTATTTGAATTTGAAAGATGTAGAAATGAGCCTATCAAATACCAGTGAGAGTTGTGGAATAAACCTTTTTTTCTTTTTTTTTTAAAGAATTATTTATTTAACTTTATTTCCTTATGTATTTATTTTAATTTTACCAGAAAGGGACAGAATGAAAGAAAGAAAGGGAAAGTGAGAAAGACAAGCCACCAGGTCTGAGACTCGATCCATGGTCAGCCATGAGGGAGTTCAACGCCCTTAATCACCAGGCCACCTGCCGGCCTCCTGGAATAAAACTATTGATACAATGAAGAGAGTTTTAGAGATAAAACAAATATCAAGATAAATTTATTATGAACAGATAGAAGAAAAATAAAGAGCTACAGAAAGTTTAGGATATCAGAGAAGTCAAGCAAAACATCCATCTTATCCGAGCCTCTCTTGCAGGCGGAGGAAAACAGCTGGAAGAAAATACAGCATGACGATTACTACAGGATGTGGGACATGTAAGGTGTTTGTTTAAAAACCAAAACAAAAAACCACCCATTTCTATGTGTACATATGAAAACCTTTGGAAATTTAGAACTTCTAAATTACTGACTTTTTTTTTTCTTTACATAAGATCATTCAGGTGAAAGGTGATTAAAAATATATCTCTCCTACATTGCTGTCTGCAAAACATGAGAGATTATGGATGTCAGATTACATCTCAGTGTTAAAATCTTCACTGATAGATGTGCTTATGTAAATCATGAAAACTCTTTATAAATACTGAAGTAAATTGTAAACAAAATGGTTGTGCCTTTTGGATAATGGAACTAGGCAGCATTTATGTAATAGCTAATGATAAAAGTGCATAGCTAGTGATCTATAAAGTCAAATTTTCTTTTCATTAATATATTCCATTTATTAATGTTAATAGAAGGAGGATAGTACAAGGAGCTAACCATTTTTGTGACAATTAGTTTCTAATATGTTTTATTTGGATTTTATTTTGTTTTGAGGTTTATTAGGATCTTAGAAAAGCATAATGACCTTTTATAACAAAGCATAATATGCTGAACTGTTTTGACCTGGTTTAACTGTTAAAAAGTACTTGGATATAGAGGACAAGAGCTAAATAGTCTGCCTGTAATGGCATTAGACTACAATTTCCACTTTGAGGATACTCACTGTAACTTGTGAGCCCTGGTATACCAGGTAAGCTTTATGTTTCTAGCCTAGCCATAATCTAGAAGCAGAGGAATCCCAGTGTCTTTTAAAATTTGTTGTGTGGTTAAAAAAAAAAAAAGGCTCATCTGGAGGGTTGCCAGGGACACTTCTTGGTGGGATAGGTAAGATGTGAGTTAAACCTGGAAGGATAATAGAGCTTTGAAAGAAAGCAGGCATTTGGGGTTAAAGATAGAGGGATCAGGCTTCAGCATTCATATTGGCACATCATAGGACATTAGATGAGTAAAGCCTAAATCTGGAGGAGTTAGGAGTTTCATGAGTTCTGCAAGCTGGTATGTGTAGATATAGGAAACTAACTAGCCAAATATAGCTGTAGAGACAGTAGTGAATTAGTTGACTGGGGCAGCTGGGAAGGCTGCCACTGGGAGTGGGTAATGTAATTGAAACTTCTTTCATGCCAAGTTCCTCTGTAAGGGAGATGGGGAACATGGGCCCACCTAGGGTGAAATCATGTGCTGCCACAGCATGTGTGTGCTCACACCAGAGAGAGAGCAAGAGTGAATCCCCCACCCATGGAGAATGGTCACACCACAATCCCTCCTCCTCCCATTTCTGTCAGAATTTTGGGCATGCATGCATATATGCCCAGTGTGTTTCTGAATCCTCCAGGTCTGAACTTAAACCACACAGTCAGACATGTGAAATCCAGCTGTGTTAGCCACCACTCCACTGGTTGGCCTCTCCTTGGATTTCAATAGCTTTCTCCTGTCCTTCTATACATACAACTCTCACCTGTTGTTACTGGCAGGCTCACCCAGGACCTCCTTCCCTAGGAAGCATCTTATTCTCTTACTATAGTGAGCATTCCCTTCTTTTCTCTAACAAAACCATATCACTGTATCTCAGGGATCTCTTAGTTACAAGCACAAAACTTACACACAAAATCAACATAAATGCTAATAGTTGATAAGGTCTTAACAACATTTAGATTTGAATAGGAGCCAGCTGATGCCTTTGCCAGAAGCAGGGGTTTTCATGAGACTTCAGGCTTAGAGAAAAGCTGGATGAGGATGGGGTGAGGAGAGAGTAAAGTTGGGAATTTGAGAAGGGGGAACTTTTGGTGACTTTTGCATAAGAATATCCTTGCTTCTTTCTTCAATGTTTGAAAAGAGTCTTAGAATGCAGACACTCTAGGGTTTGAGGAAGAACAATTAGAAGAAAAATGGGGAGGAAAAGCAGTTATGGGACAAAGAAAGGTGCCAATTTCTGTTAAAGATATATTATAGTTTAGTCAACTGGACTAGGGAGAAATGTTCACATTTAGTTAAAATATTCACTTTGTAAACTAAATAATGTGATTGACTGTATAAAAGAAAATTAAATTAAAAATAAAGAAAAAAAAAAAGGTAAGAGTCTTCCCCTTTTCTCCTCACTTTTTACCTCCATACTCTGCTCACCTTGTCCTTGAATTCCAGGAGTCCACCAGAAATAACAGTATCAATTAAACAACACTTAGAAGCAGAGAAAATGCCTAATTTGGTTTGGGGATAGAAACTCTTCCTGAGTTGTCAAGGACCCCACAGAACTGAAACTGCTGCTATTGGAGCTCATGTTCACGACTCCTTGGGACACTAAAATTAACAGATGGGACACTTCAATCCAGGGCACAGTTGTCAAAAACCACAGTTTAAATCAGTCACAGACAACTGTTTCATTCCCCACACTTGCCTATGTGTAACAACTGCAGGAACGCCTCTGCTTAAATTATACCCAGTGACACCACAAGGAGAGACATGTCTAGGCTGCATTCATTCTTAGTCTTTTCTGTGCTTCTTTTAGAGCAGAGGTCAGCAGCCTTTTTGAAATGGGGTGCCAGGGTTCTGGCCCATGTTCTTTTGTAAGACTAGTGCATGTGGATTTGTGTGTGCAAACAATGGCAAGGTGGGAGGGTGGTGACATGAGGGGAGAGGAAGGAGTTAAACTGAGTCTCACAGAAGGGGATGTGGTGGCCAACTACTAGCCAGGGACACAGCAGCACTGGATGACAAATTATAAAAATAAATGGTGAAGAAGGGTTTTTTCCTGTTCCCTGACCTGTGTGCCTGTAATAACTGGCCTATGTGTCATTGCTAGGTGTTAGGATACCAGGTATTTGATAATGGAATCTACCATTCACTCAGGCATTTCTTGTCTGACTATACTGTTCCAGGCTCTGGAAAGACAGACATGAATGAGACATGTTGTCTCCCCTCAACTAACTCAGTCTAGTGTCCATTCTCAATAATTCAACTATTGATACAGCCTGGACCTCGTTGTCGTTCACCTCACTAGCACTTGTTGAGTACCAGTCACTGCATTGCATTGGTTGGTGATATGGAGAAAAAGAGAGGGGAGAGAGAGAGAGAGGAAAATCAGATAAGGTCCTTGACTTCAAGGGGCTGCCAGTATAGAGGCCTAAAAAGACTTGTAGACATGCCCATTTGTGTTTAGCATGGTTAGGGACATTTGACTTACATAAGCCTCTAAGATGTCTTCTGACCTCAGATCTCTTATCTGAAGGGACTATGCTTAGATTTGAGTAGAGTTAGGTCTCAGGGCAGGCAGATCCTTGTGTCTGAGACGTGTCCTATCGCACTACAAGGTACTTAGGTAGGTGCTTAGTAAACACTTGCTATCTTGTGAGGGGAACTATCTCTTTCATCATTCCCTATACACAGGAAAATAAACTCAAGCTAGTGAATTCTTAGTGAAATGAAGCAGGGAAGTGTGCTGGTGAGCAGATTCTGCCCTACTAGTGACTCATGAGCTCTGGAGCTTCTTAAATTGATAGCCGTCAGTTAATGTCCCACTACCTTGAACTGGCAGTTCTCAATGTGAGGGTCTCTAGAGGTAATAATTAGTGCCCTTAAGCTATTTTTCATTATTAAAAATAGTCTAATATAAATTGTACATTCAGCCAAGACAAAGCCACAGAGAGATAAGTACAATATCATGTTTCTCTGCTTTCAACTGAAATTATATTAGCTTGGTGTGGTTATCTCATGTGGATCAGAAGCTCCGAGTGAGTAAAATACTGGGAAAATGAATTATTCCACAATAAATGTAGCTTTGCTAGATAAAAATCTTTCCAAATGTGAAGTCCACAGGGAGAAAAATAATAAAAAGAATCCTTGGTGATGAAAATATTGGAAATCACTGGCCTCCAAGTCTGGATGCCAAAGTTTGGCTGTAGATTCAAAGCCCATGACCACAGAATCCTGGGATTATTGGCATCTGACACCCCTGATGTGGTTCCTGTTGGAAAAGCAAACATGCTCCCTGCCCAGCTTTCTAAAGTGTTATACATTAACCAGCTTACAAAGCACCATTCACGGGTGGACAGGTTTTTTTTGGATCGTGGTTTACTGTGTTTTTGTACCTGCAGTGAAAGAACGTTTCAGAGGAAGCACAGGCTTGCCTGAAATCAACAAAGCTATGCTATTGCTGGACAAGCACAGAGCTCCTTATAACTTACAGAGCTGGAACAAGCTGTCCACACCTTTCTCCTTCTCATTGACAGCCTTCATCCAGTACTTTTGAAAATGCACATTCCATGAACACACGTGTAATAGACTAATAATATCCATTGAGTATAGCAAAGAAGGAGGGACTCTGCAGGCTGGAGAGTGAGGGAGGAGGTTTGAATTAACCTGGTCAGGGAATCATTCCCACTCTTCCTGTTGCTTGCAAAAGTTTTCTGGAGGAGGTTTCTGGGGAGAGCTTAGGAAAAATTAAGGGAAGGGACAGCTGGGTTTTCTGGAATGCAAAGAGACTTCCAAGAACATTGATTTTACACATTTTTTAAAAACATTTATCTGTGATAAAATACAACATATACTGTTTTAACCATGTTAAGTGTATAGCTCAGTAGTCTTAAACATATTCACATTGTCCTGAAATAGATCTCCATAATATTTTTATTTGGTAAAACTAATACTCTGTGTGCATTAAACTACAGTTCCCCATTTTTCCTTTCCTTTAATCCCTGGTAGCCACCACTCTACAATTTGTTTCAATGAATTTGACTGTCAACATTTTAAATATGTGTAATCATACAATATTTATCTTTTTGTAATTGGTTTATTTCATATAATGTAATGTCCTCAAGGCTCATCCATATTGTAGCATGTATCAGAAATTCCTACCTTTTTAAGGCTGAATAATATTCCATTATATGTATATAATACATTTTTTAATTCCCTCATTTGCTGATGGATATTTGGGTTGCTTCCACCTTTTGGCTACTGTGAATTATGCTTCTATAAACATGAGTGTACAAATATCTCTTCAAGACCCTGATTTCAAGTCTGAGTATATATCCAGAAGTGGAATAGTTAGATCATATGGTAATTCTGTCCTTAATTTTTTTAAGAATCACAATTCATAATCTGGATTTGATTTGTTCCCCAAAGTTTCATGTGCTGGAAGCTTGGTCCTCAGTATAATGCTGTTAAGAGGTGGTTTGCCCTTTAGGAGGTGGGGAGTACTAGGTGGTGTTTGAATCATTGGGGCACTTTCCTCATGAATAGATTAATGTTATCTTTCCAGAAGGAAGGAGTTTTTGCTTTTTTGAGAAAGGGTTAGTTCCCACAAGAGCAAGTTGTTATAAAATAAGATGGCTGTCTGCAGGTCTCTCTCTTTCTATGCACTTGCTTTTCTCCCTGTTTCTGTTGGCCGCATTGTGACATAGAACCAGAGACTAGTCATTTGCTGACCCCATGTTCATGGACTTTCCAGCCACCAGAATTGTGAGTCAAATAAACTCCTATACTTATACATCATCCAGTTTTAGGTAGTTATTGAGCAACAGAGGACAGAAGAAAGTACACTATATAGTTCTTCATAGTGACTGCACCATTTTACATTTCCACCAACAGTATATAAGGGATTTACATGTTCCCCAACAGTTGTTATTTTCTGCTTTTTGGTAGTAGTCTTCCTAATCGACCTGAGGTAATATCTTATTGTGTTTGAATTTGCATTTCTCTAATGATCAGTGCTGTTAAGCATCTTTCCATATGCTCATTGACCATTTATGTATCTTCTTTGGAAAAATTCAAAATCACTTACCCATTTTTCTTTCTCTTTCTTTTTTTTTTTTTCATTTTTTAAAAAATTTGCCAGAGGGCATGCATTTTCACTGGAGAGAGATGAGAGAAAGAAAGAGGGAGAGAGAAAACAAGAAGGAATTCCCAATAGGAAATAGTCATGCTACAATACCTTCTCTTCCATCCCTCCTGTTGAAATTTTGGGCATGAACACACACAAGCATAGTGGTTTTTCAAACCACTGAGTTCAAGACACAAACCATGAAGTCAGCCATGTGAGATCCAGATGCCTTAACCACCAGGCCGTGGACTGGCCCACTTGCCCATTTTTAAATTGTTTATTGTTGCTGTGGTTGGGTTGTAGGAGTTCTTTATATATTCTGGGTATTGATCCCTTATCACATATGTTTTATAACTATTTTCTCCCGTTCCATAGGTTGCTTGTTTAGTCTGCTGATTGTGTCCTCTGATGTAATGTTTTAGCTCACATTTTAAAACTATTTTTAATTAATAAAAAATTGTATATATTTATGGTATACAATAGGATGTTTTGAAATATGTACACATTGTGGAATGGCTAAATCAAACTAATTAACATATGCATCATCTCTCATGCTTATCTTTGTATGTGTGTCATGAGAATACCTTTCCTTTAAGACAAGAAAATATGCTAAAATTGGGAAAGAACCCAGCAAGAATGATGCCAGGGGGCTAGATTCGATGATTTCTTCAAATCCTTTAAGATCCATGTTTTTGCATTCCAGCCCTCTTGGCAATGTGTCTCCAGAGCCCACCCCAGCTTTGGGGGCAATATTTCTCCTTTATCCTACTAGCTTCATTCTGCTCCTATAGAGAACAGGTCCCATTTTAAGTACCATCCACCTGTAACACATACAACTTTGTTGCTGATTTCTCCATGTCTATGCAACCTGCCTTTTCAGACTGTAGCATCTTCAGATGGCAGCCTCAAGTACACTTTTAACATCTTTGCCATCTCAGCTACAGAAAAGACTAAACTTTGCTTTTATGACAACTACAGTGGCAGGATTTAGTATAGAGGCTATTTGACTTACCTAAATTTTGCAAAAAAAAGTAAATTGCTTTTGTTTGTTTGTTTTTTGAGAGATTTTTACTATAGGGAGCTTGTACTCACTAGACGGACAGAAAGTGAGATACACCCC
>NW_006204851.1:1648456-1675138 GCF_000334495.1 Tupaia belangeri chinensis
CCCCCCCCCCCCGCCCACCGGCACAGTGGTGATGTTCATAGTGCAATACCTTCTCTTTCACTCTCTGCTAGGGCTGGGACTCAAACCATGGTTGGTCACAAGAGAGTCCAGTGCCTTTACCACTATGCCACCTGCTGTCCCCAAGAGATAGATTGCTTCAGTGATAAAACCATAACTTCCTGGCTGTGTGACTGTTGACAAGTCTCTTCACCTCTCTGAGTCCCAGCTTTCTGCTAAACGTAAGAATAATAATCTTAACACCATGCTCAAATTTGGGGATGTTCTCTCAGGATAAAATGTGTGCATGTGCAGTGCCAAGTATAGTGCACAGGATACCACAGAAAAGTTTAGCAATTGGTAGCTCCTCCCACTGGACCCAGGCTGGACTCAGACTTTTCAGCCAGATGGACATGTCCAACAAGGGCCCAGTCCACTCAGAGGGAGCATGGGGATATGGGGGAGGACCAGAAGAAGTCTCTTATCACCCCCTCACCTCTAGTAGCCCAATGCTCACAGCCCAGGTTACATGAGAGCCTATCTCTGCTAATCAGGGCACCGTCAAATGATCCCCCGCCCCAGTGACAGCTTTCTGCTCAGCTCTTCCTAGCCTGAAATTTTTCTTATCTACTGATTCACTTCTCTCCAGTCAAAACTTAAAGCTTTTCTCCCTCACTCTCCCATAGATGTAATCCTTCACCAAATCTTTTTTTTATTCTACCTCCTGAAATTTGTTCACAATTTGTCACCTGCTTCCTGTCTATATTGCCACTGTTCTTGTCCAAGTTGCCAGCATTTCCCACCTGGATCATAACATCAGCCTCTGATATGCTCCTTGTCTCCTGCTCTTGTGTTCCTCCAGTCTGTTCTCCACATGGCAGTAGCAGGAGTGATCTATCTATAACTTGTTTTGTTCATCTCAATCTTCTGATTAAAGCTCTTTTATGACTCCCTGGGTGCTCTTCAGGGGAAAACTCAAACTTCTTGATTAGCTTCTAGGTCCCACTTGGTTTGACCTCTGTCTGCCTCTCTGGTGCCATCTCTTACCACCCCTCCTCCATCAAACTCAACACCACAGCTATCTTGGATTTTTTCAATTGTTCCACCAAAGGGTGCTTTATCTCAAGGCCTTCACATCTTCTTTTTCCTCACCTGAAAGATCCTTCTTCCTTTACCTAACTTTTTTTTTTGGAGAAGTTTTTGCTATAGGGCATGTGCGCTCGCCAGACAGACAGAGACATAGAGACAGAAAGCGAGAAATCACCCCCCAGGGGGGATGGTCACGCCGCAATCCCTTCTCCTCCATTCTCCTCTTGAGATCTTGGGCATGCACGCACACACGCCCAGTGTGAGTTTAAGCCACCAGGTCCAGGACTCAAACCATAGTTGACTACATGGGAGTCCAGCGACATAGCCATTACGCTAACTGCTGGTCCCCCTCTACCTAATTTTTTTTAAAGTTTATTTCATTCCTCCATGAGTGAGAAAGAGACAGAAGGACAGCACCTCCAACAGAATTTTGACACTATGATTCATGCCCAACCTCAGCCATCCATGGATCACAGGCATACTAGTGCCCAGTGTACTCAGGGAGGTTTCTAAACACTAGCATAGAACCTTCCCATGTGACTCAGCGTCGCAGTGGTTGTGTATTACTGATGTGTCGTTTCTGATCCCTACCTTCCATGTAACTTTTATTCACTTTTAAGTCTCAACTAAGATGGCACTTCTTCAGGGAAGGCTCTCTTAACCCCCCTTAACAGGAGTATGTGCCCTGTGTAATTTCTCTGCCATTCTAGGCTTCTGCATGACACAGCACTGGACACATTTTCTTGTAATTACTATCTACCTTAGCTTAACTTGGAGCTCTGAACAATACCCAGTGAATAGCATGTTGTATGTCTGCCAAATGCCAAATGAGTAAATGCCAGTTTATTTTTCCAACATCATCTTCAATCTCTCACTTCCTTGCATTCCATGCCCAGGCTTCTCTACCTAACCAGAGGCCTTTCTGACCTCCAGACATATTGGACATGGATCATACCACCTTACTTTTGTTCATACTGGAATTTCTGGCTGGAATGCCTGTCCTCCTTCCTCCCCTCCCCTCTTTACCTAACAAACTCCAACTTGTTGTTTAAGCCTCGGCTCAAGTTTCACCTCTTCAGTGAAGTCTATGCTTGAAGGGGACCATTAAAATAAAGATTTATTCTAGGCACAGTAATTCTTAGCTCATTCTTCATCATTAATGTTTTATTATACTAACTCCAATATCTAGCAGCCTTCATCGCCCCACTTCAACAGTTTGCCTCTCCTCTGGGCTCTCTCAGCTTCTTGCAGCACCTCCATCACAGCACTTCCTCAAGGCTTTGTGGGATGGTTCTTTTGTTTGATTTAGTTTAGGATTTCTCCCCCTCTGGATGAGGTAGGAGGACATTGCTTGACCAAAATGCTCTGCTCACTACCCCAGTCTGGCTCCATGTAAGGGGACCTTGCTCATTTCTTCAATTAAAATGAGGCATAAATTCTATCTCCTCCTCCACCTTTTGTCTTTTCCAGGCCAGTGTGCCCACTCATTACCGAGACAAGCCAGGGCTGCTTCCCTTTCAGGAAGCATCGTTTTGTCCAATTAGCCTTTTATTGGAAACAGTACCATTTTGGTTGGCCACTTTCAGTGCCTGCTGGTGATGAGTAGCCTGTTAACATGGAAAGAGCACTGGTCCAAGAGTCCCGTGTGCTAGCACATATCTGCCTCTAACCAAGTATCTATTGTAAATGCAGATAACTTCCTTTCCTTCTGTGAGCATCAGTTTTTGCCTTTTCTGAACAATGAGAGGATTGAACTGAGTGTTTTTCTACTTAAAGTGTAGTCCAAAGACCAGAAATATGGAACATCTGTGGATAGCTTGTCATAAATGCAGAATTTGGGCCTCACACCAAGTCTCCTAAATCAGAGTTTACATTTTAACAGAATTGCCAGGTGATTTCAGGCACAATAAAGTCTGGGAAGTGTTGTAAACTTCCTAGATGAAAGAATCACTGAGGTTCTTGTTACACATACATCTTCTCAATCCTCTGTCCTGAAGACTGTAATGAGGTGGATCTGGGATGGGGTCCTGGAACTTGTTTCTAAAACAAGTACTCCAAGTGACTTATATCCCTGGAGAAGTCTTGGAAACATTGGACAAATAGTTTATAAAGACCTTTCCACCTTTGACTCTCTGTAATTCTATATGCACTGGCTCATTACTAGGAATAGTAAATACTGGTACCTAATTGAGAACTCCAGGAGTTACTCTTTTCTCAGTTAAGGAAAGTATTTTCAAAATCATCCAGGACTATGCATGGAAATGGAAGAGGGATTATAACATTTTTCTTAAAAAAAAGAATAATTTAATTTATTTATTTTAATTTGACCAGAGAGTGACAGAGTGAGAGTAAGAGAGAAATGGAAAGTGAGAAAGACTAGCCACCAGGCCCAGAACTCAAACTGTGGTCAACCATGTGGGAGTCCAGTGCCCTTAACCACCATGCTACCTGCTGGCCTGGAATTATAACAATATAAGCCAAGTCTTCTCGACTAGAGAAAAATCAGCAGCCTCTGAGGTTCAAAGAGAAATTAACTGCTCGTTCAAGGCTATCTCCTCCAAGCAATCATAATCAGACAATCAATCTGAAAGACCCTCTTAAAGTATTGAAATGGAGGGGATTATATGTGGAGGGTACAACACCTCTCCCCTACTGACAAAGGAATCCAAAAGGAAGGGGCTAGAAAAGTTCACAAGGAAATCTAGAGAAAGCCTCTCTTTGAAAGGAATCCTATCTTCCAAATCCTCAGTACGGATGTTTTCCTATTTGTTAGTATATTTATATAAAAATTTTTAGAAAGGTATAAAAGCTAAATCACATTTAGTTATATGTTTAACAAATCACCTTTATTTGGAAAAGGAAAATAATTACTTAAGATCAAGACTGCCCTGGAAAGTTAAGGATTGAATGTTGCCAGTTTTTTTCCATGTTTGGGTTTGTTTTTCTTATAAATATGCCTTAAGTTCCGTTGCTGGTAGGTTTTGGCTACATCTGAGATTTAGACAGGTGGAGAGAATGTGGAAGGGCATTCAGAGGGTATTTTTCTAGGCAGAGAAAGAAGGGTACATTCTGTCAGCAAAAGTGAAGTGTGAATGAGCATTGCATAGCCAGGGCTGAAGTCCAGGAGGAGGTACATGAGAGGCTACTGAGCTGTCCCAAGCAGGTGATCAGGTCTAAAAACAAAGGAAAATCAGGCTGAAATGCTCAAGTTGGGGCTTTCCCTCCTTCACCCTTCCTCCCTGCAACCGATATGTCCACCAAATCGTAACACTTTAGTATTGACAGCTCTTTGCTTCATCCCTCCTATTGACCACTGCGGCTCTGGCCTTAATTTAGGATCTCCTTATGTCCCCACATGGACTCTTACAACAGCTATGAAGACCCCATTCCACTATATGTTTACCTATGGTGCAAGTATTTTCTCAAGCTTGAAAAGGCTGTCTTTCTCTAGAAAACTAAATCTATAGAGATCTTACTAGAATTATCAATTTCTTGAATCTTTATTCTTTGGGGAGAGATGCAAACTCTGACCCAAATGGCTCAGGAGATCATATATACTACTTCAGTTCTTATCAAGTCCTGGGGACAAGGAAGCAGAATTCGCAAGAGTAGTAAGTTCTAAAAGTAGAGAAGGCCTGGAATCCTCTTGGAGGGTTAACACAAGAATCTCTGGGCCTCACTGCTAGAATTTCTGTTAGAGTATGTGTGGAGTGGGCACCAAGGATGTATTCCTGACAAGTTCCTAGGTGGTGCTAATGTACTGCTCACACTGGGGAGAACCAGGAGGACAAAGGAAAAGAGGCCTAGAGAGGAAGAGGCAGAGACTAAGTGGAGAGGGAGAGAGAATTAAATGCTATTGGGAAAAAATTCCTTCAAATACCAAACACCTTTTTTCTGGGAACCAGCAGTTAGCGTAATGGCTATGTCGCTGGACTCCCACATAGTCGACCACGGTTCGTGTCCCGGACCCGGTGGCTTAAAACTCATGCCGGGCGCATGTGTGTGCGTGCCCAAGATCCCGAGAGGAGAATGGAGGAGAAGGGATTGCGGCGTGACCATCCCCCCTGGGGGGTGATTTCTCGCTTTCTGTCTCTATGTCTCTCTCTGTCTGTCTGGCGAGCGCACGTGCCCTACAATGAAAATCTCTCCAAAAAAAAAAAAAAAAATACCAAACACCTTTTTTCTTACAACACAACCCATACTGGTTTCTCCACTTCTCCACTTGTTAAGCCTAAACCAGTGATTTTTGCTAAATTTCTGCACATCACAGATCATAAGAATTAAAAGAAAGTTTTGATTTGAGCCCCTCTTAGTATTATTTTTTTAACCACAATACCATAATATTTAATTTACCATCCTTACTATTTTTAAGTGTACATTTCAGTGATATCAAGCACATTCACGTTGTTATGCAGAGAATCTCTAGAACTGTTTCTTACTATATTAACAAAACACTAATTCACCTTCTCTCCTTCCCTAAGCCCTTGGTAACCAGCTTACTATTATCTGTCTCTATGATTTTTTTTACTATTTTAGATACTCCATATGTGAGGGATTATACAGTATTTGTCCTTTTGTAACCAAAATGATCTTTTAAAAAGATTGTACTTACAGTGAAAACCAGGATAGACCAAGGCAAATGAAAATGATCATGAGAAATGAGAGCTGAGGAGAATATAATGATAGTGGGCATGAAGATGATCAGCCAGAGACCTAATCATTCTTATTGTTGTATTCAGCAAATGCCAAAGAGTCCCATTTTCATCTACATTTTGTCTCCATCAGATTGACTGTCATGGTAAATAATAAAATGTTATGTATAAGAGGAACTCACTCATCTCAGTCTTCAGGAGCACCTTCTCCAAACCCAGGTCAGGTGGGAACTGCAGGGTTGGCAATCACATAATTGAAAGGTTGGTCAAACTATTTTCCAAGATCTCAGCTTCCTTTTTTTGTGGTCTTTCTTCCTTCTCTCTCCACCAACTTTTCCCCAAGCCTAGTGTCTTGTGATGTCAATTTCATTAAAATATAATCTGATAAAAGTATTTAATTATTCATTTAAGACTGAGAGTGAATTAGATATTTATGTGTTACCTTTCCCGGAGAGTAGCTGTGCCATCAACCTATTGATGAAGAATGACCACATTATTAAAGGAATTGTAAGCAGAAGGTAGAGATATTTTTGAGGAATATAGTCTTTTTCGGGCTTTTGTTAGCATAGTACTAGAAGTGATTACCTATTCTGATGACACAAACTGAGCTAAGCCAAAGGATCTTATACATTAAAAGAGGTCATTTGATTCCTGCTCAATTCTGGAAGGGAATTCAAGATCTTATATGCTACTAATGTTCTGTGCTGTTAAATATGGTGTTTCCATCTTACATTGATCCTCAGCTTCCTCATCTATAAAATGAAGGGGTTGGACAAAATAATGTCTAAGTTTCCTGCCAGCGTGGACATTTTGTGGTTATTTGATCATTGGTTCAATGGTTTAAAAAAAGAGACTGTCAGCCAGAAATATTGAAATCAAATTTTATTTTTGGAAAATGACATTACACACATCTTGCAAATGTACACAGAAATGAGAATGCAATGAAGAACAGAGCTTAAGAGCCAAAATGATTGCAAGAGCAGCTATTTGACTGCCCGCTATTGAATGCTGTGAATCCACAGCATTCACAGTTCACAACACCTTACACACATGGGGAACTTCTCTAGACAACTTTGAAGTCCTCTGACCAAAGAAAGCCCTCATAAAATTGTGGAGGTGGGGGGAGGGAAGAGATGTTAACAGGCATAGAAGACAGAAAGAAACTGTCCCAGCTGATTTACATGGGCCTCACCAAACCTACTGGTCCAAGTGAGAACAGCAAAACAAAAAGAATGCCTTCTTGAAATACGGCTTTTGAATCACAATTTAAGAGTGGGCTAGGCATTGCCTGGGAAACTGACAGCAATCCATATAAACCCACATACTTTCCAGCTATAACTATTCTAAAGGGGTGGGGAAAACCCCTAAATATTTGTTGGGTTTCTGGCTTTTCTTTTCAAACAATTATTGGTCATTGGTCAAGCAAAGCTTTCTGAGGTCTCCAAATACTTCAAAACTGCTGCAGGGATAAGGGACCTCATTGTCTGCTGTCTTTGGATTATGTGTGATTCTGAGAACTATTCAATTCTATAGTATAATCAAATGGCCAAAGACAGTTGCTATTTGCCACTGACTTTTACACAAGGGGAGCTGAGTCTTTGATCACAATGCCATTCCTTGAGAAATGGTCAAAAACCGCTGAGAGACTGAGAAATGCCTTTCCCCCATTTTTCGTTTGTTCTTTGCTGCCTTTACTTGGTCAGAATTATTGGCCTCTAAATCAGTTATTTACAACTGTAATTCACCTGGGAGCAGGGAGAGGAGGAGGGCAAGGGTAGTAGGAAGAGGGACCACAAGGAAGAATATATTCTTTTCAGAGGTTAAAATGAATTATTTAAGAAATGTGATGTACAATACCATGCATTTACTCTCCAAAGCTAGTCACTAGCAAGCTAACGCCTCTAACACTACAACCACCAATCACAGCTGTTTTGCTACAGTTACTCAATTCTAACTACAGCTATAGGGCAGAAAGGGTGGGCTGTTTCCATTTTAAACTTTCTCCCATTGAAAATGGCCATGAAAGCATTGTCTGTACAAGTTTAATGACACAAAAAGGTGACCAAAAACATTTTAAAGAACTTACCACACATGAGAAATGCAAATTCAATCAAAACATGCACTAGTTGTGTACAAGTTATGAGGGATCATTGGCTTCAAGCTGCAATATATTACAGGACCATACATCAGAGATATATTGGGCATAACCTCTTACTTGCTCAAACCCCTTTACAGTAACTTATAAGGAAAAAATCATTGGAAATTTTGGCATTCCATATGGTTTTATGAAATAGTGACATTCCCAAAGGTTAAGCACTCTGTTGAATAAATTAGCACCTACAAGCTGATTTCTTTAGGTCCACTAATTACTCTTATATGGACTGTCTGCAGAATCAACAGTTGGTGTCAAAAGTAAATATTTAGTTGAATCTAGTTACAAAATGAAAAATAAATTTCAATTAAGTAAATTTTTCTTTTTATAGTATGGATTTGTCAGATGTCCCTTTCATTTAAATCAACTCCAATTGCCTACCAGTTTAACTAAAACAACTCAATAGTTAGCAAGTCCAAAACAAGGTTATTTCAAAAAGCTTAATGTGTAACGATAAACCTTTTAAAAAATTGGTTCCTCCCACTTCCACTCAACTGAACCAAATGACAGGAGAAATTACCTGTGGTCTCTCATTATATTATATTGCAGCTTTTAAAACTAATTTTTAAATTAAACAAAATCAATTAATAGGAGTTAGCTGATATGAATCCATGAGTGGATTTTTCTGTTCAGCTGATTATTTCTCTGAGCATCCCACCACTCCACAAAATGGCGACTAAAAAGGAACCACAAAGTATTCTGTACATTGCTTGGAAGGCTAAGACCTAAAGATACATGAGCTAAAATTGCTTATGAGAGTCTATTAAGGAGATTAAGACTAAAGTGAAGACAAATTGAAAGGGCCAGGATCAGGTTGATTCCCACCAACATGTTTCTGACTCGGACTTGGGCAGGACTAGAGCTGGTTGAATCTGGAAATATTTTATCAGTCCCAAGGCAAAATCAGAGGCTAGAAGAGGCATATACGCAATGCTTAGACTGGGAAGAAGAAAAAAATAAAAAGAGAGATAAAAGACAGTGAGAAGAATTTCATAGGATGAGATGGATGTGGAAAGAGAGACTGTTTTTGTGTGAGTATAAACTGAGAACTAATATAGAGAGCTAGAGAGAAAAAGAAAAAAAAAGAGATACACAGAGGTAAAGCAGCAAAAAATTGTTGATTCCC
Organism: Tupaia belangeri chinensis; assembly: GCF_000334495.1. Lineage (NCBI taxonomy): Eukaryota > Metazoa > Chordata > Mammalia > Scandentia > Tupaiidae > Tupaia > Tupaia belangeri. The sequence continues at coordinate 1,657,473 of NW_006204851.1, forward strand.
TCGAGTTGTTAACACAGAAATGAGAAATTTCAATGTCTTCAGCTCTTTACCTTTATTTACTAGTGTTTGCTCCTCCTTTTGTGCCATCTGACCTCTCCCTACTAACCTGCCCTTCTAATCAGGATCAGGAAGATACTTAATTCCCAATGAGAATTCTATATTCCACTAGCACCAAGGAGATTAAGACTAAAGTGAAGACAAATTGAAAGGGCCAGGATCAGGTTGATTCCCACCAACATGTTTCTGACTCGGACTTGGGCAGGACTAGAGCTGGTTGAATCTGGAAATATTTTATCAGTCCCAAGGCAAAATCAGAGGCTAGAAGAGGCATATACGCAATGCTTAGACTGGGAAGAAGAAAAAAATAAAAAGAGAGATAAAAGACAGTGAGAAGAATTTCATAGGATGAGATGGATGTGGAAAGAGAGACTGTTTTTGTGTGAGTATAAACTGAGAACCAATATAGAGAGCTAGAGAGAAAAAGAAAAAAAAAGAGATACACAGAGGTAAAGCAGCAAAAAATTGTTGATTCCCTCGAGTTGTTAACACAGAAATGAGAAATTTCAATGTCTTCAGCTCTTTACCTTTATTTACTAGTGTTTGCTCCTCCTTTTGTGCCATCTGACCTCTCCCTACTAACCTGCCCTTCTAATCAGGATCAGGAAGATACTTAATTCCCAATGAGAATTCTATATTCCACTAGCACCAGGCATCCTAGGTAAGAAAAATGTGCCTCTGATTCCAGAAAATATTGAAACCTATAAACTAAAAGATCAGAACAGTCTTGTCCAATGGTAAGTAATGTCTTACTAGCTCAGCCAAAGTGGGAGGTCTACACGGATTCTTAGTGAGAAAATAAGCAGGAAGCAACACTAAGAGTCTGAAGTAAAGACCACACTAGACCTTTGGGGCTGGGAACAAGCTTTGGCGATCATAGTAAAGGAGACAGAGAGAAAAGGCACCTTTTCCTGAAGGGATAGGGTGAGCAACATTCTTCAGCCAGGTATACTAAAAGACAGGCTGCTAGGGAACTCTCCAGGCTCTGAGGACAAAGAACAGAGCTAGAAAAACTGCTAACAGTCCTAGCCCATTAGGAGTTTGCCCACTGGAATCAATGTTCATGGGCTTAGCAGTGCATTTTCCTCCAAATACATAGGTCTTGGCTGCTGTGTAATAATAACCTACTATAAAAGTGAGGTCTGCTAGCCAGAGAAAGAAAAAATTGGGAATTCATTATTAATAAATCAGCCGTGTTGTCTTGGTCCATAATCACAGACTTTAGGGCTAAGGGCAATCTACTGCGCGTTAACAGCACTAAACAGGGTTTAGGGCCTCCAACAGCCAGAGAACTTAATGGAAATTTCTCTCTAGCCAAAACACATATACGAAGAATTAATGTGCTATCCTCACTCCAGGTGGTCACACCTACAAGGAAGAGGAAATCTTGTGTGGGTTCATAGAGCAGTGAATGGGGCTCCTCTTCATAGGACAGAGGCAGAAATAGGATAGCTCCTAAATCCCATAGAAAGAGAGAAACCCAGGAGGCCTACTATTTGCAAGGCTCCATTACTGCAAAAGAAGTCCCACATCATTCCTGACATATTAATGGCTTGACCAGCACTCAGCCTTTGCCCTCTCTGGTTTTCCAGTCCCAAAACATAGGACTCCAGCCCCTCCTCCACTCTAAAGGAATTCCAAAACACTGATGGTTTACTAAAGGAAACAGATCTAAGCTTGAAAGCATCCCCCTCCACCCCCCACAAAAAATCCCTTAATGCAGTAATGAGTGAGGCCTGGCCATGTATCCAAGCGGCCCCATGTGGTCATGAGCAGATTCCAATTGCCTTAAAAAAGAAAGAAATAAATATCCAATATTTTTTATCTCCATAGCAAACTGAACCCCTGTGAAGGAGGTCATTAAGAAAACATTTCTCTGTGCTTCTGTCTGGAGAGATCTCTTGGTACAGACATTTCTGAGGTGGGATAATCTTTGGGAACATTCTCATCAGTATGCTGGATCTCATTTAAGGGATAAGGGCATGTTTATTCCCCTGTCCAAAGGAGGTATTTTTTAAAAGAGGTCATTTAGAGTCAAGTTCAAGGGGGCTTGAGGGTATCTCTACCCAGAGTACTAAAGGGAGTAGGGACATAGACACAATTTTGTTAGAAAGAAGCACTGGATTATTGGTCTCAGTCTTGGTCTAGGTGATTCTAAGAAAGATTTACAGGCCCAGACCCCCTTTTTCTTGCCTTCTTCAGAAAGCTATGCATCCACTTTAAGGATCCTTGGTTACTTCTAATTAGGGAGAAACAGAAAGGAGAGAGAAGTACTTGGGGAGTAGTGTAAGCCCAGAAGGATGTCTCTTAAAACTGAATGAATGAATACTCCTTAGTTTGCAGGAAGAGCCCTGCTGCAAGGAAAACTACATGCTAAGACTTCATTGCCTTGGTTTCTGCTATGAAAGGCCACAAGAGCAGTGTACATAGAAGACAGGAATGGTGTACAGAGTACACAGCTTACTATTTTCATGCAAACACAAGGAGCCAATGTTGAACATCATCCAGGTGACATTTTCATTACAAAGTCCCTTGCTTAAACCTGGAAATTATCCCCATTGGGAAAGGCTGGTTATGGGAACAATGTAGATAAAGGCAACCACGGCAAGACCAGGTTGTTTTCTCTAGCTTGTCTCACTCCCATATTTTAAATTAAATTATTGCCAGTGCATAGTAGCTACACTGGTTTAAAAAAATACTGAAAAGCCATTTCACAAAGTCAGAATGAATAAAAATATTATTCTACTCTAAAAACCTACTCTGGAAACAAGAAACATTTCCCTTATCCTGGGAAGAACAACCAGTATGAGATGACATGAAGTGAGCTGACAGAGAAAACAGTCTCCCTCCATTTCATTTGGACAGGGCAAGAGCTCAGAGGCCTTTTCAGAGGACTCTTCCAATTAGGGGAGTGATCCCCTGATTATGTCAAGGCCACAGACCTCATTGTTTCTAATGATCCCCAATGCCTCACTCTCTTTGGGGACATCTGCAGCCCATGTGACTGGGAGCCATGTGACTGTGGGGAGCAGGAGCCGTATTAGGTTGCTGGGTGGATTTCCCCACTGAGATCAGGGCAGCAGCATATGGCTCTAAGATGCAACATGACCCTGGGAAAGAATTCTCAGGAGTCTAGAGGAAAGCTATATTGTTTAGTGGCAAAAGGCCTTGGAATAAAAGCCAGGAGATGTGGGTTCTAATCCCAGTCCTGCCCCTAGCCAGCTGTGTGACCTTGGGGAAATTACTTTGCCTCTGTGTCCCCATGTCCTGGCCCAAAAAATGAGGAATTTGGAGTAGATGATGTGATTCAAGGTTCAAGGTTCCTTCCAGCTAGAAAACTCTATGATTCAATCTAGGCTAATACTAAAGTCCATAAGGACACAAAGCAGTCATGCTAATGGCTATCCTTTCCAATACAGTGAAGAGAAAAGGAACTTTTCTCCCAATTTACCCCTACTTAACACTACTTATGAAGTTAGTTGTTCAGCCCAGCCCCCATATATACATTTTTTCCCTTCTTTGTCCCTATTTCTATTTCTGTAGGGAAGAAAAATCAGGAGGTAGGAACAAGCAACAGATGGTGTGTGTGTGTGTGTGTGTGTGTGTGTGTGTGTGTGTGCTTGGAAGAGGAAGAGAGTATACGTAGTGGTGGCTAATGCTTGCTGACTTGATGTTTGCTGACTGTGCAGAAGTTAGCACAACTGGACTTGAGTGCTAAAACTGGATTAGGTAAAATCAGAAATGAATGACAGGGGTGCAGCTCAGTCATGCTTTTTTCTATGGCCTTGAAAATGATCCCATTTAAAATGCAATTATCAGAGACCTGAATTTTAAACTATATCAAGCCTCCCCCACCCCAAAGTGGCAGTACAGAAACATTTCCCTATAATGATTCAAAGAAAGATAAAAAAGTAATATGGTTATAGAAGATTGTTGGTTCAGAGATCATTCTAAACAAAGTATGTCCATTTAGTACATTGTAGTAGTACAAATGCCACAATCCAGGAAATTATCAGAGAGTTAGCATGGGGCCTGAATATGAGGAAATCTGGATTCTTTCTCTGGTCATACTGTTCAATAGAAGGTCCTTCAGCTGCCTGGCTTTTTTTTTTTTTCCTCTTAAAACTAAAATATTAAACTAAATGAAATCTCAAGGGAGACCATAGGTGAGGTCTGGGGGATCTTGGCTGATGTTTAAAAACAGACCTTCCACCACTCTCTGTCCCACTCCCCTAATCCCAAGAATCACTTTTCCCCAAATAACTACAGATAGTTCTAGGAACACTAAGAAAGGCCCAGGCTTCTAGAATTAAATATGGACTGAGCAAAATGGGCTTCTTTATAGTTTCGAACAGGTCTACAAATAAAGGAGGGAAGCAAAAAGAGATCTTCATAATTTGAGGTTCTTCGATAACCAATTTAACCAGAAACCAGTACTCCCATCAGCTTATTTCTCCTGAGTCAAAAATGTTTCTGGTAGTTAAGGACATCTGAAACTTGTCTAGTGGCATCTGAACTACTTCTGCTAACATTGGGTTCCCGCCTGCACAGTACTTATCAGCAATGACACCAAGTTATTACTAATCCATGTTGAGATGTCCTGAAGTATTTCTTAATTATGAAGGAGTTGTAGATATGTGTGCACCCATGCAAGTGTGCATGTGCACACCCCCCCCCAACACACACACAGAGCAAGCTCATTCCATTTAGAGTAGAGAACAACTGCAAGTCATTCAGTAGCCAAACAGCAGCTTGGCTCTGAGTGTTGCACCTTTCAAAATATTTGAACAATTTCAAAGAAATAAGGAAATCTCTATATCTGCTAAAAGCAAACACAGAATTGGCATGCATGGCTTTCACTTAAATTTAGTTGTCTTTGCCATTGTGGGCTAAGATTACAGACAAAAAGCAGTGTAATGAACCTGTACCTTAAAGACTGAAACTATTTCAAATGATCAGTCCTTAGCAAAGAGAAATCTTTTCTAATATTAAAGACAAGTGAAAGGTTTCTGTGTGTTCAGTATGAAATATCAGGATTATAGATAAAAAAGAGTTGCTTAAGATATGCCATAACATTTCATTTAAAATATAATTAGAACGTCTGGTCCACATTGAAATAATTACTGTGAGCATAACTGTTAAAAAGCTATCAAAAGACTGATTCTATTGAATTGGCCTCTGCTATTCATTTTATTTTCTTCTGGAGGTTTCTGTTTGGCAGTGACAGCATTATTTCTAAACTACATTATTCTGCATTTTTTTGGTAAATTTTCTGCATGTGTTTTTTTAGACAAAAGAAAAATCACCAGTTTATAAAAAAGGAGCCTGAAGAGATTGCTCCTAAAATACAGACACGAGTTTTTATAAAAAGGATATTGGTTTCTTGCTATAAAAAGCGACTGAAAGGTGTCAGACCTGAAAACAAATTGTCACAGTGTTTTCAGTTGTTGGCTGTTTAAAAGGCATTCAATAGAACAGAGATAGATGGATACCATACCATTTGTGTAATAACTCAGTATGTTTGATAGCCTCCTAGAGGAATCAGGTATATGAATCCCTTATTCTAACCCTATCATTTGCTTATTGATTCAAAATTGTTCCAGTGGAGAGGCTGACCAAGAATTCACTGTGCTTTATAAACTTGACTGAAATGTCTGCAGTATTTCCCAGTTTTGCCTAGTCTCTTTTACCTAGCTGTGTACTGAGGTCCTAAGCATCTAGTGTCACAATTCCAATTGCTGGTGTTTCTGCCCCTTGTCAGGATGGATTAGTGTTAGACACCAAACCAGGGGCTCAATCAGGAATAAAGAGAGAGGCTGGGGAGCTACCTTGTTATCCCCTGGAATTCTCCTGCATTCTTGAGACTGGAAGGCAAGGGGCACTTATGTTTGTCAGTCGTGAATCCACCAATGTGTTTTTCCTCCCACACAAACACTTTACATGTTATATATGTAAATTGGCCTCTACGAAAGGAAGACTGTAGTGTATGAGCAAAGTGAGACACCAGAAAAATAATGCAGGCACCTAAGCATTCAATAGAGAGTTCATGGACTAATGCATTTTTGCATCCCTGGAAAGTTACCCCAAATGATGGCTATCAATCTATCTCTCATTATTGGTAACTGTGAATCAGTGGCCCAGTAGAGAAATCACAGGAAAATAAACACAACATATTACAGTGTATTTTTCAAAACAACAAAAATAACAAAAAATAGAAACTTGAAAGCACCAATAGCCCTGTTGGACACTTGAGCAGAAGTACCCTACTGTAATGGTAGTCTTGGATTTGTACTCTGGATTCTGAACACTGTCCTTCTTCACATAGAATCACCAAGTGAGTCTGAGTCATCCAAGGACAGAGGCAGGTACAGGTCCTGTAAGAAGAGAATAAACAAAGTTAACTTTCCTTTTCTTGATATCATGAGCTCTGGAATGACTGTCTCAGTTTTTTTTATATAATTATTTTCTCTAATTTTTATTTTGATATTATTATAGATTACAGGAAGTTGAAAAATGTACAGGGAGGTACTCTTGTACCAGTATGTCCTTAGTCAATTTCCCCAATGATGATGTCTTACACATTTACATGGACTCGTGTGCGTGTGGTCATATGCAATTTTATCATGTGTATATTTGTATGACCAGCAGCATAATCAAGATATAGAACTATTCCCTCACCACAATGCTCCCATGTGCTACCCTCTATAGCTACATCTCCCCCTTCCCCCTCATCCCTAAGCCTAGCAATCAATAATCTGTTTTTCTTTTCCATAAATTTGGCATTTCAAGAATGTTATATAAATGGAATCAATCACCTTTTGTGATTGGTCTCTTTCACTCAGTATAATCGTCTAGAGATATCAGGCAAGTTGTTGCTTATATCAATAGTTTGCTCCTTTATATTGCAGAATAGTATTCCACAATGTGGATGTACCACAGTTTTTAACCACTCATTCATTGAAGGGCATATAGGATGATTCCAATTTTTGGCTATTGCAAATAAAGCTGCTATAAACATTTTGTACAGGTTTTACTAGAACACAAGTTTTCACTTCTCTGGGATAAATTCCTAAAACTATAATCACTGAGTTGTATAGTAATTGCATGTTTATATTTTCTAAGAACTGTCACACTATTCCTTGGAGTGGCTGTACCATTTACATTCTCACCAGCAAACTGTTATTGATTCAGCTTCTCCATATACTTGCGAGTAGTTGGTGTTTTCACCACTTCTTATTTTAGCCATTCTTGTTTATATGTAGTGATATCTCATTGTGGTTTTAATTTGCATTTCCCCAATGGCTAATAATGTTAACCATCTTTTCATGTGCTGAGTTTACATCTCTATTTCATCCTTTGTGAAATGTTTCTTCATGTGCTTTGTTCATTTCCAAGATGGATTTTTTTTTGTACTGATGAGTTCTAAAAATTATTTTTATGTCCTTTAAATAAGCCTTTTGTTAGATGTGTGGGTTAGAAATATTTTCTCCCAGTCTAAGTTGTCTTTTCATACCTTTTACATGGTTTTTGGCAGAGTGCAAGTTTTTAATTTTGATGAGGTCCAGTTTATCCAATTTATTAGTTTTTTTCCTCTATGAATTGTACTTTGTTGTCAAATCTAAGAACTCTTTGTCTTGTCAGAGATCTAAAGATTTTCTCCTATGTTTCCTTAGTAAATGTTTTACATTTAAGTCTATAATCCATTTTTAATTTGATTTTTGCATAAAATGTGAGGTTTAGATCAAGATGTATTTTGTTGCTTTTTTGGTCTTTTGCTTAAGGATATCCAGTTGTTTTCACAGCACTGTTTGTTGAAAAGTCTATCTTCACCCCATTGACTGACATTTGCATCTTTGTCAAAGTCAGTTCTGAATACATATATGGGCTAATTTCAGGCTCCCAGAGAATGGCCGGGCTCTGAAAAAATGGTAACCATGTAACTAAGAAAGTATATCACATTTACCTACTTTCAGTTTATTTCCTAATGCTTCCATATCCTACCACAAATTGGGATGCCCAATTTTGCTCCCATTCTGCCTTGAAGCCTTGTCTGTGTCGGGAGAAGATGGGGGCTTGAGGATGGTTTTCCCTATTGTTCCCAAAACTTTATTTGGAGATCCTGGTGATTTCTCTTGGCCTTCATCTATGGTCTAAATCAGTGGTATTCAAATCTCTCTCTCTCTCTCCCCATTATCTTCTTTTTAGAAACCCTTAATTCTGATGAAATTTTTCTTGGAATCCCAATACACAAAACAGATGAAAGTGTAGTTGCTCTAGTTGAATCAGAAAGGGGGTGTCAAAGTCTCCCCTTTCAGACTTCTCCCCATCTGTAAATGGAACACAGTTTGAAACCTCTATTTTCATATATGTTATCAGCAAGATACCAAAGAGAACTGGAAAATTTAGTCAACTCTTAATATTTAGAGAATCCACTTTCCTCACCAGGTTCCAGCTTGGTATAATGAGAACAAAAAACTTCAGTAATGGATTGTTCAAGAAAATTGGAAAACACAGCATCTCCTTGAACTAAAGGGAAAAAGGGAGAAGAAAGGAGAGAAAAAATGGAGAGGAGCAGGACTTATTTGCCTAATATTAAGAATGGTTTTTCGGGTTTCAGCAGGTGGTGTGATGGTTAAAGTGTTGGACTTCCACATGACTGACACGCTGTTAGAACTACAGACCTGGCAGCTTGAACATCATGCTGGGCAGAGGTGGTACGTTTCCAAAATCCCAGGAGGAGAATGGAGGAGAAGGCATCATGGCACGGCCATCTCCTCATGCAGTGATTTCTCGCTTCCCCTCTCACTGTCTCATCCCTGTCTCTCTCCAGCAAATGCACAGATCCTATGGCAAAAATCCTTTGGAATGTACGATCTCAAGTCTGAGACTATGAACTGGGACTCAAAAAGAAATACTGAAATATTTAAAAACACAATAAAAGCAACTGTAGCAAACAGATCCACTTCTCACCAACCTACCATCCCTTCACTGTCAATTAAGGTTTGACAAACTTTTTCTGAAAAAGGTTACATAGTAAATATTTTAGGTTTGTTTTGTTTTGTTTTGGAGAGGTTTTTGCTATAGGGCGTGTGCACTGACCAGAAAGACAGAGAGAAACAGAGAGACAGAAAGCGAGAAATCACCCCCCTGGAGGATGGCCACGCCGCAATCCCTTCTCCTCCAATCTCTTCTCGGGATCTTGGGCACACATACACATGCGCCCAGCATGAGTTTAAGCCACCAGGTCCGGGATTCGAACTGCAGTCGACTACATGGTAGTCCAGCGACATAGTCATTACGCCAACTGCTGGTCCCTCCACAAACTTTTTGACGTTTCCTCATAGACAATTCAGTTATATTTGTTGATGATTTCATGATCCTACATTCAATAATAGGTAGAACAACTAAGCAGAAGACCAACAATAGAGAACTTCAATGACATAATAAATAAATAGACATCTATTACATGCACAGGATTAGGTAGTGGTAAATATTGTATAACTTTGTGATTATATTAAAAATCACTAAACTGTACATTTTAAAGGGGAAAGTTCAGGGCTAGCAAGTGGCATGGCGGTTAAGGTGTTGGACTCCCACATGGCTAACAGCAGTTCAAGTCCCAGACCTGGTGGCTCGGTTTCTCACTTTGTGTGTCTCTCTCTCAAGAAAAAAATAATAATAAATAAAATTAAATAAATATTTATTTAAAAGGATAAGTTTTATAGTATGTGAATACTATAGGATACACTGTAAAGAGTACTCTACCCAACAAAAGCAGAATATAGATTTTTCTCAAGTGTCCATGGAACAATCTCTGAGAAGGATCACTATATTAGGACATAAAACAAGTCTCATTAAATTTCAAAGGATAAAAATCATACAAAAATCTATTCTTCATTCTAGTAGAATTAAATTAAAAAGCAATAATAGAAAACATTTGAGAAGGGCCAGCAGATGGCATAGTGGTTATGTGGCTGGACTCCCATGTGGATGACCGCAGTTTAAGGTGGGGCCTGCCGTCTTGAAAATCAAGCTGGGCACATGTACGTGTGTGCCCAAGATCCCAGAAAGAGACTAGAAAAGAAGAGATTTTGGCCATCCTCCCTGAGGGGTGATTTCTCACTTTCCCTCTCACTTTATCTCTCTCTGGTGAGCACATGCACCCTAAGGCAAAAACCTCTAAAAATTTTTTTTGAGAAATTCACAAGTATGTGGAAATTAAATAACACAAAGGGGACTAACCAGTGAGTCAGAAATAAAAAAAATCACAAGGGACATTTACAAATACTTTGAGATAAAGAGAAATAAAAGTGCAAAATATCTAAACTTGTGGGATTCAGCTAAAGTAATTCTCAGAGTGTAACATACATGAAATGTTCTAACTATGTGAACCCATAGAAACAGAAAGTAGATCAATGGTTACTAGGAGTTGTGCAGAAGGGGAAAGGGTTGTAATCACTAGCAGGTATAGAGTTTCTTTGGAGGTGATAAATATGTTCTAAAATTAGATAGTGGTAAATGTTGTATAACTTTGTGACAATATTAAAAACTACTAAAGTATACATTTTAAAAAGGTTTTACAGTATGTGAATTATACCTCAATAATCTATTATTTTTTAAAAAGTACCTTTGAAAATCCCTGACATTAATAATTAAATACGATTCATGTGATCCCTGACCATATAACCCTATATAGCTTTATGCATGTATAGCTGCATGATATGTGTAGTAATGTTCAGGATGTAATGATGTATACAAATATAGAATAAAGTTTTATAGTGGTTTTGTTCTGTTACTATATTACAATTATTGATTAATTCCATAAGTTACATTTGCTTATAATGAAACTCCACTGTAGTAGGAAAAGCATAAGATTAAGAGTCAAGAGATCTTGATTTTAGGCCTAACTTTGCCATTTAACCTTTGTTTCTGTATCTGAAAATTGAGGAAGATACGAACAGTAAGGTTCTTATGCATTCTTCAAGTTCTAAAATGCTACAAAATATAACTCCAATCATTGTATTTTTTTTCTTTAGTTACACCAAAGCAAAAGAAATAAAACAGATACTGCCAAGTTAGTGAATTTCCTTGGTATTTTTTTAGGCATCACAAAAAGGGCCTTTTTTCTTTTTATTTATTTATTGGAGAGGTTTTTGCTATAGGGCGCCTGCACTCATCAGAAAGACAGAGATAGAAAGTGAGAAATCACCCCCCAAGGAGGCTGGCCATGTTGCAATTCCTTCTCCATTCTCCTCTCAAGATCTTGGGCATGCACGCACATGCACCCGGCATGAGTTTAAGCCACCGGGTGCAGGTCCGAAAAGGACCTTTTAATAACATGGAAGCTTCCTTGAGTCTTAATAGATGAATAACTAGGCTTCAACATTCACGTCTGCTCTTGCTAACTTAACAGACACTTTGGTGGAGTTGTTTGAAATAATTATCAGAGAAGATTGTTCCACGCTTTTATCTTATGGGAAGGGGGTACAGGCTAGGAGTAGAATTATGAGAGATACTCCACTTGTAGCTACTATGACTCAGAATCAGTAGTGCAATATGTAGGACTTGGAGAGAATTCATAGTACTAGGCCTTGTTATGAACTTCTGAACTTCTGTACCTCCATCAACTTATTGTATTCAAAATACATTTTCTTGTATGAGTAGAACAATGCTCAGGAAAAGAAATTATCTCAACAATCTGTTTTTGTTGATTGATATGTAGAAACACAGAAACACACATATTGCTTAACAATACAAATAATTTGCACCTGAAATTCATTTGCTTAGTCCCTTGGAGCCCCACAGAACAAAATGTTTGTAACAAATACAGCTGTGCTGGCGATACTATTGCTTAGAGAAAACAAAAAGTTGGTCTCTGGTCCAAGGAGCTTATAGTCCAGAGGAAGTCAGGGAGGAGTGTTGAGAAACCTGGCTTCTAGTTTGGGTTTGCTATTTCCCCAAAGAGCCCCACACTCTTATAATGGCATGGCTTTAATCTTGGTATTTTTTCAAGCTGGAATGCCTATTCACCTTCACCAGCCATTAGAAGCCTACCAGCCTTCAAGGTCCCACTTACATGTCACCTCTGTGAAAAGCTTTCCCCATCTTCCAACCTTCTCTACTTCGATGTCTTTCTCTTCCTCCTCTGTGCTCCTTTACTCCTTTTGTTAGCTCTGAATTGCAATATCCAAATCCAGTTATGTTAAAGTTAGCTTATGTTAAAGTTAGTTACATGGTGATTTAAGGGGTCAGGACCCTGCTTTACTCATCAATCTTTACAAGCACTTATACTCCAGAAGAAAAAATAAGTCTAGATGCATAGGACACATGTATATTTAAATAATGTTAGTTATATTTTCAAATAATATGTCAAATATATTTTCCTTCAATCTCCAGACAACTTTACAGGCAAACTGCCTCCAAATTTAAAGGCTTTCAATCACTAGTCTGGGGAAAAAATTATATAAATAAAAGTTTCCTATGTTTCTAGATTTTTTTTGTACAATTTTAATGTGATTTCTCTAAGGAAAGTCCTCAATTAATTTTTGTTGAATCACACTAGGACTGCTTTTAGCCTCTATACCTCATCTGTATAATGGGACTGCTATCTGTTCTGTTTCACAGGGATATCACCAGGGCAGGTGAGAAAATAGCTATGCAAAAGGATAAAGCAGTATGGAAATGAAAATGTTGTTCTCATTAATTATCCAAGGATTTACTTCGTGTCCATATTGTAACACTTGAGTATGCGGACTTTGGCTAACCCCATTGCAGCTGCATTAAAGAGGATTCTCCATGAGCTGCTTAAGAGGGAAAGCCAAGAGGCTGATTACAGCTTAGGACCCTGCCACAGCCATCAAAAGCTACCAAAGGGATGCTGGGACTTCAAGTTTGTTTCCAATTGCGCAGGAGGAAAGTCATGGCCTCAGCCATCTGCTTCCTGTCTCCATCATGACTCACACCTTTCAGGTCCACTTGGACAGAAGTTCAGATGAGATCTGCTTAGGCCCACTGCCCAAGGACCTTAATGGTGCTAAGGCTCAGGTAGCTGTGTGAAAGGAAGAGCACCAAGGTGAAGCTTGAGACCCAGGGGGACTAAACACTTTTTAACTTATTCAGAAGAAAGGGGACAAGACACTTTTTAACTTATTCAGAAGAAAGCAATTAAGTCTCCATTATTAGCCATGTAAGCATAAGGCCTCCTTACAGCAGGCAGCTAAGGAGGGTCACAACATGACTGCTATGATGTTCCAGGCTCAAATGCATAATTTGACCATAATCACAAAGAAATAGGTCCAAATTGAAAGTGTACCAAATAACTGGCCTGCACTCTTCATTATACACTATACTGAAAGATAGTCTCAGGAACTTTTCCACATTAAAGAAGACAAAAAGGACATGATAACTGAATGCAATGTATAATCCTCCATTGGATCCTGGACCACAAAAAGAACATTATTAATACAGTTGATAAAGTTTGAATATGGACTGTAGAGTATTTAATTGTGTTGTGTCAGTGTTAAATCTGATGATTTCAAGGGGACAACCTAGTGGTTAAGGGAACTGGATCCCATGTGGCTGACCACAGTTCAACTCTTGGTCTTGTGACTTGAGAAACACATTGGGAGCACAAGCATGCATGTCCCAAAACTCCAACAGAATAGAGAACTGGAGGAGAAGGAGATTGTGCTGTGAACACACCCCACTGGGGGTGCTTCTCTCCCCACCGTTTTCTCTCCCTCTAGCAAGTATATGTGCCCTCAGGCAAGAGGAAATCCTGATTTTGATAATCGTACTATAGTTATAAAAGAAAATGTTGCTCTTAAGAAATATACACCGAAATAGGGGCAAAGAGATAGGATGCTTGCAACTTAATCTCAAATGACTCTGAAAAAATAGTAAAATATGATGTATAGATGTATGAATTGTATGAATATGAGTGTGTATTTTATGTGGAGATTTTATGTATACATACACACACGCACACACACACACACACACACACACACACACATATATATATATACAGAGAGAGAGAGAGAGGAAAGAGAGAACACAAAAGGGCAAATATAAACAACTGGTGAATCTGTGTAAAGAGCATACAGAAGTTCTTTATTATTCCTGGTGACTTTTCTGTAAATTTGAAATGATATAAAACTTAAAATTTTTTAAAATAGTGAGATTTATAGCAAAATCTAAATGATTATTTTATTTAAAAGTGTGCTCTAGAAATGCATATAATTTATTCCTGAATGTTTGTTTGCTTGACGGCCTTTAAAAAGTAATTTTAAAAATATAATTTTTTGTAAACTGAAAAAACACAATGAATTTTGAAGAAATTCAAAAGAATTTTAAAAACAATGAAGAAAACAGTGAGGCTCTGACAGCACTGCCACCTGTGAGCTTGTTCTAATCTTCAATGATTAAAATCAATTTTAGAATTAAGTCAAGATACAAACAAGCTGTAAGTGCCTGCAGGTCCAACCAGGAGAAACACTTTAACAATGCCAACACTCACCGCAATGGGATTATGGATGATGGATGGCTCCTCAGCCTAAATGAACAGGATATGCCCATTGAAAAGCTGAATAACTTGTGTGCAGACCGAAACACCCAAATTTCCTCCAGCACTTTGGAGAAGATACTGATGGAAGGTACTGAGATAGGTCATGCTTCTCAGAAGGAAGGTAACAAAAAATAACCATATGGCAATGATAAAATAAGAAGCAGTGTAGCAGGCCAGCAGGCAGCATACTGGTTAAGGTGCTGGACTCCCAAGTGGCCAACTGTGATTGGAGTCCTAGACCTGAAAGCTTGAAAATCACATTGTGTGTGTGTACGTACCTCCCCAAAAATCCCAGGAGGAGAATGGAGGGGAAGGGATTGTGGTGTGGCCATCTAACCAGGGGGCTGATTTCTTACTTTCCCTCTCACTATCTCTCTTTGACAAGCACATGCACCCTGTGGCAAAAAAGAAAAAAAAAAAGCAGCAGCATAGTATAGGAGATTCTTTGTGGACAGTGGAACAACAGAGGCAGGATCCTCTGGTTTTGGAATGTCCTCACAGTAACAAGCTTTATTGCTCAGCAAAGAATAACTAAAAGCTCACTAAGAACATTTTTTTAAAATCTATCTCCTGATCTTTGGATTATGCTTTCTACACAGAGAGTTCAGCAAATCCTCCCTCCAGGAAACCAAATTGCTCAGCCAGACAGTCAGAAGGTTCTGGTTAGGATCAATACCAGGAGTTAAAGGGGTCATTAAAGAAGTGAAAAGGGCATTAGGAATGATGAAGCAGGCAATGGTCAGATTAACCAGGAAATTAAAAGCCTGATGTATAAAAAAGGAAATGAGCATGAATGCCAAGCAGTCATGTACTGCTAAATGTTTAACAGCAGGCTTTCTGTGGGAATAAAACAACAGCCTTAAGTTGTAGTATTTGCCAGTTTCTGCGGTGTAAATATTCCCACCACAGCTGAGTTCAAGTTACTGACATAACGTCATTGAACACAGACTTGAGAAGTGATGTACACAATCAGTTCTCATGAGCTACTAGTGAGAATGGGCTCCAGCATACTGCTGGCATTGACTTAAATACCAGTCCTACTGCCAGCTATGTTGTCTAAGTAAGTAATTTAAACTTTCTAGGTCTCAATTTCCTCATCTGTAAAAACATCAACCTCATATGATTATTGAGAGAATTAAACGAAACTGATTTATCTTCCTCTAAGATATTTTCCAGTTCTGTGATGGAGTTAGCCATAATTGTTGGCTTTTTTTTTTTTTTTGCCTTTTTCCATCTAACATAGGTCTTGTGAGTCAGGAGAAGGCAAGAGAATTCTAGAGAGAATTGTTCCACAGTGTGGTAATCAGAGAAGAACTATATCCAACTGTTTCAAGTACAATATAACAGGTTCAAGACAGTGACCTCTCCAGATTTTCTACACAGGAGAGATTTCTGAGTGTCAATATGTTTGGGAAGTGATGCTAGAGAATTTATACACTTCTATTTTTTTAACAATATATTTATTTGAGATAGTTTAAGTTATGTAAATGGTATCCCTTAAGACCAATGTAATATGTATATGTCGTCTCTTTCTACATTGTACCAGAATCTACCTGATAATGAAGATCACATAGTGGGTATGGTGGTCCCCATGGCCTAGTGGTTAAGGGAGCCAGATACCACACAGTTAACCACACAGTTCAGGTCCTAGACCTGCACCTTGAAAAACACATTGGGCACGTATGCATGCATGCTCAAAATTTGGACAAGATGGAGTAAAGGAGAAGGGACTGTGGTATGATCACTCCCCATTGGAAGGTGCTTTCTTTCTCTCCCTCTCTCTGTCTATCCCTGGGAAGTGCACACACTCTGGCCAGAAAGAAAGAGAAAGAAAGACAAAAAGAAAGAAAATATAAACAAGAATCTATTCATTCATTATTGTCCAGCAGCAGATTTAAAGGGAATAACTCACTGCAACATTTTTTGACTGTTATGTTTATGTTACTTCCATTGACTGATTCCACTGGCATTAGTTTCCCTCAGTATCCCATTTTCTATGCCTCTAAGTTGGGGAGACAAGTGAGAAACTCACCCCATAAGATGTGGTTGGGTTATTACCAATTAGCTCTGCACTTGGGACCTTTGTACTTCTACGTTTTGGAAGAGGTACCAGAATGTAATTGGAAATGCATAAACCAGGGGTCAGAGGGATAAGTAAACGTGACTAGAAGATTGGTCCCTGCTGGAATTTCCAAGACGTCATGATAATGGAGCCAGAAAAAGGGGAATTATGGCCTTAGTGTACTATTTATTTATTTATTTATTTATTTATTTATTTATTTGAGAGAAATTTTCGCTATAGGGCGTGTGCCTTCGCCAGACAGAGAGAGACATAGAGACGGAAAGCGAAAAATCACCCCCCAGAGGGGATGGTCACGCCACAATCCCTTCTCCTTCATTCCCCCGGGGGGATGGTCACGCTGCAATCCAATCCCTTCTCCTCCATTCTTCTCTCAGGATCTTGGGCACACATGCACACGCACCCGGTGTGAGTTTAAGCCACCGGGTCCAGGACTCGAACCACGGTCGACTACATGGGAGTCCAGTGAAAGAATATAAACAAGAATCTATTCATTCATGCCAACTGCTGGTCTCTAAGCATTTTTTTTTCTTACTGTACTATTAAAATAAGTATGCAAGAGAAAAAATGTCACCCAAAAGTTCGAGAAATTCCAAGTGCAAAGGGGTTTAGTAAGGTATAAGAGACATAATACCTTGTGCTTCCGGAGGCTGCCAGGACTGGTGGGCGTAGAGATGGGAGACTGCTTAGACTTGGGGGTAGAGAGCTGGCTGCTGGAGGTTCCGTTTGCTAGCCCAAGGCAAGAGAAAAGGAAGGGATAAAAATCAACGGCATACAAAGGAGCAAGTTATTCTTCCCCTCCTAAGACACAAAGAACATTCAAACAAGGTATACAGACAACTAAGTGATTTGATGAATAGAACAAAGGTGAAAAGAAACACATTCCTCAAAAGAGCAAAAACTACAATCCTCAGTTAATTGGATCCCCACTGCAGTGCAAAGCAGTCATCCTCCCACTCTTTC
>NW_006204851.1:1675374-1706384 GCF_000334495.1 Tupaia belangeri chinensis
TGCTTCTCAATCATAGGGGTCTGGTTCTTTTCAAACCTTCATATTCATTCCCAGGTTTGACCCTACCATCTCTGGGTGGGAGTCTGGGAAGATACATTTTGCTTTAATTTCATAGAGAAGTAAAACAAAGCATGGCGAGGTTATGTACACACATTAAAGGGGAAGTAATATGGGTGATTTGGATGAGGGCACATTCCCCTTAGTGGCAGACAATGGGGTAAGTTCAGAACAGTTCTGTCAGTCTCTCCTCATCTCTTTTTCTGATCATCCTCCCCTTCCCTACCTCATCCTGAGTGAAAAGAACATATTGAAAGAAAAGTAAACTAGTCAGTAAGAAGAATGAAAGAGAAAGTAGAAAAGCAAAAGACAATGAAACATAAAGGCTTAAACAGCAAAATGGGCACAGGAGAGAATTTTTTAAAAGAAAGAGATCAGGAATGAAAAGGAGGAGGCATAGGGAAGATCGGAAAATTAGGGAAGAGATTAGAAGAGAAGAATGAGAAAGTGGAAGCAGGGAGAAAGGTATATAGACATAGAAAGATAGACGATGGTGGCCAGAGTCAGGGTGTACTCCCATTTGTCTCTTGTCAAGAAAATGCTGAAAAAAAGATTTGAAAAAAGGAAAAAAAATTTTTTTTCTCATGAAAATATGTAAGAGACAGAGACAAGCACCCTCAATAGGGTTTCATATCTCATTCTGCTCAGCCTTCCCAGACAGCCAGGATCTTGGGCATATGCACCCAGCACAGCATGTACAGCAGGTCAACTGAAGAAGCTAACCCATGATCTTCCATATGGATCCAGTTTATTGAGCAATGGAGTACTGCTGTGCCATGGTATTGGCCCTGGTTTTATTTTCAAATTGTTTTAGATTGCCTTGACAAAGAGCTTTCTTAAAAAGTTTACTTCTTTCTTCTATGTAAGAGAGACAGCTAGGCACCCCCACCCCAATGGGGCCTGCACACCACAATCCACCCCCAGCCTCAAATAGCCAGAATTGTGGGTATGTATGCTTGCACCTAATATGCACAGGAAAATATCAGGACAAAAATTCTGGACTTTCTATTGTGGCTTCAGCATCATGCAATGTGTTTCTGCTATGCCACCGTGACTGACTATTAATGAACTTTTTTTTTTGAGAGGTTTTTGCTATAGGGTGCGTGCACTCTCCAGAAAGACAGAGACAGAGAGAGAGAAAGTGAGAAATCACCCACGGGGGGATGGCCATGCCACAGTCCCTTCTCCTCCATTCTCCTCTCGGGATCTTGGGCATGCACGCACACGCACCCGGCGTGAGTTTAAGCCACCAGGTCTGGGACTCGAACCACGAACGAGTACATGGGAGTTCAGTGACATAACCATTATGCTAACTGCTGGTCCCACTGAACTTTTAAATACCCAGTCATGAGAAAAGAAATATAGTACATTGAAATAGAGCAATTAAATGACTTACACACATATCATGCTAAAGATTTCCTGTTTTGTTTTTTAATCTTAGAATCTCTATTATTAAACAGAGATATTCTGAAACGTGCTTTAAAAACAAAGGCAAATATCCCAAGGGCATATGGAGTATGAGAGAGAAAGAAAGGACAGTGGAGGGAAGAAAGAAAGATGAAATAGAAAATTATGAAAGTCAAGAAGAAAGACAGTCAATAATGCTGTTAATCCCACAGGTAAAGCTTGAACTGCTGTATCATGAATATTTCCTGAGGATATACTTCTTCTGCACCACTTATGGTAATGTTTCCCTAGGTTCTGGAACCTGCACATCAACTATACAGAGGAAACTTTAGTGTGATGGTTTCTGAGTTTATCCAAGTGCAAGTGAGCTGAAAAATAGGCACTTAAGCATCCACTGTCTGATTTTACCTGCATACTGTATTTACTCATCTTTTTTCCACTCTTGGAGAGGCCTGCTTCCCTGTCATTCATTCATTTAACCAGTAGTTATGGGGCATTACCTATGAGCTACAGTTTAAAACATCCAGGCTCCAGAGATAAGTCACTCCTTGTGGGGAGACAGGCAAGAATATAGTAGAATAAATGGGAAGACAAACTTGTGCATGGGATTTAGATGTAGCCCAGAGGACAGACTGAAATCAGGGGACTGGGAGGCAAAAAAAGAAGAGGAAACACCTGAGAAATCTTGAAAGATAAAAATCTGGAATAAGCAAATCCATAGAGACAGAAAGTAGATTAATAGTTGCCAGGGGCTGGGCAAGGGAAGGAGCTGGGGCAAATGGAAAATGTTTGCTAGTGGGCACAGGCTACTTTCGGGGAGACAAAGATATTTTAGAAGGAAACGTGACTGTTTCACAACTCTGTGGCTAAATGAAAACTCACTGAATTGCACATTTTAAATTGATGAAGTACATGATATGTAATTGTATCTCAAAAAGCTTCTTTTTTTAAGATTCGTAAATAAAGACAAGGTCTTTAATGTTTGATTATGAAAGCAATTACTACAGACCACGGAATGATAACACATTATACATTTCCCATGTAAAGATCAAACTTACTTCCATCACACCAACTATCACCAACAACCAAAAAAGTCATTTTTATTTATATTCAGTCAAGAAATCCTTGGAATCACAATAGGGCTTGATGCCATATTGGAGTCACACTTTGCCAGACATCCAAAGAATATGCCAGCCTCCTTTTTCAGCTTCTTTGTCTACTAGTGCATAACTGGACCCAGCAGGCAGCTCACCCAGATAATTTCAGAAATGGATTTTGGCTCTCTGTGCATAACAGATGACAGTCCTTGTGAAGTATCCAGTTTGTCTTTTGTCTTATAGCTGAGAGAGCTGAACCTGCTGCAGGTGTCACATCTAAATTCTTGAAGGGGTTTTTATCACCATTGTCACCTGCCATGTGCCAAGCACTGTTTTATGTTCCAAGGACACCACCAGGAATAGGACAGATTCAGTCCCAACCTCAGGGTGCACATAGTCTCCTCCTCCTCCTCCTCATTGTCTTTCCCCTTTCCCTCCTGGCCATCCGTGGCCCAGCTGGCAACTTCAATAAAATTTTAAAAAATGATCAGACCTAGTTAGGCAGAGAGAATAGAATGGATATTCTAGGCATTAGAATTTTACTAGCAGGAGCAAATACATGAAGGTGTGAAATAATATACTATGTTTATAGAAGTGCAAGTAGCTCATAAGGGTTTAAGCTTTGGGTGCTAACGAGTTCAAGGAGATGAGATTAGAGACCAAAGATAATGCTAGACCCTAAAGTGTGGCCTATTAAGAAGTTTGGGTTTAATTTCTGAAGGAAAGTCACACAAGGATTTTAACCTGAACATAATATGGCTAAAATTGTGTTTTAAAATAATTACCTAAGCTACTACGTTAAGACTTGGGTAGCAAACCAGCAGATGGCATAATGGTTACATTGTTGAACTGCTACATTGGCTGACCGTGGTTGAAATCCCAGACCAGGAGGCTTCAAATTCATGCCGGACATGTGTGCATGCATACCCAAAATCCCAAGAGGAGAATGGAGAAGGGATTGCAGCACGGTCATACACCCTGGAGGGTGATTTCTCACTTTCTGTGTCTCTGTCTCGCTCTGTCTCTGGCAAGTGCATGTGCCCTATAGCAAAAATCTCTCTTAAAAAAGAAAAAGGGGGAGAAAAGGCTGGAGTAGGATGGAGTAAAGGTAAAAGCAAAAAAATTGGTTAGAAGACTTTGCATCAGTCCAGGTGATGATGGTTAGAAATAAAGCAATAGGGAGATCCCTATCTACTCTAGACCCTAGATAAGCTTAGAATGTTACATTTACATACCATGTAAAATATCCACAAAAGAGCAGGAACTGTACCAAACAGCATGGAGAATATGGGAACTAGACTTAACCAAGGCACTGGGATTTCCAGTGAATAAAGGATGCATTTTAGGAAAGGCAAGATTCTGTGAAGCCACAATGAGTCAAAGAAGTCAATTACTCAGTAGGAAATGAAGGAGTTAATGGTGGAAAGTGTTAATGAACCACCTACAGTGTGGGAGGGCTCCCCCACTGGGAACCTGGCTGCTAGGATTTTGAATAAAGAGCAATCTCTGAAGGCTTGCCTGAGCTGAAACCATGGAAGCCTTCTAAAAGAGCCCTGACCTCAGCCATAAGGTCTAATAGATTTGATCATTCCCAGGTAAATTCTCATCTGACATTGTGCTCCACATAATCACCATATCCTTCAGATATTCTAGTTTTCCAGCATTTGTTAGTCATACTAAAAAGAGATAGTTACTATATTCTCAGTATTATAACTGTCTGATTTTCCCCTACCCACTGGCTTTGCCAAAATGTGGAACATTGTTAACCACAAAAATATCTGCTTCATGAGTCAGTTTCCACCTAGTAGCTGCAGATTGGAATATAAAGGCTTGTCTGCAACTTCTATTTCATTTCTTTTTTCAATATCCTCAAAATCTTTTCACCCAATAACTCTAGGGGTAGTACATAAATGTATATGTTACATACACCTCTGTGTCTCACCCCCAGAGAACCCATTTTAAGGTATGTGTTAATAAGGGACTTTATTTTGTCATCAACATTCAACAAGCATTTTTGGAAATCAGTTTCTAATAATTGAACTGCCACTCACTGCATTGTTTAAAAAAAGGCAGACACTTTTCTAGACTTTCACAGAATTTACTACCGAAATGAATTCTAAAGATGGACATAAAGAATTGAGAAAATATAGATATGCACAGGTAAATATCAATTCCTTACAAGTTGAAGAGCCTTCACATTTATGGATTAGCTAAAAATGTATTCATAGGGCCAGCAGGTGGCATGGAAGTTAAGGAGCTGGATCCCACACAGTGATTACAGTTTGAGACCCAGACTTGATGGTTTGAAAGATAAGCCGGGCATGTGTGTGTGTGTGTGTGTGTGTGTGTGTGTGTGTGTGCGTGTGTGTGTCCAAAATTCAGGAGGAGAATGAAGAAGAAGAAGGCATTGTGGTGTGGCCATCTCTCCCAGGTGATGATTTCTTTTCTTCTCTGTCTCTCTATCTTCAGTGAGCACACTTACCCTATAGCAAAAATCTAAAAAAGAAAAAAATTACTCATATATGCATTTTGCCTATCGGTTCTGTGGGGGGAAAAAATCTGGGAAAGTGTTATTTGATATGAATTCTGGAGCCAATTCTTTTAAATGTCAAGTAAAAGAAGCAGCAGGAAATAACACAAATAGGGTCTGATGAATTGTGTGTGCTCTTAGACTGGTAAATTCACGTGGAAAGGCTGTCATGGAGAGTGGCTAGAAATGGCACTACTGTTTGTTATCGTTCATCTTCCTGTATTGGTCTTTATTAAATATCCTTAGCTCTGATCTCTCAGTTTCCATTTCTTAGCTGCAATTTGGGAATACTCTGGCGGGGTGGGGGAGGGGCCTTCTCCTTCTTCGGCTTGTCTTTCTTGCTTGATTTACTCCTCAGAATGACAACACTGACTGTTCTCACATCTTATTTATACATGGTTCAAATCATCTCATTTCTTTCTTATCTTTGTAGAATTCATTTTTTCTCCTTTGCACCAAGGTACACCAAAAACTTTTCAATTTCATAGTCCACCTTGTCAATCTTATCAACAAAAATAGAATAGTGACTGTTTATTGAGAGTATATGATGACTTGGAATCTCTCTCTCTCTCTCTCTCCTCTCTCTCTCTCATGTCTGTTCCAGTTAGGAATAGCAAAGACAGGATATATTTTTTTAAAAAAAGAATTATTTTATTTAACTATATTTATTTGTTTATTTAGCCAGAGTGAGAAAGAGAGAGAAAGTGAGAAAGCAAGCTGCCAGGTCCGGGACTCAAACCATGGTCAGCCATGTGGGAGGCCAGCTCCCTTAACCACCATGCCCTCTGCTGGCCCCCAGAAAGGCAGGATTTGAATGCACATCTTTCTGATCCCAAGTCTACCTGTTTTTTGTTTGTTTTCAGTTTTTGCTACACAGGCTCCTCTTTTTAAACATTTAATTGCTTCTGGGATTTCTACCTATGACAATTTTCTCATGGGGGCTAGGGAAAAGGGGGAATAGTTGTGCCATAAAGAGGAGAAAGGAATAGGAAGAAGTTAGGAGCAGACACCAGAGCCGACACCCATCTTTGGGACTTCTATCTTACTCGATTTGGTTTAACATTAGGAAGCGACTAGTTAGGATTTTGTTTCTTCTTTTTTTTTTTTTCCATTGCCAGAGAGTCTATATGCTCAGGAAACAGAAAGAGAAAGAGAGAAATCACTTCCCAATGGGGTATAGTCACACCATGGTCCTTTTTCCTCCATGTCTCCATTCTATCAGAGTCTTGGACTCGCATGCACATGCACCTGGAATGTTTTTCAAGCCAATGCAGCCAGGATTCAAACCTCGCATGGCCATGTGAGACCCGGCTCCCCACACGCAATACCAGATACTGCAATAGAGGGCTTGTTCAAAGAATTTCTTTCATTCACTGAGCTGGCTAGGTAACCAATGTCATAAAACAATAGCAGACAGAGCAGCCAGCATGGCATGTAACTGTCCTCGCACCACAGAGCTCTCTGGGAAGATAGTATCTGTGCCTTGTCTATAACTCTGCTCGGTTAGTGCTATTCAACTATGCAGCACTACTGCCAAGCTTGGCCCTGAACACTCTTGGCTCAGAGGCTTTTCTCAGTGATTACGCCTGTCCTTGGCCTAGTACTCATTTTTAACTCCTTGGCTCTGTCAGCCTTTCCTGTCAGAATGGAACAGGACAAGGCCAAACAGAATGGCTGATAAGGCAGCTAGGCTGACTTACCTTGATTCACAGAGATTTAAACATAAGGGGGGGGGGCAGGCTAATAGGAGTGAGAAATAAGGTGTTTGTGTTGAGGGGTTTAATTCCCAAATGAAATGAGAGGGTCCAGTTTCTGGTGTGGATGAAGAAAAGACAGAATGAGGTCACCAGCCAGGCAAAGTTGATGCTGAGTTCCCAGACTTGGGATGCCCTAGTCTTGAGGCTGGACTGATTCCATGGAAATTAGAATGTAGCTGCATGTAAGTTGGATATAAGTGACCCCAGGTACAGTGATTAAACAGCTGTCTGGGCAACGAATTTGGTAAGTCATACTTTCTACATTCAAGTTCTGGTGACCAGAATGGCACGGAAAGAGAAGGGCAAGCTTGGCATTTACTTTTCTCTCAATCTCTTCATCTTTGACTAGAGACTAAACTTATTTAATGTTCATTTACTCAGCTCTGGCCTTCTCTCCACTCAAATCCCCAAACATGAGTCCAATTTAAAATCCAGCTTCTTTAATTTGATTTGATTTGATGTCTATTTTGAAATATTGTTCACTGAAAGTAACCCGTCTACACAAGAAGTTATGATTATTTATTTATTTATTTATTTATTTGCCATAAGGCATGTGAACTTGCTGAAGAGGACAGAGAGTCAGAGAGAGGCAAAGTGAGAAACCACCCCCTGGTGGGAAGACCACACCATAATCCCTTCTCCTCCATTCTCCTCTCAGGATTTTGGGAACATACACACATGTGCCCAGCATAATGCTCAAGCTGCCTTATCCAGGACTCAAACTGTGGTCAGCCATGTGGGAATACAGCATGATTCTGCTCAGAATTTGTTTCTAGTGAAGAAGGCCTGTTTTCAATGCTCACTACAAGTTTAACCACCATGCCACCCACTAGATCCTATGATAATAATTTTAGTCCCTTAATAATTATAGTTATATATCTACAGTTATTTTCAAAGCATTTTACCATATATAAACTCAAATAGTTCTCCTGATAACCTTAAGAAACAGTGGCCAGATATTAACAATCTCTTTTTAATTAATAAGTATACCGTGGCTCAGTGAAGTCATAAACTTAGAGGGTACAAGTTCTGCCTCTCCTCAATAGATGGTGGCTTCCAGAATTTGCTCATAGAATCCACTTCAAAATACTCTTAAGGTTAGCACATCACTTACTTCCCACTGTGACCATATAATGATTCATACTCTGTCTTGTATTCTCTAATCCCTAAAGCCTTGAAGAGGAAGACTGCAATACACAATCTAGCTACTTCCTTTTTTTTCTTGTAAAGAGATACTCTAAGCTTTATTTCATTTCAGTCCAAAGATACCCATTTTCTCCTTACATATACAGGGAGTTCTTCTGGAAGGTCATCCAAGTGGAACCAAGGTGGTTTCAACTGATATCTCAACAAAGCTAAGAGACAGACCCTGTGGATTTTATACCTCCATTCCAAAGACCTTGTGAACTTGGTGTCTGAATTGCTTTGACTGTTTCTGCTCAGTGGGAAAGCTTTTGTCCCTTTCCCCAGATCCACCCATTAGAGAAGCAAGAACTGAGAGCCTAGAAACAGTTCTTCAATAAAATGATCATGGGGCTGGTTCTCAGGCCAAATTCAATCACAGGTTGTGAGATACTGTAGCTTCAGAAGATGACAGTCGAATTTTAAATCTTTCTTAAAGAGTCTTTGATAGTATGCAGTTGTGAACCCTTTAAATGAGGAGGATAAGTAAGTCTTCCCCATTGGAAAACAAATACATCCTGTAATAGTTTGACACAAATGAGTTTCCCTCAAGAAGAGGACATCTGTAAGGAGGCTGATAGAAGTGCCAGGATTGTTTTCTTTAAGGCTTGACAATGCTGTCAACATTTATTCCTGTCAAAGGTGGTTCAGCTCAGAACATGTTTCTAGTGAGGTTTTCTATGCTCACTATCAGTTGTTCTGGGGCAAGGACTAGAACAAACTGTACTACTCTTAGTGTGTAGAAAGAACATAAGCTTTGCAGTTTGTAGAAAGAACATAAGCTTTGTAATCAGCCACGGTTTTAATTTCTGATTTAGTCATTTCTTAGATTTGTGAATTTGGGCTTAACCTAACCTCTCTGAGTCTCAGTTTTTCCATCAACAATATTTGAATAATTATATTTTAATTGTTATTTTGATGACTACACGATAAACTATACATGAAATGCTTAGCTAAGTCTCTGGCACATAAGAAAGTTTCAATAAATGGTATATTCTTATTCTGTTGATATTTTTATCGATGCAAGGTAACTTCAAAAAGTTCCTGGAAAATGGCATTAAACTATGAATTGGGCCAGATGATGGTGCAGGGGTGGTATACATCTGGGCCCATGTGGGCAAGTGCTTTCTCACTTTCACTCTCTTTCTCTTTTTCTATCTAGCTAGCACATGTGCCCTCTGTCAATTTTTTTTTAAATGTATGAATATATTCAGATACAAAAATTTTTTGAAATCTAAATATTATTTCTTTATTAACATTCATTCTCTGTAAACTTTTAGAAGATCCCTTGTATGACTACCACCACTACTAGAAATGAGAGGAATTGAGTAACTGCATAATATATAGCCACTAAGTTACTAAGTTAGGGAATCCCCTTCCACAGGGACAAGCTAGCAATTTATTCAAGCTGAGAAAAAATTCTCTGACTAGCTGGCCAGGCATTAGATGACTGAAGTTTTTCTGAGGCGGTAAGCCTATTTCTTCTGCTTTTTTTTTTTTTTTTGCATTTTATTCTTGGGCTGCTCCTTTTTTTTTGCCTGCTCAGCATTACCTTGGGGAGTTCATCAATGAAGGTAATGTAACCCCACTGAAAGTTTTGAAGTAAGGGAGTAACACAATGAAAATGATGTTTTAGAGTGAGAAATGTGTTGGTACCATAACAGATAGGTATGGGATAGAGATTTGAAGCAGAAACGTCTCATTTAGCAATCTGTGAAATAATCCAGGCATCAGGTAATGAAGGAAAGGAAGAAACTGCTGTGTGAGTCATGTGGATATGGTTCATATTTCAAAAGAAGCATATAGTGGACGTGAAGTTATTAAAGAGTGAAGAAATTAGAAAATAGTACTAAAGTATTGAGCCGGGGGAAGACAATAATTCTATTGTCAGATGGGGAATCAGGAGGAGGAAATGTTTTTGATTTTTAGATACATTGTTTTTGGCACATGTAAATGGGATTGTTTGGTAGGCATTCGTAAGTCTGACATCCAGAAGGAATATGGGGACTGAAGATGCAGATCGAAGTGCCTCCTTCCTATAACCTGATATGCCTTATTCATCACCACCTCTGCCCCTTTGGTCATGCTTTCCCTTCTGCCAGAAATATCTATCTCCATATTAATTGATATACAACCCTCCTTCAAATCCTACTTCTTTTGGGACGACTTCCCTTAGCACCCTAGTTCCTGATTAGCTCTCCCATGAACTCAAATTCTTCCAAAAACACTTACTGCATCTCATATTCATGTGGAATTTAAACAAATAATTACCACTAACACTGCATTAATAGGGCCAGCAGGTGACATGGTGGTTAAGGGTGCTGGATTCCCACATGGCTGACTGTGGTTCAAGTCCCGGACCTGGCAGCTTGTTTTCTCACTCTCTTTCTCTGGTCAAATTAAAAATAAATAGATGAATAAATAAAATTAAAAAAAATAGTGCACTGGTTAAAATTTGGACTGTGAAGTCAGAGTGCTTAGGCTTAAATCTCATTTCTATCACTTACTAGCTGTGTGATCTTGGATAGGTCACATAACTTCTGCTTCTTCATCTGCAAAATGGGGACAGTACTACCTACTTCATAAAATCATCATAAAAATTAAGTTGATACATGGAAATTATTTAGAACAGTTGCCTGGCACATAATAAGAAATATAAATATTTTTGTAAATAAAAAGATAAAATCATAGGTACGCTGGTTCTACAAATAAATCATAAACTTCTTAGGAACACAGAATTTATTTTGTCATTCCCTTTCCTTATAGTGCGTAGTACTACTAAGTACTCCACCAAATGTCTGGAGACTCAACTCTGGAGACACACATCCCAGGCTAAGGCAGGAAGGCCTTCTTGTCACAGGGAGGCACCACCATATCCCATGTACTGTGGTGTACTCAGGGGCCCCCACTTTACTGCTAACTTGAACAGTTTCCTAAGCAGTTCTCCAATAGCAATAGAAAAGGTGCCTTAGATATAGGATAGTTCTTTCAGTTCAGCTGGATATACGCTATGGTTTTAGAAAGAAGTGACTGGGGGAGGGTACCAGGGAAGTTTCTCTCTTCTCACAGCTCTGCCAAAGGTTACCATCTCCCCTTAGACTGACAGTAGGGGAGCTCATGGAATGTCTAGGACAGAAACAAAGGTACTTAATTAGTTGTGGTGTTATGCTCAATGCAGGACAAAGAGAATGATTCAGACACACCCCTCCCCTGCTCTCTCATATCCGTGGCCTGGAGGTGGATAGCAGGTGTCAGAACAGAGAAGCAAGGACCATCCAACAGAGGCCTTTGCATTCACGAGACTGGACATCCACACCCTGTCTCATGACAATGGGAATATCTGCTGGGAAGTTGGAATAGCTGGGTTTTGGCTCTTGAGTGACACTGGAATTATCTCAAGATCCTAAAGCTCTTTGTAACTTAGTTTCACGATCTGAAACGTCAATCAAAAACTGGATAATTTTCTTTCTCGTATTTTTTTTCTCCAGAGTTTATTCATTCATTTCTTCTGTGAGAGAGCCCTATCTCCGGCGTGATCCTACTGATGCAATCCACTCCCAGCTTCAACTCATAGGCAAAAGCATGTGTACCCAGGGGGTTCTCTGGACTTGAACCAGTTACCTTCCCATCTGGGATTGCTGTACAGAGCATTGCATTTTACCACTGTGCCACCATCTGGCTACAGTCATCTTTTTCAAACTTAATTCATGATGTTATTATGAGGGATAACTGAGGTGATTAATTTGACAATGGTTTTTCAAAGTGCACAACATTTAATTCATGTAACGGATTGTTATCTCGAACCTTTCTTAGATGGAGACAAAATACATTCTTGTGCTATTTCATATATAGACACTAGTCATTGTCAGCTACTGAACTTTGAAGTGTGTGGCTTTTCAGAACTGAGATATACTATAAGTGTAAACACAACACTATTTATTTATTTATTTTAGATTTTTTTTTGCCATTTTTTAGGTTTTTGTCATAGTGCACATATGTTTGCTGGAAAGAGACAGACAGAGGGAAAGTGAGAAATCACCCCCCAGGGGGGATAGCCACACTACAATCCCTTCTCCTCCATTCTCCTCTTGGGATCTTGGGAACACACACACATGTGGTCTGGCATGATTTTTAAGCTACTGGGTCAGGGACTCAAACCATGGTTGTCCATGTGCGAATCCAGTACCTTCACCACCATCATGCCACCTACTGATCCCACTACAGCCCAATTCAAAGATTTAAAATAGCTCAATGATTTCTTACATTGATTACATGTTGAAATAATTATATTTTAAATGTATTGCTAAACAGAATATATCAAAATTACTTTTTTCTGTTTGTTTTAACTTTTTAAAATGTGGCTACTTGAAAATTTTAAATTACATACATGGCTTGCATTTGTGACTCATATTATATTTCTATTGGACGAAGCTCATTTGACAGTTAACATTCATGAAAGTCAGAACAGGCAGTTACCTCCATTTTAGGCAACCCAAAGCAGACTACTCAGTTCAGAAAAGGATACCAGAATATAACTATTTCTTGGACCTCCTGCTGTTTTATGTCCCTTGACCTCTACTTTTAAGGGCTGTATATTTTGGTCGTAAAGCCATTCTTTCTTGAACGTTCAGGAACAGGGAATGTTTGACTTTCAGGAATAGGTGCATAAGAGTTCGGGAAGGGGAATGGAGAACATCAGTTTGCTACAACAATGACTTACTGTTGAAGAATAGCAAACTAATTATCACATTACAGTTCTCTCAGCCTACCAGGGGTGGGTTATTAGCTTCCTTGGGGGCTCCAAAAAAAAAAAAAAAAACAAGAAAGAAAGAAAGAAAGAAAAAAAGAAAAGAGAAGAGAAGAAACAGAAAGGATTCTTTTCCAGCAACTAGCTGTTTTGTCCTTTTAATTAAATTCAATTCATTTGGGGGCAAAGCAACACAAAGGGGAAATTAGCACATTAATAGTTGAAATGGAAATCTAGACTCAGTGGAAAAGGCTTCCTTCAGTTCTGGAACCAGGTTTATCTTTGCCCACCAAAATGGTAAGTTCTGGGTTAATCAAAATGTGGCAGTGCACAAACTTTCTTCAAATATCCCACAGGAGCCTCTTGGACTCAGATTTTATCTGCTTTCCACAGTTCCTTGGCCTGCTTTAAAGACAGACATGGCTAATGTGACTTGGATTCTAAGAGTCCATCATCATCATGGCACAGTGAGAATGAGATTCTTAGAGGAATATTATATGGACAACCATATCCTTCTCTAACTCGAATTTAGGAATTAGCAACAGATATTCTATTTGGGGCAAACTCAATATTGGCAGGAGTGAGGATTGAACTTGAAGGCAATAGAGTAGAAGGATTTTTATTTATTCATGGTGCAGAACAGGAAAGAGACAATTTAGGGACTAAGGACTAAAGAATCAAATCATGCCACAAATTACAGACCAAATGGTACCAACTTACTAAACCTCAAGTCATACTGAACCCAAATATTAACTGAACTGTGAATTGGACCAAACATATATATTTTAAATTCTAGCAAATTTATTCAAACCAGAACCAAACCTATATATTTTCAAATGAACTAGAACATCAAAACATTCCTTTAAGGGAACCAGCAGTTAGCATAATGGCTATGTCGCTGGACTCCCACGTAGTCCACCGCAGTTTGCGTCCCGGACCCGGTGGCTTAAAGCTCACACCGGGCGCGTGTGCATGCATGCTGAGGAGAATGGAGAAGGGATTGCGGCGTGACCACCCCCGCTGGGGGATGATTTCTCGCTTTCTGTCTCTATGTCTCCCTCTGTCTTTATGGCGAGCGCACACGCCCTATAGCGAAAACCTCTAAACAACAACAACAACAACAACAACAAAAAATTCCTTTAACTGAACTTGAACTGAGCCAATGTTTCCTTTGGTTTGTGTCCCTGCTAAAGAGTAGCATTCGAGCTTTTGCCTTCAAGGGAAGGTAGTTAAAAGTCCCTGGAAATGCCTATTTCTACAACCTTTAGTCACTCAGGGGAAATGAAAGTAGGTAATCCATTCATACATTCCAGACCCAAAAGAGACTAACACAAGATGGAGATAGGGTGGTACTAACGTGTTCTAGAAAATAATTTCAGTTCCACTAACACCATTGTTTATTGGTTAAATGGATGCTAATTTGCATATGCCCCTTGCTAATAGCTCAGAAAAATCTTGACATTTTATGAAACAATTTCTTCTTTTCCTTTTTTAGGTTTTTACCATAAGGCATGTGCGCTCACCAGAGAGAGACACTGAGAGACAGAGAGGGAAAAGTGATAAATAATCCCCTGGAGGGATGGCCATGCCACAATACCTTCTCTTCCATTCTTCTCTCAGGATTTTGGGTACACAAGCACATGTGCCTGGTGTGATATTCAAGCTGCAAGGTCTGGGACTTGAACTGTGGTCATCCATGTGGAAATCCAGTGCCCTAATTATCCCACCACCTGCTCACCATAACAATTCTTTCTTCTTCAATCTTTTTTTTTTGGAGAAGTTTTCACTACAGGGCGTGTGCACTCACCAGAAAGACAAAGAGAGACAAAAAAACGAGAAATCACCCCCCGGGGCGGGGGGGGATGGCCACGCCACAATCCCTTCTCCTCCATTCTCCTCTTGGGATCTTGGGCACGCACGCACACGTGCCTGGCTTGAGTTTAAGCCACCAGCTCTGGGACTCAAACTACAGTCGACTACATGGGAGTCCAGCGACATAGCCATTACGCCAACTGCTGGTCCCTCTTCTTCAATCTTAAATGTCTGTAAAGAAATTTGTGCCAACTGAAAGCTACACATTGTCTTGGCTCATCATTCTGGTTATCTGATTCTGACTCTGTAGGAGCTATTTTGTAACTCTGTAAATTGTAAATAACTATTAACAATGAAAATAATTTTTATCTATAGACATGGAAATTATGTTTTATCCAAAGAGAATACTAAATTTTAAAGAAGTTAAGAAATGTGCCCCAAATCACAAAAGTAGGAAATGGTGTAGAGAAATGTCTCCTTCTCCTCTTCCATATCCTTATCCCACTCTACCTCTCAGCTTAGAAAGGTCCTGAGTGAGGTAGAGGTGGAGGGGAGAAAATTGATCTGTCAAATCTAAATCTTACCTATGATACTGTTTAACCTGATATCAGCTGTGTCCTTATAGAATGTTCACTGAGTGCATGCCTTATACTTGGCTCTAAACAAGCTGTCTTGGAACAGGCATGGTGGTATTACATGGATCCTTCTACTCTTTAGTGCTGGAATCATGTAAAGGCTCTAGAAACATCATCTGAGGTGAGATCAAACACCCTGAAAATTTCCATGGAGGTTGTATAGACTACAATTTAATTTCATTTATGTTAATGAACTATTGAAATGTAGATTCTAATTCTCTTTACTGAGAACATCATTTTAGATTAGTGGTAGGGAATAAGGTTTTCTTGTAATCATATCTCCAAGTAAAGTCCACCTCTCCTCTTAAATTGGTTATTCTATTTATCTTGTGAATTTAAATATATTCTCATTCTTTTTCTTTATAGGGGAGTTCTGGAGGAGCAAGAGTAGATCTTCTCTGCCTAAGTCTGAGTTAGGATCTATTACAACTCCTTTCAATTTGGCAAATATCCGCTGATTCCTAATATATTCTTGTTCTATCTCTAACAGCGTAAGAGTCAGTGAGGTGGATATTTTGTAGAAGGAAAATTCTGTATATCAGTAATTTGACATATGTTTAAACAGTGTTTAATTAGAGCAATTGTGTTCATGTGTGTTGGGTAACCAATTGGATACAGTCTGCAAAGAGAATCTATTTACATCAAGTTGATACTACCAAAGAATTTCCAACTAATGGGTAATATGGTGGTTTAAAAATAGGTTCACACAGGCTTGCCCCATACCACAGTGATTAAGTGCTATACATGGAAAGCCAGATCCCACATGGCTGACTGACAACAGTGCAAGTCAGGGCCCCAGTGGTTTGAAAAACATACCAGGTACATGTGCATGCATGCTTAAAATCCTGATGGGATGAGGAAGTGGAGGAAATGACATTAAGATGTGAATACGCCTCTTAGGAGGTGCATTCTCCTACCTCACTCACCTGAGTGCACATGCTCTCTATTAAAAGGAGGAAAAGCTTCCTTTAAAAACATTCCTGTCCTCTTAGATGTATGCTGGACTTAGTAACTACTTTTAATGAGTAACATAAAGCAGAAGTGACAGCATTGGCTTTGGAGACTAGATCATAAAAGGCATTACATTTTCCTTATTCAGTCTTTTGAATCACTCACTTAGGTGGGACATACTGCTAACAGCTATCTTGAATGTGGACCCCGCAGCACCAGCTGAATCTTCAGATGACTGCTGGCCTTATCAGGACCTTATCTACAATCACATGAGAGACTCAACCAGAACCACCCAGTGAAGTCATCCCAAAATAACCAACCTACAGAAATTATGAGATAATAAATGCTTTTTTAAAGCCACTATGTCTTGGGGTAATGTGTTTCACAGCAATATATATGTAATATTGATAAGAAATCTCAGAAATTGCTAATGCTGTTTCTGAGAAGTGATTAGCTAAGCAATTATTGCCAGTCTATGAATATTGACCAAGTGTTTTAAAGTCCATTTCTTGCAAGTCCCTGCTTAGAAACTTTCTAAACAAATTCATTCTTAGTCCAAGTGTTAAAACCTAGGTCTTGGGGTTGGCAGGTGGCATGGTGGTTGAGGGCACTGGACTCCCACATGGCCAGCCACGGTTCAAGTACCAGACCTGGTGGCTGCTTTCTTACTTTCACTCTCTCTCACTCACTCTGTCCCTCTCTGATCAAATTAAAATAAATAAATAAAGTCAAATAAAATAATTTTTAAAAACCCTAGATCTTTGCAATGTCATCAATATAAATTTGTTTTGATACATTCATGTGCTCTCTGTACACTTCAATAAGATATCACCAAAGCACATGTATTTGCTTCCTTTAGCAAACATCATCTTAATCCTTATTGGTACTTAATACCATACTCAGTAAAACAGGTATTTTTTCACATCTATTCATTTACAATTATTAAATGAAAATCTATTAAGGGCCAGACACTGTACTTAGCAGTGAGGATACAAAAATAAATATGATACCTTGCCCTTGAGAATTCTAGTAAGTAAGTATTTAGTTGGAAATGATGACAGTTAAACATACTTTACAATAGAGTATGGTGAATATTATCCCAGAGACATGAATGACATACTATGGTACTGCAGAGAACAGAACAACTATTTCTATGTGAGATCTTGAAGAATGAATAGGTATTCTCAAATGAAGAAGCATGGTAGTTTAGAAGGATGGCGTTCCAGGTGTGAGAACAAACTGTTCAAAGACATGGAAGCATGAAAAACCTGGGCTGTCTTTTCACACTTGTTTTCACACTCGCTTCTGGTAGTATGAGGCAAGCAGTACAGGTTGTTTTTCTAGGCACAGCATTTCAAAGCCAACAGGCTCATTGAGGTGTCCCCAAATGAAGGGTCCCTGTACTTCTCTAAAACTCTCAGCTTAGAAGAATCCACATAATAAATCCCAAACCTTGGGAAAACAAATATGTAAATCTTCTGGGCCATATCATTTCCTTAGCATGAAGAACTCAAATTGAATATATATGGCTTTTATTTTAACATTTGTTATAAGAGAATGGAAGACATTGCCTTTTAGATTAGTGTCACTCAAATTGTGGGTCCAAGACAAGATAAAGAGTTTGAGTAAATCAACACATTGCTGCCTTCATCAATAAAATTATGCTCTGAAATTTGGTCAGCTGACCAAATGGTTTTTTCAGAGGCATAGTTGATTTGTATTTGGCAGGAGCTCCTATTCATGTCACAGAGTGACTGATAACAAATAGTTTATGGCTTGGCAATGATCCATAGACCACATTTTTTAGATAATTCATTATCCACTAAATATAATCTTCTATGTTAAATTTCTTTGTTTTCTGGGGAACCAGCAGTTAGCGTAATGGCTATGTCGCTGGACTCCCACGTAGTCGACCGCGGTTCGTGTCTCGGACCCGGTGGCTTAAATCTCACGCCGGGCGCGTGTGCGTGCGTGCCCAAGATCCCGAGAGGAGAATGGAGGAGAAGGGATTGCGGCGTGACAAAGGTTATTTCTCGCTTTCTGTCTCTATGTCTCTGTCTGTCTGGCAAGCGCACGCGCCCCATAGCGAAAACCTCTCCAAAAAAAATTTCTTTTTTTTTTTTTTTTAATGTGGTCTATGCTTTCTTTCCCATTGTGGAATTGATACAATTTTTTTGTCTGCCTTTTTTAATTGTATACATTTCTGATATACTTGTTTCTTCCCTGTCCCCTGCCACCCCACTTCTAATTAGTTCAGAGTCAAATTTGAAGTTCAATTGAACCAACTATGTTGACAGTCTTAGGTGTCATTTTTTACATTCTTATTCTCAATTCTGATTTTCAATTTCAAATTTATGTTTATTATTTCATTGAATATGTTTTGCTACATGATGTTGAAGATGATGACAATGATGAAAAACCTGACAATAAGGATTACAGCAAGCATGGCATATAGGCCAGATTTCTGGTCTACATTCATCTGAGTAGAATAAGGGTAAGGCTGTGCTACCATGACTCCAAACAAGTGTAAGTGTTTCAGTCTCTGCACTAATGGAATTGTTATTTATGGAGACACAGTGATGTTCATGAGGAAATTATTCCTCTGCATGCAGAAGGTATTGGCTTCCACAAATGAAGTCAGCATGCACAGTTAGGAGAAGAGCACTCACCGTCTTGGTCGTTACCTGAGTCAGCTGGAGACTTGCTTCGGCGCATAGGGCCAGGACTCTTGGCTGAACTTTTCTGAGGAGTTGGGGATGCCTTTGGGCCAGCTGTAGCTGATGGGTTTCCCTTCATAACTGGGACAAAAGAACACAGATAGTTTAGGTAAGGATAGAACTGAGGCTCGGCATGTTACCAGACTCTGGAAACTGGAATAACCACCACAGGCCAAAGCACCTAAGTTGCTCAACATGACAAGATGGTTCATATTGTAGGAACTATGACTCCAGGGAAGGAAGCATAGTGGAATCTTTCAAGTCACCTGGGCTAAGCTACATTTTTAAGTCTTCGTATTATAGAAACAAAGATAGGAGTTCAAAGGCCATTCAAGTTGGTAATTAAATGGTTAACTCGATCTTTTGTGGACAACCTACCCATGTCTCAGAATATCACCTATTGATATAATGCTTAAGGAATTTTCTTGGAGTACAAACTGACAGCTCAGAGGCTGCAGCTACACAGATGAAACATCCATAGGTAATTTAAAGGAGGGCTATGGGGAGTCACCATTAATTGTCTATTACACGCCACAAATTGTAATAGCCATATTATCGATGCCCTGTCATTTAACATAAATAAGCATTACCACCACCATGATCTTATGTTTACAGGGTTCCTTTATTATTATTATTATTATTTGGTTGGTTATTGCCTAGAGTGCATGCACTTGCTGAAGAGAGAGAGAGAGAGAATTCACTCCTGGGGAATGGCCGTACTGCAATCTCTTCTCTATTCTCCTTCTGGGGTTTTGGGCACCTGTGCAGACATGCCTAGCATGATTTACAAGCCACCAGGTCCGGGATTCAAACGATGGTTGGTCATGTGGGAGTCCAGCACCTTAACCACCATGCCACCTGCTGGCCCCTCTTTCCATTTTTAATGCATGTTAGCATAAGTTTTTATTCTAGTTTAATGAATAAGTGGTGCGGCAGTGACTCTTCCACTCAGAAGTTAAGAAAGCCGACTGGGTGTGTAGGAGAGTCCATCAAATGTTCCTGCATTTGCCTCAGCCCCAGTCTGACACATTCAGAACACTTTTTTCATACAGATCACTCAGCATCCCCTACTACTACAGTAATAGTGGGCACTGGTAGTGCTAATTTATTAGAGGAATTATCACACTCATTTTGCTGAAGAGAGCGCAAAAAGGTTATGCCTCTTTCTTGGTGCAGCAAAGGAACTAACAGCAAGGACTGGAAGCCAAGTCTTCTGGGTTCTAGTCTAGTGCTCTTTCCACTACGATTTTTCCAAACTTGTACTGTGATGTGCAAAGTAGAATAAAACAAATGGATAGATGGTAGTCTTCCCTAGACACCTCCTTGTTGCCTCCTGCTTAAAGAGGAGGGGGAACTTATATTTATTATTGAAATATAAGTTAAGCAAAAATATTAAGAGAGATATTCTGATAAATTAAGTCTTAGAAAATTTAGTCCTGTAGAAAGTTCAATTTTATTTCTTTCACTTTTTGTTTGGGTTGATAAACTTAATGATCACTGTCCAGAGCTGGAGATGTAGATAGTATAGAAATTTGAACATAGTCTGGCATTTGTTAAGCTATTTTATGGCCATTTACTTCTGAAAGGGAACACAGCAGAAATGCTACTTCTTTCAGGATCTCTTTTGTCTGACCTGTTCACAGTCTATATTAATGAAATTCCCTTTGTTTTTCTCACACTTTACTCCTCCTAAGTGGGAAATTTGTTTTGAATGTGTCTTTCTATCAGGATAAAATCCTAACCCTGTTACTTTGTGGACTAATTCAACTTTAACTTATACTTGGAGCTTGGACTACAGCAAAGAGATATGGGCAATTGTTGAGATCCTGACTAAATCAGCCTCTGAAATCCTGAATAATAAAGAAGAGAGAAGAGCCAGCAAGCCTGAAGGTGGGAAAAGGGTTTGGCACTAACAATACAGTGAAAAAAAATTTTCCTAAAATGAATCCATCAACATAGGCCAAAATGCTGGAGGATGCTGACTAGATTCAAAAAAATTATATGAATATATTCAAGTTCTGACTCCAAATGCTCCTTTTGGTGCTCTGATTGTGCCTGTCAGCCCATGTTACACACTATGTGGTTCAAGAAATATGATTATTCGGACTGGCAGGTGGCATGATGGCTGAGACATTGGACTCCCACATTGCCAGCCATGGTTTGAGTCCCAGACCTGGTGGTTTGCCTTCTCACTTTCTATTTCTCTCTCTCTCACTCTCTGTCGTTCTCTGGTCAAATTAATAATAATAATGCTAATTAATAAAATTAAATAAATAATTCTAAAATGACAAATATAGGAAATATTTTTATTAGGGAAGAAGGTAAGTTTTATTGAGTTGGAGACTAGTCCTCTAAGCCATCCAATTAACCTTTCCCTTAATGATTCATGTAGCCAGATATCTAGGAGAAAGACTAATAGTAGCTGCCCTTGAGGGACTATGTATGGATGTTCTTCAGGCCATGCAAACCCATGGGAATCTCAAAATAAAAAGGGAGAGAACAATGGAGCAATAAAACCCCAGAAACTGTACTTACCATTTTCATCCAGAGAAAAGTCATCCTGAGCATAGCGAAATTTTTCAGGACCACAGGCAATAAATACATCATCATCACCAAAGAAATCATGGAGACAGGTTACCTGAGGAGAAAGCAGAAACACTGAGTTTATTTATTTATTCATTGGACTGCCATTTCATCAAATACATATCTCATGACAATGAACCTCATATAATGTAAGCAGGGAAAAAGGTTCACATGTAGGCCATCATCTCCTGTTACCCAGGATCTCCTTTTTCTCAAAACATACCAGATTCATACTCTGCACCATGACGCTTAATGAGAGATGAAACAATGAGTGCCATTCTTTTTTTCACGTTTCATGTGCTTTTCTGTCTTGTTTCCATTGTATCGAGTAATATTGAGATCATATGTCCAAACAGGATGCCTTCCTCTGAAGAAAAGTCAGCCAACGTGTGACCCGACAAATGTTGCCTTTTCTCAGAGCCTCAAAGATGGCATGCTACCATACCAACTTTGGGGCAGGGGTTTAGGCCAAGGCACATAAAAAAGATCTTCAGCAGTCTCATGGATACACCCTATAGCTGACTTAGAGGTGGAAATTCTCCTCTTTGTATGAATTCTAAAAGAAAGGCACTATTTTTTTCTTAAGAGAGATTTTCGCTATAGGGGGCATGCACTCACAGAAGAGAGAGAGAGAGAGAGAGATGGAGGGATAGAAAGACAGAAATCATTCCCCAGGAGGGATGGCCATGCCTCAATCCCTTCTCCTCCATTCTCTACTCAGGATTTTG
The DNA here is from genome assembly GCF_000334495.1 of Tupaia belangeri chinensis. Taxonomy (NCBI): domain Eukaryota; kingdom Metazoa; phylum Chordata; class Mammalia; order Scandentia; family Tupaiidae; genus Tupaia; species Tupaia belangeri. The sequence goes on from NW_006204851.1 coordinate 1,697,578, forward strand.
GGCATACACACACATGTGCCCAGCCTGAGTTTTAAGCCTCCAGGTCTGGGACTCAAACTTCGACTATGTGGGAGTCCAGCAATGTAACCATTACACCATCTGCTGGTTCCAAGACACCATTTCTTAACTCCACTGGACACACAAAAATTGTATATTTGCTAAAAATGGCACAAGAACCTGGTAGTGGCTCAGAATACCATTCTTCTGTAAGTAACCAGAAGAGGAAAACTGCTAACCATTTAAAACTTCATCAAGAACAATGGGTCCCAACAGACTTAAAGTCTCTGCCTGTAAATGCATGTTCCCAAGACCCTTCCTGCTCTCTAGTGCCCGATGCATTTCAGCTTCTCCACAATAGAGAGACAGTCTTTCTGTCTCTCATCTTTCTGCATAAAGAAATGAGGGACCCTGGGAAAGTATGCTGCTCCCTGCAGTCTCCTCACTTCTCAGCTTTTCTAATTACATCTAATAATTAGTCCAGCACATCAGGGAAACCCCAGGAGAAGCTATAGAGTCAAAACATGCTTATCCCATTCCTTAGCTTGAAAGTGTTCAAAGCTCCTCATTGTTTTAAGCTTCCTATTCAAGCTGCCAGCAATGGTTTTCCAAAGGCACAGTACTCACAAACAAACAACAGCTTGCTGGGCGCAGAGAGCAATATGTTAACATTTGAAAAATGTTTATATTAATAGCATCACCCCCTACTCAAGGCCTATTCAATCCATTCTCCCTCAGCCAAGATGATTGCAAGCCTTACACAAAGGGAGAGATGCTTGAAGACTATTCCCATTGTCTCAGTCACCCCATCATTCAAAAGATGCCAAAAAAAAAAAAAGAGAAGAAGACTTGTATGACTGCCAGGGTCCCTCTTATTAGGTCTCTTCCAAGTACTGGGTCCTGACATCATCAAATAGGCCAACACCCTTCTTCAGTCCACTAGTCCCTCATCCATTCATTCCACTAATTATTTAAGGAAAATCAGAGCTGCCACTGATTGAATGTTAACTCTTTGACAGATACTCTGCTAATACTTCCAAATCTGTCATCTAATTTTATCCTTAAAACAAATCCTAGAAGTCTGTATTATTGTTATACTGTTTTAAAGATGAGAAAACTGAGAATTAGAGATAATAAATTAATTACACAGAGATAATAAGTTAATTAATGAAGCCAAACAAACAGATCTATCTGACTTCAAAGCCTGTGCCTTTAACCACTTGCAATGTAGTTCAGGCACTGGAGAGAAAACGATGAATAAAACTCAGGTCATGACTTCATGGAGTTCATAGTCTGGTGGGGTGAGATACATTATACAAAGCATTTTAATTTAGTGTCATGAGTGCTAGAATAGAAGTATCTATAGGTGCCATGAAAACTATTGGTGACCATATCCAAGTAACCCCAGTAACTGGTTGGCATTGATAGTTCAATAGGCACCCTGCATATTGTCCCAGTAGCATATCCAGTGACAAAGGCTACATTACTTTGAGCCCTGCTCTAGATCTCCCACCAGTGTCTGGGACCTTAGCACAATAAAATTTGTAGCTCCTAACTTGGATACACTGAGTGCCTTTGAATTTCTTACCCTCTGCCATTTCCTTGATCCTGAAGATCTTTGCCATGTCTTCTGGTCCAAGACTGCCCTTGAACCTGACTATCTGCCTTTATTTTCAATCATCAGTCATGAATAAGGGAAGCCTCACCCTTGGGTATCCACCTGCTAGCAGTCTCTAGGGCCTAACACTTTGTTTCAAGCCTTGCCTGTATTTTCATGGGTACTCATTTAGTCCTCTCCCATTGAATCATAGGCTTCTGAATGTAAAGACTAAGTTCATCCTTGTCCTTACATCTTCACATGGTTTCTGGGAGAGCTTATCTCATAGTAAGAATTTAGCTAAGGCTGTTTCTGCCTCAACTACATGTAAAAGCATAAGAAGGAGAAACAAGGAAAAGCACTCAAAGGTTTTGTAAGGATATGCAAAGACAGAAAAATAGGAGTAGGAAAGAAGAAATCAACTGTGGCAGACACCAGAGATTAGCATTCGGAGGTTTTGAAAGGTAACAAAACCAAATTTAAGAGCAAGAAGGAAGAAATTACTTTGAATTCAGAAATTATTCTTCATATAACTATGCTAATTACTTGGAATTTTTGGATGAAATGAATTATTTTTAAAGAAAATACAAATATTCAAATTAGCTCTAAAAAAATTCTAAAATCTAAACCAAATTTGTTGTAATACAAAGAATGCCGTAACTTTTTCAAACAGCAACCCTTCCTGAAAGGCACCAGAACATTCATTTTGGAGGTACTTGGAAATTGCTTCCCATGAAGAAAACCCAAGTGCTTCCAAGCAGCCATCTCAGACACACACCATGATATTCTATTGTAGGGCAACAAAGTTTTACAGATCGTTGTGGAAGTTGCTTTTAGTTGCAATGACCCACCCTCCTCCAACCCAAAGTCTGTCTGTCCCAACCCAGGCTTTGGGAAAACCCCTTGAATACCTCTTCTTTGGGTAGCATCTAAGAAAGGCAAAGTCCTCTGCATTTCTGACAAACAACAGTGTGACTGGCTTCAAACATATTTATGTTGCCATCCAGCTGTTCAGCATCAGATTTCTTACATGATTTTGTCACACATTTTACTGGCTCCCAAATGTAGACAAATACATATTGTGCATATGGATATCCAGCTTTCCATAAAAGATGTTTTTAATATGTTTTGCCATAGGATGTATGTGTTCATTGGAGAGACAGCAACAGAAACACAGAGAGAGGGAAAGTGAGAAATCCCCTCCCAGAGTGGATGGACATGCTGCAATCCCTTCTCTTCCATCCTCCTCTCAGGATTTTAGGCATGCAAACACATACTCTTGGGACCTGAACCAAGGTCATCCATGCAGGAGTCTGGTGCCTTAACCACCACACAAAATTCTGGCCTCCAGATGCCCCCCCCCGCCCCAATCTTTGCTACGAGGTTAAGAAAAGAGAACATGCTTCATCTTCCAAATGAAGAACTCAAGCAGAGAGTCAAAATGACCCAACGATATATAGCTGGCTCATGGTAGAGTTGGTACTAGCACTCGGGTATTCTGATCCAACTCAAGACAAAGCAATTCAATTGCCTGAGGAAATATGCCTTCCTAAAGTCCTGACTTCATAGGTTGAAAACAACCTAGACAGGAGATTACTTATTTATCCTAATCAATGGCTTATATGCATTAAAACATTTTACTGAACTGAAAAAACAGCTTTTTATTTATTTATTTTTTTAATAATTCAGAGTGTGCTTGTCAAAGAGACAAAAAACAGAGAGAAAGAAAATAGAGAAAGCACACTCTCCCAATGGGGCATGGTCTCACCACAATCTGTTCTTTTTTTCATTCTTGTTGGGATTTTGGGTCTGCATACACAAGCACCAGTCTTTTTCAAGCTGTTGGGGCCTGGACTTGAACCACATGGTCAGCCATGTAGCATCTGGCTCCCTTAACCACTAGGCCATGGGACTGGCTATGGATCATATTTTAATCTATCAGTAAGAAAAATTTCATTTATTATTGTAACTGGCAACTGAATAAGTGGTGGAGAAGGACACGGAGAAGGAGAAGAGCAGGAAGAAAATACAGAGGAGGAAGAAGAAAATGAAGGAGAAGGAGGGAAAAAATGGGATATAAGAAATAATTCACAAATGAAATTCACACTTTGTAACACACAATTTTAAAAATCCTATGGGTGTAATGTGACACGAGGTCCATCTTAACTTTCATTGCAAATATATGATTTTCCAAATCAGATTTTTTTTCCAGGTAAAATTTCCATCATAAGGTGACAACAGAAATAGCAAAAATAATAATTATTATGACACCACTTACAGCATCCTCAGAGATCAATGGTCTTGCTGACATCAGCTTTAGTATGAGACATACTGGGTATTTAAGTCAGACAAGAGAATATGAAAGCATGACACCTATCTTTATAATTAATCAACAGCCAGCACAAAATCAATGAAATCAACTCACATTAACATTTAACCATTAACTAAATGCTCTTTCTTTTTTTAAAAAACCGCAGGTGTTGGGGGAAGGGAGGTCAACTTGGTTGTGCATTAGCATGAACAATAGGTTATGTGAATGGTCTGGTGACTCAAATGTCAAAGTACAAATGAGGAAATGGAGCCAACACATTACTGTGTGGGAGTAGTTCGCATCTATTAGCTGCAAATGGAAAATATACTCAGTCACTTGATTTAGTCTTGATTAGATTCTCCATCTACACATCACAGATAGTGGCAGTTCTTGTATATGCCTGCTGCTAGTAGATTTTACATTTCATTATGTAATTATTCAGAAAGAAATACTATCTCAGGAAGTAAGGTCTTGCTTGTATATTTATGAGACTGACTTTCAACATATAAAATACTTTCATTGAAAGTTCAATTGCACTAATATTTATACATTAAGCACTTACTAGGGCAAAGGAAAGGAACTGTGTGAGAGATACAGAAATGTACAATAAAGGGCTCCTGTCTTCAAAGAATTGACAATATAATAAGCAAGTCAAAACTACACAAATAATTGGAAGACAAGACAGGCTGTTGTTAGCAGCATTGTAGAAGCACAAAGAGCAAGAGAAGGACAGAAGACAAAGAGAACAATTTCAATCATGCGAACCACGGAAGGCTTCACAGAGAAGATGCCACAAAACCCGAGGATAGGTGAGATATAGGTTGATGGAGATAAGTATTCCAGGCAAAAACAACAACATGAACAAAGGCAGGGAGGCAAGTACATGACTTTTTTCTAAATAGTCCTGGGAAAAGAGAGCCACATCTTTTTGATTATAATAACAGAGAGACGCTGGCTCTCCAAAGCTGTACACAGCACAATTGCCCAAGCCCATCTGCTAACCTTCTGCACAGACAAAACAGTTACCTACTTGTAAGATTCAGGGTGATGAGGAGGACAGAGAGCATCTATGTAGAGGGGTGTCCCCAAAGGTAAAGAGAGGGAACCCCCGTGGCAAGGAAAACAAACTACATTGCAATTTCCATCATAAGGTGACAACAGAAATAGCAAAAATAATAATTATTATGACACCACTTACAGCATCCTCAGAGATCAATGGTCTTGCTGACATCAGCTTTAGTATGAGACATACTGGGTATTTAAGTCAGACAAGAGAATATGAAAGCATGACACCTATCTTTATAATTAATCAACAGCCAGCACAAAATCAATGAAATCAACTCACATTAATAATTAACCATTAACTAAATGCTCTTTCTTTTTTTAAAAAACCGCAGGTGTTGGGGGAAGGGAGGTCAACTTGGTTGTGCATTAGCATGAACAATAGGTTATGTGAATGGTCTGGTGACTCAAATGTCAAAGTACAAATGAGGAAATGGAGCCAACACATTACTGTGTGGGAGTAGTTCGCATCTATTAGCTGCAAATGGAAAATATACTCAGTCACTTGATTTAGTCTTGATTAGATTCTCCATCTACACATCACAGATAGTGGCAGTTCTTGTATATGCCTGCTGCTAGTAGATTTTACATTTCATTATGTAATTATTCAGAAAGAAATACTATCTCAGGAAGTAAGGTCTTGCTTGTATATTTATGAGACTGACTTTCAACATATAAAATACTTTCATTGAAAGTTCAATTGCACTAATATTTATACATTAAGCACTTACTAGGGCAAAGGAAAGGAACTGTGTGAGAGATACAGAAATGTACAATAAAGGGCTCCTGTCTTCAAAGAATTGACAATATAATAAGCAAGTCAAAACTACACAAATAATTGGAAGACAAGACAGGCTGTTGTTAGCAGCATTGTAGAAGCACAAAGAGCAAGAGAAGGACAGAAGACAAAGAGAACAATTTCAATCATGCGAACCACGGAAGGCTTCACAGAGAAGATGCCACAAAACCCGAGGATAGGTGAGATATAGGTTGATGGAGATAAGTATTCCAGGCAAAAACAACAACATGAACAAAGGCAGGGAGGCAAGTACATGACTTTTTTCTAAATAGTCCTGGGAAAAGAGAGCCACATCTTTTTGATTATAATAACAGAGAGACGCTGGCTCTCCAAAGCTGTACACAGCACAATTGCCCAAGCCCATCTGCTAACCTTCTGCACAGACAAAACAGTTACCTACTTGTAAGATTCAGGGTGATGAGGAGGACAGAGAGCATCTATGTAGAGGGGTGTCCCCAAAGGTAAAGAGAGGGAACCCCCGTGGCAAGGAAAACAAACTACATTGCAACCGTGTGTCCTGCCCATAGAAAGTGACTGGCAGGCATTGCAAAATAAGTTCATAAAAGATTCAGTAAATATTAAAGATGAGAGTTTTTCTAAAATTTTTTGCTACTCTTGTTCAGAAACATGTCTTGCCTGCCAGCCTGAATGAGCTTTGGTTAGAGGTCAGCATGGAGTTGGTTTGGTGAGCTGTGACAGTGTTTCTGAGACAGTCCTAGCCTTCTTATCAAACTTGTTTTCTTGGAGTTATCTTGAAGTCTTACTTATGAGTTTTTCATGACATTTTTGCCTGGATAAGAAGCTCCTTGATTCTGCAATGCTTCTTTAGGCACAGAGCTCTGTATTCAATGCCTTGAACTTCCCTAAAATCTTTGCTGAAATAATAACAATACCATTTGCATTTATATAATATTTTTACTGTTTTCAAAGTACATCTGCATTTATAATATCTTATGTTCTCTTCTACAACTTTATGTCTACTCTCACTCTAATCTATCCCCATTGCTCCAAGATGGCTGTTATCAATATAAGCAATAACTTCCATGTTGTCAAACCAATGGTAATTTCTGTGGCCTCGTTGTATTCAGTCTCTCAGTGACACTGGACATGAGTTGACCAAGTCCTCCTTTTTAAGTACATAGCTTCTGGGATACTATAATCTTCTGAATTTCCTCTTATTTCACTCTGCTTTCCTGGATTCGTTTCCTCTTCCAGACTTCTCAGTATTTGAAAGTTCCAGAGCTAAGTTCTCAGATCTGTTTACATTTAGTTACTAGGCAATTTTATTCTCTCCCAAGGTTTTCCACACCATCTATCTACTGATGATTTACATGTTGATATCTCCACAACCTTCTTTTTTAAATAATTATTTTATTTATTTATTTTAATTTGACCAGAGAGGGATAGAGTGAGAGAGAGAGAGTGAAAGTGAGAAATCAAGATGCCAGGTCCCGGACTCGAACCGTGGTGGGCCGTGTGGGAGTCCAGCGCCCTCAACCACCACGCCACTTGCCGGCCCCTCCACAACCTTCTTACACATAATATCTAGACACATAATATCTAACTGACTGCTTGATATTTCCACTTGTTATCTGGTAGGCATCTTAAATTTAATATGCTGAAGACTAAACTCTTCTTCCACTCTCTCTAAATCTTACTTCCCTCCACCTTTCCTCATCTCAATAAATGGCACCACAACTGCCCCAGTAACCCAAACTAGAAACCTGAGAGTCATTTTTGATGAGAAGTCAATTTTCTCACTCTCAGTTGTCACTGTCCTAGAGATATACAACAACCTCATAACTGATTTTTGTATGTCCACTCTTGATAGCGTGCCCCTCTTCCAACTTGCTCTCACACACACATTTTGTTTTTCATAAAGTAGTCAGAATACTATTTTACCATTTAAACCAGGCATATCACTTTTCTGTTTAAGATCCTCCAAAGTCTGCCCATCACAGGTGAAAATTCATCTTGGCTCTATATTATCTGATACCTGTACCATGTTAGCTTGCTCCAGCAGCACTGACCTTCTTTCTGTTCCTCAAATACATCAAAACTTTTCCTGTTTACATGCATGACATTCCCTTTTGAAAAAGTAATGTAGTACACTGTAAAGTTAAATGCAATCCAATGTAATATAAACAAGATTATAATGACAATAAAAATAAATAATTTTTTAAAACGATATTAAAAAAAACTTTTCCTGTTTCGAGGTCTTTGCTCTTTCAGTTCCCTCCACCTAAAAGATTCTCTTTCCAGATTTCCACAGGATCATCTTTTTTCTTTACAACCAAATCTAAAGTATTACATATTTAAGTATGAGCAACCCCCAATTTACCATCCATTGTTCTTTTTTAAACTCCACAAATTTGGCATTATGAATTAAATTATTTTATATTGTCAATATAGTTTAGATTTTTCTACATATTTACCAGTTTATTTTCTCACCATTTCTTATTACATTTAAGGCCTTTCTTCTGGGGTCATTTTAAAATTAGGCAAATGATAGACCTTCCCATTTTATTTCCAAACTGCTTATTTTAAATTTTAATTAATTTTTTATAAAGCAAAAATTATAGGTTTTTTTTTTTCAACAGAGAGCTTTACACTCTTTTGTCCGCTAAATGTTTCTTCCCTTTGCCTCTCCCACCCACCCTCTGCCACCACTTTCTCCCACTTGCTCCCCTCCCTTGCAGTCTCTGGTATTTACATTTACTCTCTCTATTATCATATCTTTCCACTTCTACTATAGAGTGCCAAAATTTAGAACATATTGAGTGGGGATATACAGTGAGTATCTTCCAAAGTCTGGCTAACTTTGCTTAACATTAAGTCTTCTATATTCATCCACTTAGAATCAAATGACACTATTTCTTTTCTCTTTTTTTTGAGAGGTTTTCGCTATAGGGCACATGCACTCGCCAGACAGACATAGAGAGACAGAGAGAGACAAAAAGCAAGAAATCACCCCCTGGGGGGAATGGCCATGCAGCAATCCCTTCTCCTCCATTCTCCTCTCGGGATCTTGGGCATGCACG
>NW_006204851.1:1706546-1706864 GCF_000334495.1 Tupaia belangeri chinensis
TTCTAAATTTCCTTCTTCAGACTCTCCTCATTCACCCATGCTCTTCCCCCACTATATCTGGTATTCACAACCATTTACTATGTTTCTATATCCTTTAGTCATTCAATTGCGGTGATAAGAGTGTGGACATTCAGCATATATTAAGTAGAGACATACAATGTCTCTCCTTCATAGCCTGGCTTGCTTCACTCAGCAGTAAACCTTCAATATTGATCCACTTTCTGTCAAAAGGCAGGGTCTTGGGACCAGCAGTTAGCGTAATGGCTATGTCGCTGGACTCCCACGTAGTCGACCGCAGTTTGCGTCCTGGACCCGGTG
>NW_006204851.1:1707264-1707691 GCF_000334495.1 Tupaia belangeri chinensis
TTGGGTGCGTGGGGTACGAGTGCACAGCCCCACGACATGAGTTTAAGCAACTGGGTTTGGGACTCAAAACACAGTCAACTACATGGGAGTCCAGGGACATAGCCATTACACCAACTCTCAGTCTCATGTGCCACAGTTTTTCAATCCATTCATGTGTTTGTGGACATTTGGATTGGTTCCATGTCTTAGCAATTGTAAATAATGCTGCAATAAACATCAATGTGCACTGGGACCAGCAGTTAGCGTAATGGCTATGTCGCTGGATTCCCACGTAGTCGACCATGGTTCACGTCCTGGACCCGGTGGCTTAAAACTCAGGCCAGGCGCGTGTGCGTGCGTGCCCAAGATCCCTAGAGGAGAATGGAGGAGAAGGGATTGCGGTGTGACCATCCTCCCTGGGGGGTGATTTCTCACTTTCTGTCTCTCT
>NW_006204851.1:1709676-1726795 GCF_000334495.1 Tupaia belangeri chinensis
GTATATCAATTTTGTTTATCTTTTCAAAGAACCAGCTTTTACTTTCATTTATTTTCTGTATAGTTTGTTTATTTTCTTTTTCATTTATTTCTGCTCGTATCTTTATTATTTCCTTTCTCCTGGAGTTTTTTGGATCTTTTTGCTGTTGATTTTCCAATTCTGTGAGGCATGATGTTAGGAGATCCATTTGCCTTCTTTCCAGCTTCTTTGTATGTGCACTAATTGCTATGAACTTCCCTCTTATGACTGCTTTTTCAGTGTCCTGAAGATTATGGAAACTCATATCCTCATTGTCATTGACTTCCATGAATCTTTTGATTTCAGTCTTTATTTCTTCAGAAGTTGTGAGGTCATTCAGGAATAGGTTATTTAGTTTCCATGTATTTGATTTTTTTGAGGATTTCTCTTGAAATTAAAATCAAGTTTAATTCCATCATGATGGGAGAAGATGGTGGATATAGTTTCTATGCCTTTGAATCTGTAGAGGCTTGCCTTGTGCCCTACCATGTGATCAATCTTCGAAAAAGTTCCATGTGGGGGTTAGAAAAAAAGTGTATCTCATGGGTTTTGGGTGAAAAGTTCTATAGCTGTCTGTTAAGTTTATTTGATTTATGGTATCATTTAGATCCTTTATCTCTTTACTTATTTTTTTGTCTAGATGATCTGGCTAGAGGGGATAGTAGGATGTTGAGGTCTCCAACAATTAGTGTGTTGCGGTCTATCTCTCCTTTTAGATCTAACAGTCTTTCCTTCATGTATTTGGGTGCTCCTGTGTTAGGTGCATAGATCTTTATAAGCATTATATCTTCTTGATTGATCGACCATTTTACTACAATACAGTGCCCTTCTTTGTCTCTTCAGCTTTTGTTTTAAAGCCTATTTTGTCAGAAATGAGAATCACGACTCCAGCTCTTTTTTGGTTCCCATTTGAATGGAAAATCTTTTTCAATCCTTCACTTGTAGTCTATGTATGTGTGTTTAGGTCTCCAACAATTAGTATGTTGTAGTCTACCTCTCCTTTTAGATCTAACAGTCTTTCCTTCATGTATTTGGGTGCTCCTGTGTTAGGTGCATAGATATTTCTAAGTGTTATATCTTCCTAATCAATTGACCCTTCTACTACAATATAGTGCCCTTATTTGTCTCTTTGAACAGTTTTTGTTTTAAAGCCTATTTTGTCAGAAATTAGTATCACAACTCCAGCTTTTTTTTAGTACCAATTTGCATGGAATACCTTTTACCAATTCTTCACTTTTAGTCTATTATGTCTTTATCCATGAGATGCATTTCTTGTAGGCAACAGAGAGTTTCTGGGTTTTTTTGTTTGTTTGTTTGTTTTGTTTTGTTTTATCCGTTCAGTGTCTCTTGATTGGAGAATTTAATCCATTAACATCCAATGTTATTATTGATATTTCTGCACTTGTCCCTACATTTAAATTGACCATTGTCTTGGTTGTCTTTTATTCCTTTATTTCTGGCTGTTCATTCTTTAGTTTTTCTGGAACAGTACTCTCTTCAGGGTTTCTGAAGAGCTGGTCTGGTGTTGGCAAATTCTTTCAGGTTTTGTTTGTCTGAGAAGATTTTAATCTTTTTTTTTTTCCCATGTGAAGGATAATCTTGCAGGATATAATAATCTTGGTTGAAATTGTCTTCCCTTAACATTTTCAATACATCTCTCCATTCTTTCCTTGCTTGCATTGTTTCTGTTGAGAGATCTGGTGTTAACCTGATGGGATGACCTTTGTGAGTCACTTATCATTTCTCTTGTGCCAGTTTTAGTATCTTGTCTTTATCTGTGGTCTTAGCCAATCTGGCTAAGATGTGCCTTAGGGAAGATCTTCTTGGGTTGATTCTATTTGGGGTCCTTTGTATTTCTTGCATCTGGATGTTTGAGTGCCTCTCTAGACTTGGGAAATTTTCTTCCAGGATTTCGTGGAATAGATTTTCCATGCCCTTATTAGTTTCTTCACCTTCTGGGATACCAATTATTCAGATGTTTAGATGCTTAATTGAATCTAATATTTCTCATATATTATCCTTGTGGGGTTTTTTAAATCATTTTCTGTATCTTTTGGTGTTTTTTCCTAGGTCAGAGGTTTTATTTTCTATATCGGAGATTTGATATTCAACATGGTCTAATCGACTTTCAATACCTTCGAGAGAGTTTTTGATTTCCTGTATTACAGACTTCTACATCTCTAATAGTTCCATCTGACTCTTGATTATAGTGTCCATTTCTTTCATATCATGGAAGGACTTCCTAATCTCCTGTAGTTCATTGTCTCTTTTCTGTTCCAACTCATAGAATTTTGTCACCATGAGTGTTCTAATTTCTTTCTCTGAAATTTTGGTAACTTCCTCTGTTTTTTTTCTAGAGATGGAGGGGAGTTATTGTGTTCTTTTGCTGGAGACATATTTCCTGGTTTATTTAGACCTGAGGCTCTTCTTCTACCTCTAGCCATTGGGAGATGTATTCAGTTTTGAATACCTCTTAGGAGAACGTTTCTTTGACTAGGAGCAAATGTGTTTCCCTTTTGCTGTGCACTGATGTGTCCTGAGGTCTCTCTTCTGTTGTGTTTAGCAATGTGGTCTCAAGAGGAGTATTCTACTCAGGTGTCTGAAGAGCAGAATCTCCTTTTTCATAGGTGGTTCGGTAAAAGGGAGGATCCCAGAGAGCCTTACAATACTAGAGCATTTCAAAACTGCGATTCTAGAAATGTCTAGTCCCTATGGGAGGATGGAGGATGAGGAGGAGATGACAATATAAGAGGGAAGAAAATACGAAGGAGAATAAAGAAAAAATTGTGTGCCAGGGGGCTAGAGATAGAACTGAGGTTCTGCTGGAGAGTGGAGGCCAGTCTGTGGGGCAAGAAAGAGTAGTAAGTTAACAAAAGAAAGAAGAAGAGCAAAAAAACACCTGCCTATCTTTTTGAAAGGGGAGTTCTCTGGGGTTGGGAGAGCTAGAGTTGGGGCTGTGGCTGGGGCTGGGGCTGGGGCCAATGATGGCCCTCTCTCAAAGTCCCTTGCTGGCCAGAAGACTGAAGATGGAACTGGGTCTTATTATTTCTTAACTGCACTTTCACATTTTCCATTTTGTTATCTCTTTGTGATACATTATGGGAAAATATCTTCAAAACTGCCAGTTTACTTTTTCTCTGTTTAATTTGTTGTTCAACACACTCACTGAAGTTCAGTTCACAATGATTATATTTTTTATTTTTAGAAATTCTATTTCCTTTTTGCCCAAATTTTCTTGGTCACAGCTGATCGTTTCTTTTTCCTCATTTCATTTTGAATCCATATTTTGGTCCTTTATACAATCCATAATACAATCTAAAAGTTATTTTATGTACTATATCTAATTATTCTAATTCCTAAAGCCCTTGGGACTCTATTTTTTTTTTCTGCTAATTTTTCTTCATGGTGTCTTCTTTCCTTATGTGTTTGAAAACTTCTCTTTATTGTGAACTCACATTTGGTCGAAGTAAATTTTGGCAACCCTGAGGAATCTAGGCTGGGGATTCTATCCTACAACAAATGTTAATTTGCTTCTGCCAGAGGTCACCAACAAAATAGGAACACTTTTTTAATTTCACATCTATCGTTTCCCTCACCACATGAGTAGTATAAATTTGATCTTCAGACGTGTGTAAGAGTAAGCTTTTTGTTGTCAACACTCTAGAGAATACTTGCAGTAGCAACAGCAATAGTAGTGATCTTATTTATCTTATTTTCAACCTGAAATCATGACAGACAGATAAATTTACAGGTATTTCTAACCTACCATTTCAATAGGGTGTATTCCCTTTTAAGAGTTCTGGCTTAATGTGATACTTTACATCATCTTGCATTCCCTCCATTTTTGTTAATATCCGAAGCACTGGGTTTCCAGTAATGGGGTTTTGCCTCCAGGGAATCTCAAGCTTTTACGTACAATCTGTTGCTCTCACTTCAATTTTTGTTTCCTCTCCCCTCTCCTGCCCTTCTTTTCTGTGAGTTTAGCAAAGCATTTTAAAATATCTGTCACAGGTACCTAAAAAAGCTAGACATAGAATGACCCAGGATATATATATATATCCATATATATATATATGGATATATATATACAATAGCAAAAGATAGAAACAACTCAAGTGTCTATCAATGGATGAATGAATAAACAAAATATGGTATATCCGTACAATGGTATATTATTCAGCTACAAAGGAATGCAGTTTTGACACATGCTACAATGAAGTCCTTGAAGACATTATTCTAAATAAAATAAACCAGACTCAAGAGGACAAATAACACATGATTACACTTGCACAAAACATAGTCAGTCGTCTGTATCTTCAGATTTTGCATCTGTAGCTTCAACCATTGGCAATTAAAAATATTCAAAGAGGGAGTAGCAGTTGGAGTTGTGGTTAAGGCTCTGGACTCCCAGGTGGCCAATCACTGTTCAAATCCAAGATCCAGTAGCTTGAAACTCATGCTGAGTGCATGTGTATGTGTGCCCAAAATGCTGAGAGGAAAATAAGAAGAAGGGATTACACCGTGGTCATCTCCCCTAAGGGGTGATTTTTCGCTTCTGTCTCTCTGTCTCTCTGTGTCTCTGTTGAGCATACCCTATAACTAAAAGAAAAATTTAAAAATCTCAAAAAATTTCAAAGAAAAAAATTGATTGCATCTGTACTGAGCATGTACAGATCTTATTTTTATCACTTCCTAAATAACTTAGTAAAGTATCATTTACATAGCACTTGCATTATATTAGATATTATAAATAACTTAAAGATAATTAAAGTATATGGAATTTTCATAGGTTATATGCAAATATTATGCTACTTTATATAAGAAACTTGAGCATCCATGGAGTTTAATATCTGTAGGGTGTCCTGAAACCAATCACCTGTGGATACTGAGGGACAGTTGTATTTAGAACAGGCAAATTTTTAGAAACAAAGTAGATTAGAGGTTGCTGACTGCTGGGGGAAAGAAGAATAGGAAGTTATTGCTTAATGGTTTCAGAGCTTTTCTTGTGAAGTATTGAGAAAGTTCTGCAACTATATATTGGTTAAAAATATTGTCAGTGCAATTAATGCTTCTGAATTATACACATGAAATGGTTAAATGGCAAGTTATAATGTTACACATATTTTACCAATTTGAAACATTAGTAATATACAATAACATTAAATTATACATGTTAAATGGATAAATTGTATGGTATGTTAATTCTATATCAATAAAATTTTTTTTAAAGGATAAATGTAAAAAAAATGTTTACTACAGGACCAGCAGATGGCATATAGATGTTGCTGGACTTCTACATAGTAGACTGCAGTTCAAGTCCCAGACTCAAGAGCTTAAAACTCACACTGGGCAAGTGTGCATGCATGCCCAAAATCATAAAAGTTGAATGAAGGAGAAGAGATTGCAATGTGGCCATCCTCCCCAGGGGGAGTGATTTCTCATGTTCTGTCTCTCTGTCTTTCTGGTGAGTGCATGTGCCTTAAAGCAAAAATCTCTTTGAAAAAAAAAACGTTTATTACAATTTATCCAGGATTTAATTGTATTATAGCAGAAAGACTTTTTAGAATATTTAGTCCACCCGATTGCAGAAGCAGAAATCAAATTTCACCTATTCAGAGAGGTCTTTCCTACTGATCAATCTAAATTAAAACCACCACCAAAAACAACCATAAAAAAAGTTGGGCTCCATAACAGTAGAAACCCCATCTTTTTTGTTCTCTACCATATGACCACTGAGTTCAAATGTAAAAGGTCACATATTTTTAAAATATTATTATCATTAGTAATAGTAAGAGTAAGACTAAAAACCATAATTAAATCTTACTTTTATAAATAAAGATACTACAGTATAACAAAGTTATTTGTAGAACAGAAATGATCACTGTCCTCTGTATGATATGGAAGAAAAAGTCATAAGAGGTTAAGATGTACCCATTTACTAAATTCTGAATTTATTCATTTTCTAATTATTTGCCTAAAAACAATACAGTGTCAAAACTTTCCCTCACTAAAGATCTTTTATTTAAATGCCTAAGATGATCTATGAGTTTTGTCCATTTTCCCTCTTTCACTTCTCAGAGCATCCATTTCTTTTTTTTTTTTTTTGGAGAGGTTTTCGCTATAGGGCACGTGCGCTCGCCAGACAGACAGAGAGAGACATAGAGACAGAAAGCGAGAAATCACCCCCCAGTGGGGATGCCCACGCCGCAATCCCTTCTCCTTCATTCTCCTCTCGGGATCTTGAGCACGCATGCACGTGTGCCCGGCATGAGTTTTAAGCCACCGGGTCCGGGACGCGAACCGCGGTCAACTACATGGGAGTCCAACGACATAGCCATTACGCTAACTGCTGGTTTCCGAAGCATCCATTTCTTGAGGATGCTGATTTTCTTTGCTGTGACTCATGGTGCTTAGCTATAATTTGTAATACATCCCAGGGCCTTGCTGACTGGCTGATTATGGAGCGATTGATATTCTGTCCTCAATACCTGTGCCATTGTCTGGGAACTCTCGGCCCCTCTGTTGCCAATTTAGTTCTTTCTATGGCAAATCGTACTGAGACCAACTCCCTCTGCTCCTCCAGGGCCAGACCTGATTAAATTTCTCTCCATTCTTGCCTGGTGAAGAGTGATTAATCCATACAAGCTCTTTTCATGGTTTTCTAGGCTAAAAAGTACCATGAGAAACTCTAGGAATAGATAAGGTTTCTGTCAATTGATTCTTCCACTGGTCTTCTCACCCCATTACAAAATGCCCCCCAGACATTAGAATGAAACCTGGACAGTCACATTTCAGCTGAGATATTGGTCTTTTAATTTATTTACAACTTTTTAAATAATTTATTTTTGAATGGTAGAAGGCCATAATGACTGTAAATAACTTTTGATATTTTAAATTAGTCAGATGCCCTCACCTCCATTACCTCATTTGATTCATTAGCCCCATATTTAATAAATGAAGCCTGAATCAAGGTTAAGTGACCTGCATAAGGTCACATAGCTAGTTAGTGACAGTGCTGATACTAAAACTCAAGATTGTTTATTTTACTCTGACACATTGATTACCTAAAGCATGCAGCAAAGAAACTTGTTTCCTAGACAGGGGAGAAATATTCCTGGGTAAGAAAATACAGAAGGGCATTCTGGGTAGGATGAAAATACCAGTGTTATGAGAAAGAGGGTCAAGAGGGAAGATGTGGAGGAATAAGACTTTCTGCCTTATTTTACCAGGAGCTGGTTGTGATTTAATAACCTGAGCTAAGCAGTGCCAGCCAACCCCCTTGGAAGCCTGGCAATCCCTCAATGCTCAAGGGTGTTTTTTCCTTAGTGTTTCTTTGCCATTTTTCCAACAGTCTGTGTCAGCTCCCACTGGGGGCCTCTCAAGGATGAGAACAGCTGCATAGGCACTGGAGTTGGGCTCCTGAGTCCATGCCCAGGACTGACACCTGCCCTTCCACAGGGCCCTGGGGACAAGTTGGCTCAGAGAAACTGGGACGAGACAGAACTCCATTCATCAGAGAGAACTGGGGTGGAAAAACCCTGCTTGATCCCTTGGCACCATTAAGCTCTAAGGTTGGCCCTAGGCCTCACACAACTCCAGGTTCTGTTTAGTAAGGTCAATTAAAATAAGACAGTGTGTTTGTAGGACCCATTGCAGTTATCTATTACATTTAACAGTTATCTGGTGTCTGCCATATACAAAGTATGGTGGGGGTATGGCTTTGGATTTCAGTAGCAGAAGGAAAGTTTCATTTAAAAAAAAAAGAGAGAGAGAGAGAGAACATTAATGTCTACCTAGATTAAAATTTCTCATTATTTCTCTCTGGGCCTCAGTTCCTTCTTCTGTAAGTTGAAGCTGGTCTAAAACCTTTTAAAGTCAATGACTTTTGTGTGTGTGTCACAAACCTTTCTTAGAATTCAATGAAAACTATAGATCTTCTTCCCAGAAAAATGCACATGTGTACACAGAAAGCTAATTTTTTAAAAAATAATTAGGGGGTTTAAAGATTTCCCTGAAGCCCATTTATAGATTCTAAGTGAAGAGCCTCTGGACTAGTTGATTTTTAATGGTTCCTTTAGCTCTGACAGTCTATGAAGCATTCCAGGTCTGATACAGTTAATGAGCAAAGACACCACAGCCAGAATGCTGGCAGCTGTTGTGGAATCCCAGAGGCTTAACTGTACCCCCCTTCCCAGGCTTCCTGAGACTTCAGTCCAAGGGAAGCAAAAGGATGTAAGATCATTCTCTGCAAACAGAGTCCAAGGGAAGCAAAGGAGTGCAAGCTGATTTACGGCAATCCAGTGACTGGAGTGTGCATCAGACCGTTGCCTCCCAGGTTGCTGGAATTTAGCAAGAATACTAACTTTGCAGGAGAGAACAGGCACTGGAGTCATGGCCTCTAAACATTTCTCAATGGTTGGTTGACAATAGGACAAAAGCCATAATTACCCAATTGATAAGGGACATGCAACTTGAAGGTAGATGTACTGAGTCAATGACTTGGGAGCTAATTTTCAACCTGTCTGTTCAGAATATTAGTGGCTTCAAACCTACTGAATTTTCTTACATAATATCCTCTCCTTTATAAGTATTTATTTTACCAAAACAATGACAACAACAAAAAAAAAGATGGGGGCAGGGGAAATAAAGAGTGTACATCTATCAAGGTCCTAGTAGAAAACCAGGAAACATGAAAAACATGAAACTTCTAAATGTGGACAAATTGAATAGAGTTTAATAACAAAATGGTTCCAAAAGTATGGGCAGCAGCCCTGGTAGCTTGGATAATAGGGCACTGCCACGTGATACTGGAGCCACTTGGGAAGTCTAAGTTCAGATCTTGGGTCAGCCTGAACCCAGTGGGTGTGCTTGCATGCACCTGTGATCCTGCCTAGCTGGTGAGTGAGATCTTGTCTAGTCTCTCTCTTTTTTTCTCTAATTTTAAAAAACAAAACCATAGTGAGGGACCAGCAGTTTGTGTAATGATTATGTCACTGGACTCCCACATAGTCAACCGCAGTTCGAGTCCTGGACCCGGTGGATTAAAACTCATGCCAGGCTCATTTGTGTGTCTGGCCAAGATCCCAAGAAGAGAATGAAGGAGAATGGACTGCAGTGTAGCCATACCCCCAGGGAGGTGATTTCTCACTTTCTGTTTCTGTCCTTCTAGTGAGTGTATGTGCCTTGTAGCAAAAAATCTCTCTTAAAAAATAAATAAAAATAAAACTATAGTATGGACAGAGTACATAGAAGTCATGGGAAATAGTATAGTAATTCAGGAATAGTAATAATAGGGTACATTACCAAATTTATGCCTGAAGGAAAGATGGAAGGTAGAAATTACCAGAACTCAGAGGGAATAAGAGAGAATGACAGTTATATGGAGAAGGCCCTCTGATATGAGCCATGACCTCTAGTCACTGGATGTCCAACAACTTATCAGGCAAGGTGCCAGGGAACAAATAGCCTAAACTTACCCTTTTCCTCCCTGCTGGTGTTCTCCATTAGCCAAACACAATTAGAATCCAGAAAACAAGGGAGTCTGTTGAAATGGGCCAGCTTCCAGGGCATAGAGCAGGGTGGAATAGGGTAGAGGACAGATCTGGAAGAAGAGGACTAGAAAGCAGGTCTACCATTACAGGCAAGGGGGAAAAACTGTTGTTATAGCCTAGAATATAGAAGAAGTATGATCAGCAATTAGGCAATAATAATACTAGTCTGATTTTGCATTTGTAAAATCCATTATGTATTTTCATGTAGCTTTTACCCTAGTGTCTTATTTAAACCATATATTTTATGGATAAAAAAGCTGAAGATCAGCTGAGATTAGGCGATTTGCAAGATCGAATGTCTACAAAAAGAGGAACAGAGGGACCACACAGTGTCACAGCAGTAAAATGTGTTGCTCTGTGAGACTTATCCACATGAGAAGGTTGCCATATCACATCCTGAGACCTCCCTGAGTGTGCTGGGCATGTGCATGCCCATGATCTAGACTGGCTGAAGCTGGGGGTGGATCACAGTACAGAGACCCTGTTAAGGGTGTTGTAGCTCTCTCTGTCCCTCCAAGTGATGGAAAAAATAAACAAACTTCTTTTAAAATGACCACAGACTAGAATTTGTGCTTGAATTCCTGGTCTAGTCCCATTTCACTATATTATATTGTCCCTTTTGTATCATGTTTCAGTCCACAAACTTTTCAAACAGGTCTTCAGAAGACTCCTGCTTCTTCTGACAGACACACAGTTTTTGGAAAGAGTCAATATACTGGGCCATGAGGGAGCAGGCTGAGTTGGAAGATAGATAAGAGAATGCAATATTCTTTGTAACTGCTTTCTATACAAAAGTTTCCAAAACTGCAGTTTCTTAGAGCAGTTTAGAGCAGAATTTCTCAACAAGAGACCATTTTACTCTCCTCCAACAACGCTCTCCTCAGGAACTTCATATCTGGTGACATTTTTGGTTGTAGCAATTCAGGTGTGGTTGCTACTTGCAATTAATGGTTAGAGACCAGGAGTCCTGCTAAATGTTCTACAATGCACAGGACAGTGCCCCACAATAAAGAACTATCTAGACCAAAATATCGCTAGTGCCATGGTTGGGAAGACCTGTGCTAAGACCTCCGGTAACTATGAAGGTATTATCTTAGCTCAGGATCAGCAGTTAGCGTAATGGCTATGTCATTGTACTCCCACGTAGTCGACCGCGGTTCGTGTCCTGGACCCGGTGGCTTGAACTCACACCAGGCATGCATGGGTGTGTGCCCAAGATCCCAAGAGGAGAATGGAGGGGAGGGGATTGTGGTGTGGTCATCCCCCCTGGGGGGTGATTTCTCACTTTCTATCTCTCTGTCTCTCTCTCTCTGTCTGGCGAGCGCACGCACCCTATAACAAAAAAAAAAAAAACTCTAAAAAAAAAAAAAAGATATTAACTTAGCTCTGGCCACCACATTTTCCATTCCCCCACCTCTAAAAGGCATCCTTACTCCCACCTATGGATTCCAGACTGGCTACTACTAGAATTAGCTCCATCTCAGCAGGCTTCTGGGCTAAGGAAAAAAAATCTAATTATATAGGGTGCTATTGTTACTCTTGTCCATTGTTATTTGTTGTTTGACCCTTGACATTGCTTTAACCTCGATAGAATCTTATTTCCTAGTTTCTAACTGCTTGTCTTGTTAATGACTCACAGCCAGGTTTTTGCAAGCTCTTCTGATCCTGGCTTCCTTCCCAGGCTCCAAGGTCCAAATTCATCCATGGTTTCAGTACAACACTGCCTCACTCATTTCATTCTGGGACAGGAACTAGAGTTTGGACTGGAAATTGCACTAGGCTCACTACTTCTCAAACCTCTGTGAGAAAAGTGTCAGGTCTAGGAAAAAACTCAGTGAACTCTCAACTCATACAGGAGGTTCTCCTGCTGTGACTGTCAAAATAAGCTGCAAGAAAGAGAGAAGATGCATTCTGCAGAAGCACATTTCAGAAAATTTTTATGTCAGATTGCTTAAACAGAGATAGAAAGATGCCCTACACAATGGTGTTTTAGAGACAATTAAGAATCAATTTCATATTTGAAGAGAAAAAAAAAAACTTCAAATAGAGATCCCCACAGTTGACGTAATGCCCAATTTGTTCATTCCTCAAGTGTCAACCTCATATACCAAGAAAAGAATATAAAGAAGGAATTTAGAGGTCAGCAGGTGACGTGGTGGTTAAGGGCACTGGACTCCCACATAGCCGAACACAGTTCGAGTCCCAGACCTGGTGGCTTGCTTTCTCACTTTCCCGCTCTCTTTCTTTCTCTCACTCTCCCTCTCTGGTTAAATTTAAATAAATAAATAAATAAATAATAAAAATTTTAAAAAGAAGAAGGAATCTGAAACACCAACAAAAAGTATGACCATGAAGTCAGTAAAACTAATTTCTATTTTCATAACAAACCTTCATTCATGAATTTTGAGTCTTGCATGGTATTATATAAAGGGACTGGCTTCTAATAACAATTTCATTGCATATTGTTGTGTGATCATGGGCAAGTCACTTAAATAATCTACTCCTCAGATTCCTAATCTGAAAAACTGAGCAAATACTACTTTGACTGTCTCATAGGTTTTTTTTCTTTTTAATTTAGGGAAAAAATATATAGCATATGAAAGTGCTTTGGAAGTCTTTATTGCAATATGAATGAAATGATTAAAATTATTTTGCAGAAGATATGTGACCTGAGGAAAAATGAAGGTGAATAGAGTGAGACTAAGAAAAGTTGATAAAGTAAATCCTGTCTTGGCAAAAAGAAGAGAGAGAAAAATCCACTGTCTTTTTCTCTGTTCCTACAGAAAACTTGAATTTCAAATTCTTGCCATAGTAGTATTGTTTTCTTCACAAAATCTCCATGATAAAGAAGATGTACTTACACAGCTTTACTTATACACTCTAGAATTGATCTTTTAGCCAAGAAATTCCTCTCAATTCATTCTCTTATTGAATAATACTCATCAACTGCTCATGATAATTTTGCCATGGTATGTTAGGGATCTAGAGAAGAATAAGACATGGTTCCTGTTCTCAAGGAACTGTTAGTCTGGTGGATATTTCTCATTTGAATCACTTCTGTCACAATTTAATTCTCTTCCTGCATCTGACCTATTTTTAATGGTCAAGAAAAAAGACTCTCGGACCTTGTTTATACAATCGTCTAAACTTCTTGGTCATTCCAAATTTTGACTCATACCAATTGCTTTTTTAACCTGTTAATATTGTAAGCTGACATAATTAAATTTGTTTCCCTTAAGAATGGGGTGGGGAGGGAATCCAAGTCCAATATATTGGCAATGAATAGCAGTTGGTTGCTGGGAAAGAATGAGTTCACTGCAAAGTTTAGATAAGCTAATTTATGCTAATGTTCAGTTATGGTCATCTCTAGGCATTCCCCCAATACTGGGTAGGATGCAGATGCCTAGAAAGGGTCATGTGGAATCTGAAAGAGTAACATTATAATTGCAGACATTTCATATTCCCTCAAAATCTGGTGAAAGATATTGAGGAATTTCATTGCCACTTCAAACCACTCTCTGCATGTAAATCATCTTTAGAATTCTGTTTCCACCTCCCTTTAGTTCATTTGCACATTATACCAATCATAATTTTTTTTGAATTAGCCAAATCAGTTCAAGTTCTGACAAAAGTCAAAAATGTAAGAAACTAAGGTTGATATCTGTTCTAAAACAGTTTCTGTAACAACCCTCAAAGAGGCCAGGAGACAAAATACTTCTCTGAAGACATCTAGAAGGAACAGCTAGTGAAAGTCCTATATTCTCCCCCCTCACAAAAAGACCTTTCTTTTTACCCTCCAAATCCATTCCACCTCCCACACAGAGAGGCAGGACTAGTGGCAAGTTTCAACAGGAATGCAAATTGAAGGATGTGTACAGGAAGACAGAAATAGACTGTATAAAATGGCAGCCAGTGTGATTGCCTGGAGGGAGCTCAATTCAAACCTTTCCACTTTGACCAAAGCAGCCCCTGTTTACATTTGCACTGGTTGCATGTATTGGGAGTCCAGATTTCAATGATTCATAGCTGTCAGACAACCCCTTGGAGGACCCAAGGTCCCTTCCCACTGTATCTCTTACCCAAATAAGTGATAGGATCCACATTGAAGGGATAGGGCAAGCTAGACTGAACTTGCATGATTAGATTTAAGTCCCAATAAAGACTAGGCCTGTGCAGCGTCTACAAAACAACCCCCAGCACTGGGTGGGGAGACAAGTTGCAGTCTTTTCTATCTAATTTTCTTCAAATTTACAGTAGATCAAGGGTCATTTAACTAACACATAGTTGGAACACAGAGTTTGGATGAATTTCATTTTCTGGTCATTGGAAGCTAGAGTTTTAAAACATTCATTTATATTTTGGTTCCAAATCTTGTTTTAAAAAAAGGCTTTAAAAAATTCAATCCTTGTTTGTCATTCTCTCAGTAAAGTACAAGGAAATTTTAATGATTGCAACATTCTTTGAATCATGTCTTTGTATCCTCCCAGCATCTAGCATAAGACTGGGCACGTGGTAGATCCACCCCCCCCGCAAATCTGTTACTTTTAGAATTCTTTATGTGTGTATGTATGTGAAATTTTTGTGTATCTACACAGCTGATGTCCTCTTTTTTTCAAAAATATACAGAGTGAAATGGATCTATTATTAATCTGATATCTTCAATTTCTTGAAATAATTTCCTGTTTTGCTTATTATCTCTGTCATGAACAGTCACTGACCTAAGCCCTAATCTGGAACTTGAGGGCAGATGTGCATTCTTCTGATCATTTTTGTGCTGAGGCTACACTTTACACATCCAAATTCAGCTTAGAGGAGATAAAAGTATAGCAAAGAGGAGAACATGGAGCCAAGAGAAGGGGAAGGGAAGAGACAGGGAGGGCCATTCGAAATGCTTGTTGGGACATGGTTCAGAGAAAACTGCCTCCTTACACTTGGCTCTCTTTCTAGGCCAGGCCTCTGTCAATAACACATTTATTGGCCATCCTGACTTCAGCCTCTGATTTGCCCAATTCAAATATACTTTTTCCAAGAAACAGTTCTCCTAGTTATGGCCCCTGACCATGACAAACAATGCTGTTGAAAGGTCCGAGTGAAAGTGGCCATTTTCTCCAAATGAGTCACTACCACCTCGAAAGTTCTTGGAAAATGGAAGGAGCGCCAGAAGGCTAAAGACAAGGAAATGTTGTCCTAATTTTTGCAAAGGGGAAGAAATATATCTGAGAAAATATAAACCAATTACCTTGATGTTGATATCCTGGAAAAAAACTAAAAGGGATTATTTTTGAGCACGCAAGAGAAATCATGATCAGTAAACAAAAAGTTCACACAAATCATGCTTAGATCTTTCTCTTGATAAAGTAACTTGACATATGTAGGAGGATAAATGTCCATTAAAAATATATATTTTGAGTACAGACTATGTCTTGGGCCAGGGTTGTCAAAATGCTTCTCTCCTGAACCCACAGCAGAAATCATTTATCCCTCATAGTACTCTTTGACACTGAGTTCCTGCTCAATCTCATGGTCTTTCTCAGTAGGCAGACACCACAGTTCACTTGTCATCCTAGGCTTAGGGTAAGGGGATGCAGAGAATAGAAGACCATTAAGGATTTAATTAGATAGTAGAGGAAGTAGGTTAGGTATTATAATTCTTTTATAATACATGAATGGAACCTATTCTATTCCAAGAATAGGGAATGGAGGCTTGACAGAGGCAGTGACATTTTACATGAGTCCCAGTGGTTAAGTATGAGTTCTCCAGGTACAGGTGGTAAAAATGCTATAAAATATTAGTCTGAAGTTTTTGAAGTTATATTTTTATTACACATTTGTTTGCAAACTGAAGAACTGAGGATTGAATATCAGTACAATGAGTTTTCACTGTAATTGAACAGCCCTTCCAAAGGAATAAAGCTCAATCAAAAGATTGATGTTGGATGATAAAACTAAGGTTTAGAAGGCATGTGTAAACAAGACAAGGCAGTCAATGCAATACTCTGTGAGGCTTGACCCACATGGGAGAGTTGCTAGTTCGCACCTGGAGGCTTCCTTGAGTAATCTGATTATAAAGTTCATAGAAGAAGAAAATATATAAGAATTGCAAATTAAATTTGGAAAATATCACAGGTGAGGAAAATAATATCAGGAATGAAATAGACTCAGGTATTTAAAATAGAATGGTACTAGGACAGAAACAGGCAGAAATTAGTCGATTGAACAGAGATTATGGATGAATAGAGTCCATAAACATATCAGTGTGTGTATATGAAGTATAGTTTGTGATCAAGATGACATCAGCGGAGAAAAATTATCTTACAAATTGAATTCAGACATTGCTTATTTGGGAAAAAGAAGGTAGCAGGTAGACTCACCATCCCAATACCAAATATGAGAACAGAGATAAACATAAAAGGAAACAATGAGAATATTTGAAGAAAATATAAAAGGATTTTTAAAAATCATCTTTAGGTAAGAAAAGCCTTCTTAAGCAAGTCCCAAAATACAGAAGCCATAAAACAAAGGAATAAATTTGATTACACCAAAATTGAAAACTTTTGTACAGAAAAAGGTAATGGTAAATAAATATAAAACATAAACTCCAAGATGAGAGAATATTTGCAACATATTCAACAAAGGACTGCCTTCTAAAATATAAACACATAATACAAATTTTTAGAAAAGAACAGGGGTGCCTCTGTGACATAGTAAGGCACTCATTGCTCAAGAGAGGCTGGATCTCATATGGTGACCATGGTTTGAACCCCAGCCTGGTCGGCCTGAAACATACCATGAGAGCCAAAGATGTGATAGGATAGATGGCTGGAGGAAGGGTGTTCCTATCTCTCTTATTCACTCGCTCACATGTGTGTTCATGCACTTTATCATGAACAAAAGAAAAGATATTTAAAAATCCAATGGAAAAATAGGCAGAATAAATAGGCAATTATTTTAAAATGGTTGAAGGAATGCTCACTCAATCTTGACATTATCAGGGCAATGCAAATGAAAGCAGAAAAAAAAATATAATTTTGCTAGAGAGCATGTATACTCACTGGAAGAGAGACAGAAAGAGATAATAAGAAAGTATTCCCCATGGAGGGATGGCTATGCTGCAATTCCTTCTCATCTACTTTTCCTTTTGGAATTTTGGGCACACATATACGTGCACCTGGCATGGTTTTCAACCTGTTGGGTCTGGGACCATAACTGCACAGTCAGCCATGTAGGATCCAGTTACTTTAACAACCCCATCACCATCTGGCCCCCATATATTATTATTCATTCATTAATCTGGCAAAAATTTAAAAGACCAGTAAGTAGTGTTGAAGGTATGAGAAAACAGCACATAAACACTGGGTAAAAGTATGCATATATAAAACTATATATACCCTTTGATCCTGTAATTCTAAGAATCTAATATTAGAGATCTTCAAAAAATGTATGGAAAATACATATTATGATGAAATTATGCATTATATATATATACATAAAACTATGCATTAATGCATTATATATATATAATGAAATATATATATATATAATGAAACTGC
>NW_006204851.1:1726864-1733955 GCF_000334495.1 Tupaia belangeri chinensis
TATATATATATATATACACACACATACATACATATATTGCAGTGACCAACATGGAAAGAGCTCAAATGGTGCAAAACTAGATCACACAAAACTGGAGGCTATGTGTTCTTATTTATTTAATAAGAAAAAATATATTTATATCTCTCTATCATTACGTGTGAATCAGGATTTCTCAGTGTCAGTGTCACCAACATTTGGAGCTGGATAATTCTTTTTGTGTGTGTGTGGGGGGGAACTGTCTTGTTGATTGTAAGGTAGTTTAGCAGCATCTCTTGTTTCTACTCAGAAGGTACCAGTAGCATCCCGCCCCAGCTGTGACAACCAAAAAATGTCTCCAGATATTGCCAAATGCTTTTGTTGAAAACCACTGATATAAACATATCGAAAAGGTCTAGAAAGATACGCATCAAAACGTTAACAATTATCAAGTTTGGAGAAAGAGAAGGAGGGTGTGGGAAGGAAGAACAGAGAATTTTCACATATATTTTCTATATATTTTTGTATGGTTTGAATCACTTAAAATAATAATGGACCAATAATATATTATGTGGGTATTTTTAAAAAGATAATAAATGGCCAGCTCCATAACTGGTTTAGGAGCCAGATCCCACAAGGAACCAGATCCCATACGGCCAACCATGTCTGGAATCCTAGCCCTGGTGGCCTGAAAAATATACCAGGTATATGTGGGTGCATGCCACAATCTGTACAGGAGGGAGAAATGGAGAAGAGATTACAGCGTGACCACACCCCTTTGGGGGTACTCTCTTTCTCTCTCTCTCTCTCTTTCTCTCTCTCTCAAGCCTTCTGGTGATTAAATTTTTTTAATTAAAATTAAAATTAAAAAAATAAAGAGCAATGAGCTTCCTGTCTCTGGAGATTTTCAGAGTTTAATTAGTCATTGTTAAAAGATGTTTTTGTTTTTGAATGGCAGGTGAGACTGGATGACCCTATAATGTTTACTCTTTCTTACTAAAAAAATTATTACTTCTTTTTTTTTTTGAGAGTTTTTGCTATAGGGCTTGTGTGCTCGCCAGAAAGACAGAGAGAGACAGAAAGCAAGAAATCACCCCCCAGGGGGGATGGCCACGCCGCAATCCCTTCTCCTCCATTCTCCTCTCAGGATCTTGTGCATGCACGCACATACACCTGGCGTGAGTTTAAGCCACTGGGGCCAGGAATCGAACCGCAGTCAACTACATGGGAGTTCAGTGACATAGCCATTATGTCAACTGCTGGTCCCCCAAAAAACTATTGCTTCTAAGAGGAAAATTTGTCAGTATCTTTAAAGTAACCAGCTTTTACTCTTGTATTCATTTCAGCATGTTTTGAAGTTTGATTTTATTAATTTCATTTAAGGTTCTAAATTGCTATTATAAATCCAACTTCAATCCTATCGGGAGCTATCTCCTTGTAAAAAATGAAAAATAAACCAGTCCCAAATACCCAACTAAGCAAATAACCAAATTATTTTCCTTCAAAGTTTCATATGTAGCTTCTTTTGTTCTCTATATCTGACTTTAAATCATCTGTACATTTCAATTTACAGAGAAATTTACAGCTGCAATTCACAATGCCAATCCAGGGTTACAGCTGACTTATTCTTGCCTCTGAGTGAATGATGGCAAACATAAAGATGAAAATGAAATTAGTGATACCCAAGTCAACTGCTTTATCTATCTCCTGAGTTTATGGGATTAGCATTGGTCTCACTGGAAATCTCTGGGTTTGGTTTTGAAATTAAAGCTATTCCAATTAGTAGCAACTGTGGAGCTAAAGTGTTAAAAGCATTTTTTGTTTCAGTCTGTCCCTCAATTCAACATCAGGATCCTGGGTCATATGGGAGAGTCTGGGATTCAATTAGAATCTTATTTTTGCTGTCGATGGATATCATTCAGGGCAATAGATAAGAGAACAAGTGAGGAATTACAGAAAAAGAAAAGTTTGAAAAAAGATGAAATGTGATAGTTGAGAAGTGAAAAAAGAATCCTTGTTTCAGTTTGTAAGAATCCTCTTGAATGAAAGCTTGAGGTAATGGCCAGCCAGTGGTGTGGCTGAGGCAGCTGGATCCCATGAAGGTCGAGTCTTGGACCTGTGGCTTGAGAAACACACTAGGTGCATGTGTGTGCATGTCCACCCAAAATCCTGAAAGGAGAAGTGGAAGAGAAGGGATTGTGGCCTGGTCATCTCCCAAAGACAGTTCTTTCTCACTTTCCCACTTTCTCTGGGTGTCTCTCTCTAGCAAAAAATAAATAAATAAAGCTTCAGGGTTGAGTCAAAATTTCTTCAAAGTATCTTCATTCTTTTTTCAGCATCTTTGTGTTACCCTTTATCCTTTCTTCCTTTCATGTCTATTCTCTTTAAGGAGTAGGAGACTGAAATATTGGCAGATTCCTGGAGCAATTACGTTATAAGAAATGCACCAGTATATTTTTGTCTCAAATTTAATAGCAATGCAGTCCCCAAGCTATTCAATTCCCTTGCCATCCCAGCTCCACAACTTGCTGGTACAGTTTCCTCCCAAGGCTCCAAGGGGCAAGGTGGGTCTGTGCCTGCTAATTGGGCATTCATCCTAAAGAAAGCAGTAGCTTTCAGATCATGGGAAAATAGTAAACTATCAAAAGCAGGCTTTATCTACAATCATTTCCAGCGTTCCTAGGTGAAAGCACTATTGGCAGATTCAGGGGATGCTTATGGGTGGGACAGCCTTATGACAATGGAGATTATAGAATCACAGGGTTTTGAGATGTCTCTCGGTGAGAATAAAGAAGTGTTGGGATGTTGTACACCTCACAAATGCCTTTCCTTATTCTCCTGACTGGATACCTGCTTTTGTTAATTCTAAGAATATCAATCAAAACCATTTATTTGGTCAAAAAAAATGCTATTTAGCACATATCATGTGACAGATATATGCTGGAGATTCACTGATGAATAAAAATAAATGTGTTTCCTACTCTCATGTTGCTTACAGTTTAGTAGGGAGACTGCTGCTGACGAAATAATCACCCAAATAAATGTAAAATTATAACCATGACAAGGCTACTAAGGTAAAATACTTGGTCCATACCACAAAGGAACATGATTTACACCACTTTCCTACCTATCTTCCACCCAGTCTCTAACTCACTTAGAATTGAAGATCATTACCACAATAGTTGATGGAAAGGAAAAACCTAACGTGCCTAAACTCAGGCAAAGGTGCAGAAAGCCCCGTCTTTCCCCTTCTAGCTCTTCTGCAACTGGTGTGAACAGTCTTGAGGCTGTCTGCTACATCACAGAACACAAGCCAACTGGGAGGGTGATCGGGCAGAATATAATCTCCACCTATTGGGGGAAGGGTGGTAGACAGGCAACATTTTGGTAGCAGGGATATGAAGGGTTTTAAGTCCTCCATCAAAGAACAAAGCCCTACAGGAACAGAGTAGGAGAGTGTACGGGGTAGGACAACCAAAAGGGCCGGAGAGACCAGAATAACGAGATTTGATAAGGCCCAATTTAACTATGCCCATCTGGCCAAAGGCCAGTTCTGGTTGAATCTTTGGAACCCCTTCTTCTGAAATTCACCACAACAAAATTAATTATCTCCTTCACCACAAGGGGCGTTGTCTAGAAGCTCCCTAGTTTCAAAATAATACCAGAGTTTTGAAGGAGTTTAGTTTTAATCTGTAGCCACTACACATCACATACACAGTTTCTTTGCCACATCTCTTTCACTTTATGCCCAAGATGGTGAAAAAATAGTTGACAAAAGCTATTTCTTTGCAGTGATCACAATCACCCAATCTCATCTTTGGCTTTCTTGTGTGGGCTAGACAACAGATGTTCTTAATGAAGATTAACTGAAATTTAATGGTCCTAATTGCCATTTGCACGGGACGCAGATACCATCCAGTTCACACGCTGCCTTTCATGGTCCTTTATGCCTTACCACATATCGGATTTGTATTTGACTGGAGCAAATCTGACTGGCAGTACCTGCTGGCTGCTCAGCATAATGATGCAGGCATACAAAGACTCCAGAGAAACATGGAGCAGTGGCGGAAATGGGCCAGGCTAATTTGTTTTGTAATATAGCTGTTTTCTTGGATTCTTCGTAATGACAAGAAAGGATCATTTTGGTGTGGGACTCATGATCTCTGTCTAGGGAGGACATGCCAGCTGGGTAGCCTGGCTTCTGTAGTTTTATATAAACAAAATCCTGCTTTCTCTTAAAAATATTCGTGAGTTATTATAATACAAAAGTAAGCAAGGGATATGAATAGCACTGTTTACAGAACAGAATATATGACATGTTCAACGAATACATGAAGAGATGCCCAACCTCATCAGTAACAAGGGAAATGTAAACTAAAACAAAAGCAAGATACTATTTCTCAGTTCTCTGATTAGCAAATGTTAACACAAAGATAAGTTCAAGTGTTGGTGAGGGTATCAGGATATAAAACTTGTTTGCAATTTGGAAGGCAATTGGTAGGTAGTAGCTTATAAAACTTTAAATACGTATTTTTCATATTTACATTCACATTTTCACATTCCCATACCCATTTTAGGATACCTATGCAAGCATGTTCAAGGAACATTTGTTGTTATAACCCAAACTAGAAGAAGCCTAAATGTTCATCAGTAGGAAAACAGATAAACTAAGGAATACTATGAAACTATTGAAAAAGATTAGATAGTACATATCTTGTATGACTGCACAGAAATATGTGTAAATGCATATATAAAGCTCTGAGAAGCCACGGCCATAAAACCTGTTACCTCAGGGGAGGGGACAAGCAGCATGTGTTCATGTGTTACTTATAATTAAAAAATAATTTAGCTATTTCAAGGCAAGTGCTACAATAGAAAATTTGGAAGCCCGAGAAAAAGGAAAAATAAAGACGCATAACCTGGACACATCCACTATTTATAACTGTGATGTGTATCATTCCAGTCTCATTTTCATCTACATATTTTATATAATTGTGGTCTATGATTTGTATCTTTCTTTGCTTAATACATGTTATCTTAACTCTGGCACTGTTGACATTTTGGTTTGGGTAATTGTTTGCTATAGGGAGACTGTCCTGTGCATTTTAGGATATTTAGCAGCATCTCAGGCCTCCACCCATTAGGTTCCAGTAGCACCTCAACAGCCAGGACAATCAAAACTGTCTCTGGACATTATGAAATGTCACCTGGTAGACAAAACTACTACTGAGTGAGAACCATCGGTTGAACATATAATTAGCATAATGTCATGATATGAATCTTCGTATCCTATCTCATGCTTCTAAACTTAATACTAATGTGTTGTTTCTGTTTTACTCTGACATCCTGATCTGTATTTATCTAACCCCAATTTTGATAACTTGACCTTGTTTTCCAACTGCTCATTTTTTAGGTAAATTGGTTTGGGATTCCTCAATCCAGAACTGTATTTTGACTCATCACTGCAAAAATAATTAAAAAGTAAAAGGCAAGGCTCTTCCTTTGAAATCTGTGAACTAATGTTAAGATCATGGGTCAGGAAACAAGGATAGTAACCAGGAAACCCAAAAACATGTAGCAAATAATCAGTTCAGAAACATAACTATGGGTCTAAACCATGGTGCCAAGGGTCAAGGCTAAAAAGAGAAAACCAACCAGAGCTCACCACAGAATCAACTCTCAGAACAATTAAAAACATGGTTGTTTGAATAACAACACTTCCCTCTTCCCTATCTTTATCTAGACATTGTCCAGGCTCCCAGAGCATGATTAATCCAGAGAACAGACGTTAGCCATGTAATAGTTGGTACCTGCCTGATGAGGTCAAGAGACAGAGACTCCAAAGGTTACATTCCATGGAGATAAGGAGAGGTTAATGCCAGGTGACAGGCCTACTTTTTAAATAAATATTTAATGGGCACCACATTATTAAGCACTGTACTAGGTATGCAATAACGACACTGGAATAACTAAGTCTAAAATCTATTTACCACATAATCTACAGAGAAAAACACCTCTCAGGAATCAAACTGTAAAAGCGGTGAGGATGTCCCTCACTTTGAGATCTTGATTAGACCATGTATCATTATCCATGTTTTTTTCCACAGTATTTCACTTTGCCTCCCACTTCTAGAAGGCATGGGGAGTGAGAATTGCATTGTGAGGCTCTATTACTCTGACACCCCAGACACCCCAAATGAAAGAGAGGACTAAGTTCGTTTCTAGAGCATAGTGAGGGTGGTTATCAGAATTTATCATGTGAGCTTATAACATGAAAGTTTGAATTTCCTGTTCCCCAAACTCCAGCAAATGCTCATCTGACCCAGGTCTCTATATCTCTGCACTAAATTGGAGGTATTCCCCTCCTGCATCTCTGTCTGTTGGCCCCTCATTTACTAGTGCTGTGGAGAAGCAGAGACAAGTTGAAACCTTTATTTCCTTAGGGGCTGGATCACTTCCCTGTGTACCCATCTGGCTTTTTCCTGACAAGATGCTCCCTGATTATTTGAGATCGGCAGACATAGGGAAATGGAGCCAAGTGAGACTGACCCTGGTGTGAAATCTGGAGTGATGATAAAATCTCTTCTTAGCAGGAAAATGAGAATTGCAGGATATCATTCAGTTTTATAAATAACCCACAGTTCTCTGAAGGGTAAGATGAGTTCAATCAGAAGAGTCTCTCTACAATGTTTTCTTATAAATTGGGGTTTTATTGCACCCAGGGTCAGTTGCTGGCCCAAACTGGACTCCCTCCAACTGGCATCCAATATAGACAAGTCTTTGCCATGAAATACATACTTAATACTCTGCCAAATGTCTATTCTCTTTGTCTTTTTGTAGCCTTTCCTTTGTCCCGGATTTCTCTGGCATTAATAGGACCTAGAGAGTGAATAATGAATAACGTGTGTGTTGTATGAAACTCAGCAGCCCTATAGGACAGATGCAATAATTCTGGGTTCTAGCGATAACCCTGCTTAAATTTACATTTCAAAGCCCAGGAATTGTTAAGCACAGACAAAGGAGACTTCTAGAGCAAAATTGAGAAAAGTCAAATTCGTTTCATTAGACCCCAACCTTCTCGTTTGTAATCCTCCTTCCCTAGTGGTGGACTCTTT
>NW_006204851.1:1733986-1741303 GCF_000334495.1 Tupaia belangeri chinensis
CAGGTTAGCCAAACCATCATGCCCTACTGCTTAGAGCTTTTATTGTAACAAGATCTGAACACTGATAGTAGGCAAATGTGCTATTTTTTATTCC
This sequence comes from Tupaia belangeri chinensis, assembly GCF_000334495.1. Classification (NCBI taxonomy): domain Eukaryota; kingdom Metazoa; phylum Chordata; class Mammalia; order Scandentia; family Tupaiidae; genus Tupaia; species Tupaia belangeri. The sequence continues at coordinate 1,734,081 of NW_006204851.1, forward strand.
CAAGTTATCTTAAAATCAAATTTGGAGGGTTGGAGAATTCTTAACCATGTTTGAAACCATACTACTCACGTGCTCAACTAGCATGAACTCAGGCATAGAAACAGGTGTTTTAGGGAGACGAGAAGTTGGTGTAATGGTTATGTCGCTGGACTCCCATGTGGTCGACTGTGGTTGGAGTCCCAGACCCGGTGGCTTAACTCACTCTGGGCGCGTGTGTGTGAGTGCCCAAGATCCAGAGAGGAGAATGGAGGAGAAGGGATTGTGGCGTGGCCATCCCCACTGGAGGTGATTTCTCGCTTTCTGTCTCTCTGTCTCTCTCTGTCTTTCTGGTGAGTGCACACGCCCTATAGCAAAAACCTCTAAAAAAAGAGAGAGAAAAAGGAAAAGAAAAGAAAAGAAAAAGAAAGAAAGAAACAGGTGTTTTAAAGGCCCAGGTCCTGATATTTCTGTTTCTTGAACAGCTTTATTGAAGTAGTCCTGCTATTTTTGCTACAGTGTGCCATACCAACCTCCTGAAATTACAGTGGGTTCATGGAAAGCCACATGTGGAGAGACAGGGATTTTCCCTCTGTGGCTTTGGAGCCTCTAGCCACAAGGCTATATGAGATAATTGTGGTCTTAACACCACTTCTTCCAAAACCATGTCTCCATTTCAGTGAAAAAAAGATCCAATCTTCTCAGGCCTCTGGCCCTGTAGCTCTTTGTAGAAAGCAACAGTGGCCCAAGTGGTCTGATCGAATTTAAAGAGCTTCCAGAACCCTGATATAGTGCCAAACCCTATGCTTTATTAATGATACCAAGAGTGTTTTATCTTAGGGGAGGTGGCTGGCTGTCCTTGTTCACTGTATTCAAGCATTTCCCGAATGCTTTCCCAAGAAAAGAATCTAATATTTAACCACTTGATAACAGTTGGGATCACTGGCAATTAGATTTGAAAAAATAGAAATAAATTTATGGAAAGTTGAAAATTTTAGAATGAATCCCAATTCCTACTTTGTATATTTTGTTTAGATTTTCCCCTTCCTGTTGATAGAACTAACCCTGTTCCCCTACAATGTGGCACTCCAGAGTTCTCTAATTATCTCTCTCCTTTTTTCCTAATGCTAGGGCATGTGTACACATGCATATGAAAGAGAGAGACATAGAAAGCACACCCCAGTGAGACTTGGTCTTGCTGCAATTTTTTCCCTCCAGTTCTCTACCGTTAGAATCCTGGGCACATGAGACCAGCAGTTAGTGTAATGGCTATGTCGCTGGACTCCCATGTAGTCGACCGCGATTCACGTCCCGGACTGGGTGGCTTAAACTCACGCTGGCACGTGTGCGTGTGTGCCCAAGATCCCGAGAGGAGAAAGGAAGAGAAGGGATTGCGGCCTGTGGCCATCCCCCCTGGGGGGTGATTTCTCGCTTTCTGTCTCTCCGTCGCTTTCTCTCTCTCTGTCTGTATGGCGAGCGCACAATAGCAAAAAAAAAAAAAAAAAAAGAAAAAAGAATCCTGGGCACATGCACATACCTGGCATGTTTTTCAAGCTGCTAGGTTCAGGACTCAAACACTGGCTGGCCATATGGGATCCAACTTCCTCTGCACAATACTGCTACAGGGCCCCCATAATTTAACCCATACGCTTATATATTTTTGTAACTGGTGTTTTTTTGAGATATAATATATATGCTATATAATTAGCTTATTTAAATTATACAATTCAATGGGTTTTAGTATATTCACAGTCATACAAACATCAGCACAATCAACTTTAGAATAACTGTCACTCCCAAAAGAAATCCTGTACTCCTTAGAAATCACTCCCCATCTCACTCCAATCCCTCCAGCTCTAAGCAACCAACCAATCTCCTTCTTTATATGCTAATCCATATGTTTTAACAAAGACCTTTAGAAAACTTGAATTATCCAAGGAGATGGTCCCCAAAGGGGTGCTTTCAAGTACTATGGCAGGTCCATGAGAGGAGCCTATGGATGGCGCACTACAAATCACATGACCTATTAGCACACATCTCTTAGAGTCAATGGTAGTGGGTAGAAATACACCGACAGTTGATTAAGCCAAAATTGCTAGATGAAGGGCCAGCAGTTAGCATAATGGCTATGTCGTTGGACTCCCATGTAGTCGACCATGGTTTGAGTCCCGGACCCAGTGGCTTAAAGTCACACCAGGCATGTGTGCATGTGTGCCCAAGATCCTGAGAGGAGAATAGAAGTGATTGAAGTATAGCCATACCCCCCCAGGGGGTTGATTTCTCACTTTCTGTCTTTCTATCTTTCTCTGTATTTCTGGCGAGTGCACACACCCTATAGCAAAAACCTCTCCAAAAAAAATAAATAAATAAAAAGTAGATGATTCCCTTATTTGATAATTTCAGTTTTTTCTCCCAGGGCCTGGGTCTTCAATCCTTACTACAAAACCTCCTTTATTTTTTAAATCTTTTTAAAAAATTGTTATTATTTCTTATTCACATTTAATTGTTATACATCTCTATAGCACACAATGTGGTTTTTCAGAGTATGCATACAGGACATGAGAATCAAATCAAGAATATTACCATAAATATCATTTTTATCAGAAATATTTACATTCTTATGCATATTAAGGTCCTTTTCTTTTTCTTTCTTACAGAGAGATTTTTGCTCTAGGGCATGCATACTCGCCAGAGAGACAGAGAGAGACAGAAAGAGAGAAATAACCCCTAGATGGGATAGCCATGACACAATCCATTCTTGTTCATCTTCCTCTCAGGATTTTGGACACCCAAGCATGTGGGCCCAGCTTGAATTTCAAGCTGCCAGGTCTGGGATTCCAACCTCAGTAGACTCCCTGGGAGTCCAGCAACGTAATCATTATGCCATCTGCTGGTGCTCCAAGGCTCCTTTCTAATAAAAGAAAAGGAACAAGTGAGGTACTGCCCTCCCCATACACATACCTTACTCACCCAGTTCTATGGGGTTCCAACTTACTTACAAAAAGGGGAAATAAGAACACACAGCTATTTTATTCAATCCTCTTGCCACCCAGGGGAAGAGGAAGAAGGTGACTTTCCAGAGGATGCATGCATTTTAGAGCTAGCCAAGCATAACGCCAACAGAAATACATACACAAAATTATATCAATACACACCAAAAACTGTAAAACATTTTACTGAATACTGAGTAGAGATATAAGATATTGATCTACCATGTCTACTAAACAAAAAATAACATAGGGAAAACTCAAAGTATCTCATCATCCAGTTTAAAAAATAAGTACAAACAAAGCTTGAAAACCTCTGTGTGTTTCAAATGGAAAACCACTGAAGGGCGTTGTTTTCTGGCCTCCCAGAGTCCATGACAGCTTCTGCCCAATACATGCCTCTCTTTGTAGCTCTATTAGATTATTTACAGAACTATGAGTACTTTTACCCACTGTCAATTAATTCAACAAAAAAAGTTTTGGATATCTACTTTAAGCCAGGCATTGTGCTGGGTCCCAGGGATATGCAAATAAATAAGAATGCTTCCATAAACTCAGTCTGGGTACACCTGGATTTTGTGAAAAAGTGCTAAAAAAAAAAAAGTTGCCCTATTTCCTTAGATCAAAATGCATCTCATTTTTAGGCTATGCTTATTTAGGCTCTGAAAATGTCATCCAAGGTAGTCTTTGGTTTAAGACTTTAATGGCCCCACTAAAATCCTTTACATTTTTAGCCATTTAGTCTTTAGTAGTTTCTAAGAATACCCAATCCCAGAGAAGTGCCTTGAGAACATAAGACTCTGAGGAAGGCAAGATCTGGTAGAAAGATAAAGACAGAAATTATAGGTTCTTAGTATTCAATGTGCAATCCCTAGACCCGCAGCATGCAAATCACCTAGGGGCAAGTCAGAAATGCAGACTCTAAGGCCTTGAGTCAGACTTCTTGAATAACAAGATTTCTAGGTAACTTGGTATGCACTTTTATGACTGAGAGACACTGGTCTATAGCAGGATTTCTCAACCTTGACACTACTGACATTTTGGGCTGGATAATTCTTTCTTGCCATGGCAGGTGGGAGGAAAGGTAGTCTGTACATATCATTCATTAGAGTTTCAGAATTAATTAATCTGTCAGGACACTTTCAGTTTGGAAGCCAGAGGTGCTTATTATGAAACTGGCTTAGAGAGTCCAGTGTTTGTTTTAAATGCCTGAGGTACATTACTATTTAGCAAGTCCACACACCCAAATCAGGCTTACCCTAGCAGTGATTTTCAATTTTGGCAGTGTATTAAAGTCACCTGGAAAGTTTGGGGAGAAATTTAAAAAAAAAAAAAATACCTGTGCCCTGCTCCAGTCTCATTTTTTTCTGAAACTCTGAGGTAATTCCAAGCATTGCTAATTGCTATTTTTTTTTATTTAAACATTTTAAAAACACATTTAATTTGCTATGGGGCATGCATGTGTCCTGGAGAGAGACAAAAAGAGAGGAAAAAGTGAGAAATCACCCCCTAGAAAGGACGGTCCCGCCACTGCAATCCCTTCTCTATTCTTCTCTCAGGATTTTTGGGCACACTCCCAACCTGTGCCTCAAGCCACGACGTCTAGGACTCAAACCACATAGTCTGCAACGTGGGATCCAACTGCCTTAATCACCTTACCACCAGTTGACCCAGTATTTTTTAAAGCTCCTCAAGGTGATTTCAATTTCTTTTTCCAACATTTTTCTACTAACATTTTCAAACATGGTAGTCTGTATCATTTAGAATCTACAATTGACATTTGCAAACTTTATTTTATCACATATCCATTCTGCTATTTATCCCTCTATCAATCTTTTATTTTAATTGCTAGAGGGTGTGTGCACTTGCTGGAGGAAGACAGGTAGAGAGAGGGGGGGGGAGAAAGAGAGAGAGGGAGAAAGCACTCCCCAATGGGATATGGTCATGCTGTAATTCGTTCTCTACTTTTCTATCTTTTTTTGGGGAGGGGGGAAGGTTTTCACAATAGGGCGTGTGCACTCGCCAGACAGACAGAGAGAGACATAGAGACAGAAAGCAAGAAATCACCCCCCAGGGGGGATGGTCACGCCGCAATCCCTTCTCCTCCATTCTCCTCTCGGGATCTTGGGCACGCACGCACACGCGCCCAGCATGAGTTTTAAGCCACCAGGTCCGGGACGCGAACCGCGGTCGACTACGTGGGAGTCCAGCGACATAGCCATTACGCTAACTGCTGGTTCCCTACTTTTCTATACTGTCAGGATTTGGGGCATGCATGCACGTGCGGCCAGCATGTTTTTCAAGCTGCCAGACCAGGATTTGAACTGTGGGTGGCCATGTATGATTCAACTTCCTTAGCCAGTAGGCCACAGAGCCATACCCTATCTTATATTTTGTACATTTCAAAATAGGTTACAGACATCAGAACACTTCACCCTTAAACATGTTCATAAGAAAATCACTAATTAGAGTTCAATATTTAGTTAAGGTCCTTTTTAATAGAAAACATTTACATACAGTTAAATGTATATATTTTAAGTGTGCCGTTTGATGAGTTTTGACAAATGGATATTCCTGTATAATGCAAAATCTTATCAAGATAGAGAAAATGACCCATACACCTTCCAAGTAAACACCCATCTCCACTCTGCAAGGCAATCACTCTTTCTTCTGATTTTTTTCAGGTGATCTCAATGAGGGGCATCCCTTAAAGGAAGACAACCAGTAAGGAGACCCATTAAAGACAGAGGGGCAAATTCAAATTCCCCAGCCCTTTGAAACTGAAGAAGTAGAGCCTCATGGTTACCAGCTCTGACTTCTACAAGTTTGAGGCCAAATTCAACTTAGCCAATGCTCTCTGAGATTTTAAGCAAGGTATTAGGTAGCCTGCATAAACCTTAGTTGTTGTTGTTGTTTTCATCCATTAAATAGGAATCATAATAGTACCTACCACAGAAAGTTGATTAGGAGACTTAGATAACATAAGTAAATTAGTAACAAGGTTAATTTTTTTATTTTTTATTTATTTTTTTATTTTTTGCCTCTGGGTATGTGTGGAAAGAAAGAGAGACAGAGGGAAGAAAAGTGAGGCCACTTCACAATCCCTTCTCCTCCATTCTCCTCTGGGGATTTTGGGCAGGCATTCACATGTGACCAGCATGATTTTCAAGCCACTGGATCCAAGACTTGAACTGCAGTTGACCACATGGGAGTACAACACCTTAACAACTATGCCACCTGCTAGCCCCAGGTTAATGTTTTTAAGGGCTTATAGTTCGTTAGGCATTAAACTAATTGCATGGATTATTTAATCTAATCCTCCCTACTATTACAATCTCCATGACAGATAGGAAAAGAGGCTTAGGAAGAGTAACTTGCCTAAAATCACACAGCTAATAATTGGAAGAGCCAGAATAGAATCCCACAGTGGTTTGATTTGAAGGACCACATTCCCACACTGTTTACCACCAAATTTACTTCTTTATGCATGGCAGATGCATAATAGGCACTCAAAAGTACTATATAGTTATTATAGGCATGATATATTACATATATATTTACTTATTATTTATATGATATATTTAGTTATAAAGTCCAAATAAAGACATAGAGCTTCTGATCCAAAAAAAAAAAAGCTTAGAAGTCTTAGCAGCCCAGTGTAGAAACAGTGGATCCACAGCTCAGCATAAGCATCTTTATCTATTGTGTTCTTAACAATGTCCTTTCCATTGTAAGTTTGAGAAACACAAGGAATAAGACTAGCCACCTTGAGAAACACTAAAGACCAGCCACCATACTAACATAGAAAGCTCCCAGTGACACCATCCCCTTGGAAGAAAGGGCTAGGGGAAGTGCTTTTTTCCCAGTAACACATTCAGCTCCTCTGTGTTTTGTTCTGCAGTTGTGCAGCAGTCTCTCAGACAAAGGGCATGTTGGAATATGGTTACATCATCGGCTTTAGCTCTGACAGACTCACCAGGATCAGCATTATTCACATCTCCACACACCCAGATAATGGGGAGGGCTGGGACCCACTCAAGCTACATTATGTTACCCTTTCTCCTAATGAAAATCCCATTAAATTGAACAATTATCCACAACCCATTGAAGGTGGCTATTTATGCACATCAGGGTCCATTTTCTCCTTAAATAAGGCAACATCACATGGGACCATCTTATCCCTCAGTTTCCCCTTTTGGGCCACTCAGTCTGACTGCTTGCCTTCACAGTCTAGATATTAGTTGACTGCCAAGGGAAAGA
>NW_006204851.1:1741328-1756514 GCF_000334495.1 Tupaia belangeri chinensis
CATGCTCTGGGCAGGGGAGCAGATGGGTATCTAGGAGTAAACTCTGTAGCTGAGGCTTAAGAAGCATGATGACAGCTGAAAACAGAACAGAACTTCTTTTTATCAACATCAGGAAGCCTATGATTGCCTGGTAAATCTATTTCCAAACTTTGTAATCTCAGTTCAGTAGACAGTGAGCAAAGAAGAGTGAGAAGAGGATGAGGAGTGCTGAGCCTTCAAGCTCAGTGGCCCCTTTGGAATTTCAGACTGCTAAACTTCTCTTAATCATGTGAAGGTTCATTAAGGGCCCTTCCACCAGAGAAGAGAAATAGCTGGCACTTTAGCTAAATGAGTGCCCAGGGTTAAAATCATGTCAGCCATGAAGGGATGCTTTCCAGTTGAGGAAAGCTGATAACACAACACAATGAAATGAAATCCTCTGTTATAGAGGTTGATGTTCCATTATTGCAAAACCCATGGAGTTAATGTCCCCAGTGTAATCATTACTATGATTTGACACTTTCAGCTACTGGACTTAAGCCCAAAATACAGCAAGGCTGGCCTTTTCATCATTGCGTTCTAGCCCCAGAGGTCTCACACCCCATTTAGATACAGGGCTTAAGGATCAGAGGCACTAAGTTCAACCTGCAAAGCATCCCTTCCCTGGTTTATGATTCCACAGAGGAGATGAGATACAAGACATTTGTGTGAATATTGATCAGCAATGATGAATGACCCCGCCCTTTTGCCACACAGACAAAATTTCAATTTAGAGATTTAAATATTTTATGAATGGCTTTGGTTCTCAGACTTACTAGTTCATAAAACAATGGTGTTGGCTGAGCCAATAAATGGGAACAATTGGTTAAATTTACTCTTGTCTGCAGGAATAATTGTAGTTCTTGGGACATATATATCAGACTAGCTAAGAGCTAATATTAGGCGAGATCAACTCCTGGCTAACAAGAGGGTCTGAGTCACCATGCATAATCCAGATGAATCCAAGTTTCCTCAGAAGTGGAGTAAATATTTGTTGTCAATAATAATAATATTAATAAAAATCATTTTTTAGTAACTGCTATGCACAAGATACTTTACAACAGCTCTAATACCACAAGAACCCTCTAATAATAACCTTAGTATCCAGTGTAGGATATTGTCTGACATATAATAACTGCTTAATAAATAGTGCTTATTTAGTGTTTTGTACCCATTTTGCAGAAGACAAAATTGAGGCTCAAAGAAACTTATTGACTCACTTGAGGTCATAGTCTATAATTGAATGTGACACTTTAAAAAGGTTTGGAATTAGATGCATTCTGTCTTATTTTCTCTTAGACAAGCCCAAGTTCCTTCCAGTAAGAGCTGTAGACTTAGTGTAATCCTTTTCCTACTTTAATCACCCAAGTTACTGTAGAGTTCATAAAATTATAACAAAATCTAAGAGTAAATTACCCATATGGGATACAACAGCACTGTGGACACATAGGTGTTTGCTTGAAAAATTACTAAAGTAGAGCTCATGCCACATTGAGAACCCTAAGGGGGAGGAGTGAAGAAAACCAAGGCCTAGGGGGCAGAACTGAGTGGGCATTTGGGTTGGGTTCCTTTCTTTTTTTTTTTTTTCTTTTTTTTTTTGGAGAGGTTTTTGCTATAGGGTGCGCGCGGTCGCCAGAAAGAGACAGAGAGACAGAAAGCGAGAAATCATCCCCCAAGGGGGATGGCCACTCCACAATCCCTTCTCCTCCATTCTCCTCTTGAGATCTTGGGCACACATGCACACGCATGTGGCATGAGTTTAAGCCACCGGGTCCAGTACTCGAACTGCGGTCAGCTATGTGGGAGTCCAGCAACATAGCCATTACGCTAACTTCTGGTCCCGGTTGGGTTCCTTTCTAACTCTCTGGTTTCCACTATCCACCCTTTTAAGTATAGCCTAGAGTAACTTTAAGAAGTTTTTTGTTACCATATCCATAGACAACCCAAGTACCAGAGAACATATGGATCCATGGGACCTTTTTTATATTGTTAATGAGGGAACACATTAGTAGAATCATGTAGGAAAACAGTGTGACATTATCTTACAAAATTAAACACTCGCATAGGCTACTGTGCATGTTACGGCCTATTTATTTTCAGATCCAATCCTTGCTGTCCTTTGATGTGCTCAGTTTGACTGCAGAATGACTGCTGAAGGCTGGCCATCTCCGGCCACTACGTTATCTGCCTTCCAGTTGAATTCGTCCAATGGAAGGCAATAGAGAAATAATGGGAGGTGAACAGATGGGAGAAACCAAGGTATTTATCAACCAGCAATCTCCCCATTCCCCATCTCCAGTAGCATACCCCAGCAGTGGCCACAGGTCCCACAAGAGTGCCAGTCATAATTCTAGATTCTACCAAGTGACCCTAGCACTAAATTCTGATATCACTAACTCTTTTACCCTCCACTCCTAGGGAGAGATGAAAATAGCTTGCTGCTACTATTCATTTATGGGTTGCCTCATCACTTCCTGGTGCTTCTCAGCTATTAGTTACTATACTAGTCAGTGATAGAAAGGAACAAACTATTGATAAATGCAATGACTTAGCTGGACCTCAAGGGAGTTATGATAAATGAAAAAAGTCAATCTCAAAATGTTACATATAGTATGGTTTCATTTATATTACCTTTGACAAATGGCAAAATTACCAAGAAAGGGAACAAATAAGTGTTTACCAAAGCTTAAAAACAGGAGTGTGGAGCCAGCAAGTGGTGTGGTAGTTAAGGCTGTTAGACCTCACGTTGCTGACTGTGCAGTTCAAGTCCTGACGTGACAATATGAGAAACACACTGGGTATACATGTGCACATGCCCAAAATCCTAAGAGGAAAATGGAGGAGAAGAGATTCTGCTATGGCCATCCCACCTGGGGGATGTTTTGGGTTTTTTTTTCCACTTTCCATGCTCCTCCCCATGTCTGCCCCAGTGAGCACATGCACCCTCTGGCCAAAAAAAAAAAGGAAAAAGAAAAAAAGAAAGAAAGAAAAAGTAAAAAGTAGAGAGGAGGAGAAGCGGTAAGTGTGGCTATAAAGCTGTAAAAAGTAATCTTTATGGTGACAGAACAGTTCTCTATCTTGATAATGATGGGTTATACATTACATGTGATAGAATTCTATGTGTGTATAGAACTATGTAAACACACAAAAACAACTAAAAATATGTAACACTGGTGAAATATGAGTAAAGTCTGTGGATTATAACAAAGTTAATGCACTGGTTTTAATATTATGCTATAAACATACATGGAAATGTACATGGTACTTTCTGTACCACATTTGCAACTTCTTGTGAATCTATTATTATTCCAAAACAGAAAGATTTTAATTATAAAAAAGAAACTTTCTGTGAGTAGCCTGGGCAGTACTGTGGCAGCACATTTGAGTCTCCTGCTTAAAGCTGCTTGTTGGTTAAAATGATTTGTGAGTCCTACTCTAGGCTTTTGATAGCTAACTTCATATCTTAGTGTTCTCCTCATTCATCTTTTCAGTGAAGCACTTGGAGAATGATCCATTGCCCTTAAGTAAACACACACTTTACATTAAGCCTTCTCTGTCAGAATAAAATATAGTTACCCAAGCTAGGAGCACGTTTCTTGCTACTCCATTAGAAAAGCACCAGAAAAAAGGGCACTGGCCTATTAAAACAAAACATAATTCCCTTGGTCATCGTGATTAAGTAACATGATGTGATTACCACATTCATTAGGTTGTCTCCATTAGGAAATGCAATAAACAAAGAAGAGACTACCGCAGCAACTCAATTTCCCTTCCTTTAACTACATTTCCAACAAAGATTTCCAAATTTTGGACCAACAAACACATTCAGCACCATGGACAACACTATTGGTCACCAGCTATTGTGAGAGACAGGCTATGGGGCTCATTGGCTCCCTTGAACTTCCTCTATTGATTTTGTTTCCCTCCCTTTAGTAATCAGCTATTTATGAAGACAGTGAGGTGACGGTCTATACTGTTTTATAGGAAGAATCAGGAATGAGGCAAAGAAGGGGATTTTGGAAATACATGAGGTTTTTACAGGAAAAAACAGAATTTAAGCAGTTGACACTCAAAACTAGTTAAGCAGATTGAAGTGTGTTCATAGCCAGTTATTCCTGTGTTCCAAAACTCTCTAAACAACCCTTTGGCTAGAGGTGATATAAAGCATACAAACAATAATTGAGGGCTTTGCTGATCCTTGCACAAACCTTTCTCTTGATGCTGGCCTGCTGGCAAAATGGACTTTAGAAGTCCTTGCCAAAGCTGCCTAAGGAGGAGAGAGAGGGTGAATATAAAGAGAGGCCACAAGGACAAATAAAGGTGGAAATACAAGTGGAACCTCTGTACTATGACATAGAGTACCCCCAAACCCCAAAAGATTGCAATAAATTCCTGATGAGAGCGAGAATGAAGAGAACATGCTATTTTCAAGTAACCAGTTGACCATTGAAGCTTGCCAATCAGGTAAGCAAAACCAGTGAAAATTAGAGCTGAAAAGGTCCTTAAAAATCTCTCAAAAAAATTCTCTAGCTCAATGGCTATCAGTGTGAGTTTGCATCAGAATCACTGGAAGGGAATGTTAACACACAGATTACAAGAGCCCAAACTCCAGAGTTTCTGATTCAGAAGGTGTGAGGTGAAGCCTGATCATCTGCATTTCTAACAAATTCCCTGGTGATGCTGATGCTTCTGATAGAGAAGGGAACACACTTTGAAATCCACTTTATTTATTTTTCTTTTTTATTTCATTTTATTTTATACATTCAATCATATTATTCCACTTACAACGTGAACATTCCAACATGTGAACATTTCTCCCTAGTCCAGTTGATAAAACTATAAAATTATCTTCAACAAATAATACCACATTTCTTTGTCCAATTAATTCTTTGCCTCTCTCTTTTTCTTCTAAATGTCCTTCCTCAGACTCTTTCAAACACACTATATCTGGTATTCACACCCATTTACTGTGTTTCTATATCCTTTAGTCAATCAGTTTCAGTCACAGAGTTTCTAGGGTCTGCCCTGTAACTTGTGGTTAAGTGAGTCAGATCCCATATGGCTGACTTCAGTTCAAATCAGAGACGTGGCGGGTTGAAAAAAACATACCAGGCATGTGCACATGTATGCCCCAAATTCTGACAGGGTGGAGGAATGGAGATGAAAGGGTTGTGGCATTGATTACACACCACTGGAGGTTGTTTTCTCCCTTTCTCTATCTCTGGCTAGCATATGTGCCCTCCAACATTTAGAAAAAATAATTAATTGAAAAAAGAAAAAAACACTCTAGTTCAACTCCTTTATGGCATTGGAAAGTCAACTAAATCCTAAAAGAACAGTGATGTGTCCAAGATCACCCTGCTTGTTGAGTCCATTCATCCAGTCATATAATCTTAGTCCTACAGTTTAGGCCTCTTGATTTTCAATCATGTGTTTGAGTGCATTACACTAAAATTTAGTCACAAGACTAGCATCTGATGAATAACCATAAGGGAGGGTGACAGCCTTTCCTTTACATGATTCTATATAAAACCCCTTCTGATTTCAGCTTCTAACATACTGATCAAAGTACTGCCAAGCTAGGGCTGAAGCTTAATCCTTTATAAAAGCACCAGAATCAGGTCTACCCCACTTCTATTACTCTTTTATTATCAATACCATACAAGCTTTATACCAAACTTACTACACACTAGTTAGGATTGACAGATTTAGGGGGAGAGTAATAGGGGACAGAGGGGATCAAGCAAAAGAACAAAACATTTAATTGACAAAAAAATGAAAAGTTATCTGTTGATGATAATGTATTGGGTTGTTGAAAAACTCACAATGCATTTTTGCATAGAAATACATCATGACTTTTGCAACAGCCCAATATACGGTAATGTCTTTGACTTGACTAATACGCATGTGTTAATGCTGGGAAAAACCATGTTGTACACCGTAAAGATATACAATGATTAAATGTAATTCTAAAAATTTTTTTAAAGAAACTGCTGGTCATTTTGAGGAAAGGGAGTTAGCTTCTTAGCTCTTGGTTGGGCTTTACCCTCCCTGGCAAAGCACTAAAGAGGCTAAGAAACATCTGAGCCCTCTACCTCCACCTCCACTTCCAGTCTTCACAGCTTGTTGGAGCTTTATTGAGGAAGAGTAGAAAGACTTTATTTGGAATAGCAGCAAAAAAAGGAAAGAAAGAGAGAAAAAGAGAAAGAAAGAAAGCAGCAGCTGAACTGGTACCCTCTAGCATTTCTCATTTCTATGAAAAGTTTGATTCTGGTTTCATGCCCTGTGATTAACCAAAACAAGAGGAAGACAAATAAAAATGCTTTACAGCTGTTTCACACTGACAGACCTGACCTTCCCAGCTGAGGGTTCTTTGTGCTGAGAAATTGTTACTTAGCAACCAGGCCTTGCAGCTGCCAGACTCCAAACATTGAAAGCGTGACTTACAGAAAAGAGGCCAGGAAAAAAAGGGTGGGGTGGGGACTGCATCAGTCTGAGCTTTGTCTTGAGGTCTAATACTACACTCAAATGCAAGAACCAAAGCCTCTTCCTGTTGGGAATCGATTGCCAAAGCAGGCTGCCGAGGTTCAGTTTTCTGTTACCTCCACCTGCTCTAGTAGTCACTTTTAGGTGTGAAAATGAGAGGGTTAAGGGATGAGTGGGAATGAGGATATCTCCCAAACATGGCAAGTACTCTTCGTGGTGCATATGGCTTTTATTCTTTGACAATGGAATACATCTTCAATTTTCAGTATACAACTTCAATAACTCAGTCCTCCATTTTTCTTTCCCTTTCTTCCTTCCTCCCCCTCTCAATCCCTCCCTCTTTTTCTTCTTCCTTTTTCTCTTTTACCCTCTCCCCCCAGCATAAGAGTACTTGTATTCATAATATAACCATAGAAGCTAAGGCACAAAAAGCTAAAAGGACTTGGCTTATTCTGAACATCTCTGGAAATACTGTTCTTCTTGACAGTATGGTAAGACTTGTACGGCAGCAAGAAGACAGGATTGGGAAACCAAATAAAGTCTCAAGATGTAAGGTAGAGTCCAAGAGCAGAGGCAAGCTTGACCTAAGAGCACCTCCAAAATTAATGTTTGGGAATAGAGTGGGCCACAGTTCAGGGAGGGATCAAGGACTCAAGGCACATAGAAGTCTAACAAAGACATCAAACAGGTCTACAGAAGGTATGTCTTTTTGGTCTGGAGAGGGGTCCATAATCTGTATTTTAACAATTTCCAAGGTGTTTAGAATATTGAGAACTTCTAAATATTTCAGAAGTTAAAGAATTAGCTCAGTGTATTTCAAATATTGCACTTACATTTACCTGGCCAGTTACTTAAACTACAGAGTCCTGATTCCCACCCTCTGGCAAATCTGATTTAGCAGGTTTAGGATGGAATCCAAAAAATCTACATCTACATTTTTATTTTTTGGAGATGTTTTTGCGCTAGGGCACGTGCACTCACCAGACAGACAGAGAGAGACAGAGAGACAGAAAGCGAGAAATCATCCCCTAGGAGGGATGGCCACGCTGCAATCCCTTCTCCTCCATTCTGCTCTCGGGATCTTGGGCATGCACCCACACACACCCAGCGTGAGTCCAAGCCACTGGGTCTGGGACGCGAACCGCAGTTGGCTACATGGGAGTCCAGCGACATAGCCATTATGCTAACTGCTGATCCCTCTACATTTTCTTTTTAAAGACAGAATTTCAATCTATTGTGATTTTCTTGCCTCAACCTCCCATCTGGGGCTACGATTGCATGGCATCACACTTGGCTTTTTTTTTTTTTTTTTTTTACAAGGTCTTTTTTTGTTTCCCAGAGATCCTTAAGCCTGTGATCTCCTGCCTTAGCCTCCTTAGTCATCGGGAATACAGGCCCACATCATTGCGTGCAGCCTTTAATTTGTACTGGGAATCTACCTAGGGTATCCCACGTGGTCCCAGTCTGTAGAGCACAGTGTCTTAGCAGTACACACTACTGCACTTGAGCTGAAATCTACATTTTAAAAACAAGATTTACACATGGATTCTAATACAGATGGCCCATGCACACCACTGCAAAATCTTGGTTTATGGTGTCTTTTGACACAAAGTATAATATTTTTATATAATTTAATAATAATCTTCAGAGATTTCATAATGACCTAGTGGTTAAAGGTGCTAAATCCCACATGACTGATTATGATTCCAATCCTATATTAGAAAACATGCTGGGCACGTGTGCATACATGCATGCTCAAAATTCTGACAGGATAGAGAAATGAAGAAGAAATTGTGCCATGACACATTGCTTTGGTCATTGCTTTCTCCCTCTCCCTCCCTCCTTCTCTTTCTATGTTTCTCCATCTCTCTCTATCAAGTACACATACTCTCTGGTAAAAAATAATAATAATAATAATCTTCATACAATCCCATCAATATTCCCTAACATATAACCCAACTTCCAACTTCCTAATATGTCCAGTTAGATAGTGGCCCAGTTTTTGATATCTGAGCTTAAAGGGCCTCTGCTGGGGGCATTACTAGTTTGCTCCACTACTGTATTCACAGTTGTCTGTTTAGTCAGCATCAGTTTTGCCTTTTCTTAAAGTATGATGACCTGAAACAAGATTGAAATTGACTGCTGCTATGGTTTCAATGTGTCCCCTCCAAAATTCAAGTGTTGCCAATATGATAGTATTAAGAGTTAAGGCATGTGATATATAATCAGATCATGAAAGCTCCTTCTGTATGGATGAGATGAAGCCCCAGAACAAAAAAATATTTATGCAGCACTCAGCTCTCTTGCCTCCCTTCCGAAAGGTGTAGCAACAAGGTATCATCTTGGAAGCAGAGAACAGCCCTCACCAAACAATCAAACCTGCTGGTGCCTTGATCTTCGACTTCTCAAACTTCAAAATTGTGGGAAGATAGGTTCCTGTCATTTATACAACACCACACCTAGTCTCAGGTATTTTAATTAATAATGCATGCTTCAATTTATACATGAACTATATCATCAAATTTGAATATATTTTAAATAGAAACTTTAAAAAAATAACAATTGTATTGAGATATCTATGTACCACACAATTCTCTCATCTAAAGTGTACAATTTGGGGCCAGCAGGTTGCATGGTGGTTAAGGCAGCTGGATCCCACATGGCCAACTGAGCAGTTTGAATTCCAGACCTGGTGTATTGAAAAACACACCAGGTGTGTGTGCAAGTGTGTCCATAGTCCCAAGAGGAGAAGGGATTGTGGCATAGTCATCCACTTTGGCAGGTTATTTCTTTTTCTTCTTCTTTTTTTTTTTTTTTCCCTTTGGAGAGGTTTTTGCTATAGGGCACGTGCGCTCGCCCGAAAGACAGAGAGACAGAGAGACAGAAAGCGAGAAATCACCCCCCCCGGGGGGGGGAATGGCCACTCCGCAATCCCTTCTCCTCCATTCTTTTCTTGGGATCTTGGGCATACATGCACACGCGTCCAACGTGAGTTTAAACCACCAGGTCCGGGACTCGAACTGTGGTCGACTACATGGGAGTCCAGCGACATAGCCATTACACCAAGTGCTTGTCCCCTGGCAGGTGATTTCTTACCTTCCCTCTTTCTGTGTCTCTCTCTGTTTCTGTACAGTGAATCCCAGAGCTTTATGACAAAAATCTAAATAATAATTATAATAATAAGGTGTACAATTCAATGGCTTTTAGTATCTTCACATAGTTTTGCCACAACTAATTTTTGAACATTCTCATTACCCCTAAACAAACCCTGTATCTACTAGCAATCATTCTCCATTTCCCCCTTCCTCCAGTCCCTGGAACTCATTAATTTACTTTATGTCCTTATGAATTTGCCTAGTCTAAATATTTCATATTGTAAATATAACACATTTTATAGCCTTTTGTTTTTGGTTTCCTTCACTTAACATAGTTTACCCAGTTTATCCATGTCATAGCATGTATCAGTACATGATTCCTTTCTATGGCTGAATAATGTGAATTCCATTCAACAGATATTGCACATTGGTTTCATCCAACCATCCACTGATGGGTGTTTGCATTGCTTCCACCTTTTTGTTATGCATTATTATGAATAATGCTGTTATGAACATTTGTGTGCAAGATTTTTGTGGATATATATTTTTGTTTCTGTGGAGGATTACTAGGTCATATAGTAACTCTGATTTTTTAAGGAACTGACAGATCATTTCCAAAGTCACCACACCATTTTACATTCCCACCAGCAGTGTGTGAGGTTTTTTTTTTTTTTTTCTGTATTTCCTCATCAACCCTTTTTGTTATCTTTCTTTTTTTTTTTTGCCAGTTATCTGTCTTTCTTTTTATTGCCACCCCAGTGAGTGTAAAGTGGTATCTCATTGTGGTTTTGATTTTTAATTCCCTGAAAGCTAATGATGTTGAGCATCTTTTCATGTACATATTCTTTGGAGAAATGTATATTCAAGGCTTTGCATATTTTAAATTAGATTTTTTTTTAAGTTTTTGATATAGGGTGCATGTGCTTGCTAGAGAAAGACAGAGAGACAAAGAGAGGGAAAGTAAGAAATCATCCCCCAGGATAAATGGATATGCTACAATCCCCCCTCCTTCATTGTCCTCCTGGAATTTTGGACACACACACACACACACACACACACACACACACACACACATACCCAGCATGTTTCTCAAGACACCAGGTCAGGGGGAACCAGCAGTTAGCGTAATGGCTATGTCACTGGACTCCCACGTAGTCGACCGCAGTTCGCGTCCCGGACCCAGTGGCTTAAAACTCACGCCGGGCGCGTGTGCGTGCGTGCCCAAGATCCCGAGAGGAGAATGGAGGAGAAGGGATTGTGGCATGACCATCCCCCCTGGGGGGTGATTTCTCGCTTTCTGTCTCTCTCTCTGTCTGGTGAGTGCACGCGCCCTATAGTGAAACCCCCCCCCCCCCAAAAAAAAAGATACCAGGTCAGGTACTGTGGCTAATCATGTGGAAATCCAGTGCTTTACCACCATACTACCTGCTGACCCCATAGACTATTTTTTTATGACTGATTTAAGAGTTTATATTCTTTATTTCTATTTTGAGAGAGACAGAAAGTGAGAAATCACCCTCTGGGATTATGGTCATGCTGTAATCCCTTCTCCTCCATTCTCCTCTTGGGATCTTGGGCACATATGCACACATGCCTGGCATGAGTTTTAAGTCACTAGGTCCAGGACTCAAATTGCAGTTGACTACATGGGAGTCCAGTGACATAACCATTATGTCATCTGCTGCTCCCTAAGAGTTTGTATTCTAGGTGCAAGTCCCTAATCATATATATGACTTCCAAATGCTACCTCCCTTCTATAAGTTGTCTTTCTACTTTCTTGATGATCTCATTTTCAGGACAAAATTTTTTAATTATGATGAGCTCTAGTTTTTTTCGTTTGTTTGTTTTGTTTGTTTTTTCTGCTCGTGTTTGGATGTCACAGCTAGGAGTCTAAAAAATCATTGCTTACTCTAAATTCATTCCATTTACACAAATATTCTCTTTAAGGGTTTATTATTTTTGCTCTTACATTAAGGTATTTGATACATCTTGAGTTTATTTTTATATATGGTGTGAAGTAGGGATCTCATTATTCTTTTGCATATGAATGACTCATTTCAGCACCATTTTTAAAAAATGATTACTTTTCTCTAATTTATTTTAGAGATTTTTTCTATTGGGCATGTGCACTCACCACAGAGACAGAGAGGGACAGAGAGACAGAAAGTGAGAAATCACCCCCAGAGGGATAGCCACAGGACAATCCCTTCTCCTCCATACTTCTCTCAGGATTTTGGGCATGCACACACATGCACCTGGCATGAGCTTCAAGCTGCCAGGTCCAGGATGAACTACAGTCGACCACATGGGAGTCTAGCCCCTCAACCACTATGTCTCCTTCTTGACCTCATTGAATTTTTTGGTACTTTTTATGAAAATCAATTTACTGTAAATGTGGGGGGTATATTTCTAAACTCAGTTCTGTTCCATCATGTCTATTTTTTATGCTAGTAAAACACTGTTTTGATAACTACAAACTTGTGGTAAATTTGAAACTGAGAAGAGTGAGTCATTCCACTTTGTTCTTCTTTCTCAAGATTATTTTGGTTATTCTGGATCCTTTGAACTTTCAAATGTAAGAAACAGCTTATCAATTTCTACAAAGAGTTCAGCTAATATTTTGGTAGGGATTTCATTGAATCAGTAGGACAATTTAGAGTATTGTCATCCTATCGATACTAATGTATATCTCCTGAAGTTATTTCTAACATCTTTCTGGGTCACTCATTGATTGTGAGTTAAATATTTAAAACATGTTAATTTTATTTTCTACATCAATTTTGCCCTTTTTAAAAATTATCTTAACAACTGTGATTTGGTAAGAGTGAGCATATTTTAGCCATTTTGTAAGTGTGGAAACAGAAAGCCTCAGAAGTCAAGTTATTGGTTTATAAGGTGAATGGCAATTAGCAGCATTTATAGTTATAGTTAATGATAGAACTAATTGGTTTATAAGGTGAATGGCAATTAGCAGCATTTATAGTTATAGTTAATGATAGAACTATGACTAAAACCCAATCCCAATGACTATACTTGAAGGTTTTCCACCTCCAAAGATGTTTTCTCTTTTCCATCCCTTCTTTGTTTCTCAATTTTTTAAGTTATTATTTCAATTTCTTTAATACATACAATCATGTTACTTAGCTTGCAAAGAGAAAATTCCAACATGTGTACATTTTGCACTGGTTCAGTTGACAATACTATGAAATTATCCCTCAAGAGATAATAACCCATTTATTTGTCCCATAAATGCCTTGCCTGTCTATTTTTCTCTTTAATGTCCTTCCTCAGACTCTATTACTTCACCCTCCCACTTCCCACACTGTATCTGGTATCACAACAATTTAGTATGTTTCTATATCCTTTAGTCATTCAGTTCGGGCCATAGAGTGCAGACAATCAGTATATATATATATTTTTTCTTTCATTTATTTATTTTTATATTTTCCCACATTTACTTTACATATCAAAAAATTTTTGCTCCTACTCCATAGTACTTGACAGTTAATTAACAACTTTCAAAATTTCAAAAAACTGAGTTTTAAAGATAATGTTCAAAATATTTGTTACAATTTTGTTTGTGACTCCATAACAACAGAGACAGTATGGTTCTAAATATTTTTGAGAAAATATTTACATGTCAATTACTTAAACTTTTGAAAAGCAAATGCACAGCACATAAGTCACACAAACTTTCTCAGTTCAGCCCTGCCTACCAAATATTCTGTGATATACCATCTACTAGCAAAGATCAGTCTCTTTCTTTCTTCAAAGTCTTCCTCAAGATAATCCTCTGGTTATGGTTGCTCTTTTGCAATCTCTACTGATTACAATGCTCTTTTTAATCATAGTCATTTTGACTGGGGTTATGTGGTATCTTATTGTGATTTTGATCTGCAGTTCCCTTACAATGAGAGATGTTGAGCATTTTTCATGTGTCTCTTGGCTATCCGTATGTCATTCTTAGAGAGTGGTTTTTTCAACTCATTCTCCCATCTTTTAATACAATTGATCATCTTTTTTTGGCACAGCTGCTTGAGTTCCTTGTTATTCTGTTTATCAGTCCCTTATCTGACGCACAGTTTACAAAAATATTTTCCCATTCTGAGGGCTGTCAATTCACACTAACTACTGTGTCTTTTGCCATGCAGAAACTTCTTAATCTGATGTAATCCCATTTGTCTACTTTTGGGATTATTGACTGTGCTCTGGGGTCTTGCTTAAGAATTCTTTACCTACCCCAATGTCTCCTAGAGTTTCCCCCGTGTTTTCCAGCAGCAGTTTTATAGTTTGAAGTCTTAGATTTAGATTTTTGATCCACTTTGAGTGGATTTTTGTCAATGGTGAGAGGTAGGGGTTCAGATTCATCTTTCTGCAGGTGGATATCCAGTTTTTCCACCACCATTTGCTAAAGAGGATTTCCTTTCCCAGTGGAGTGAATGGTACCCTTTTTCAAAAACCAGTCGGCTGTTTGTTTGGGACTTCACTTCCAGGGACTCTATTCTGTTCCATTGGTCCACCTGTCTGTTTTTCTGCCAATACCATGCTGTTTTGATTACCACAGCTTTGTAGTATATTTTTGAGTTAGGGAGTGAGATGCCACCCATGTCACTCTTCTTGTGCAGGATTGCTTTGGTAATACAAGGTCTTTTGTGATTCCAGACAAATTGTATGATTGTTTTTTCTAGACCTGTGAAGAATATCTCTGGTACTTTGATTGGGATTACCTTAGATATATAAATTAATTTGGGTAGGATTGCCATTTTGATTATATTAATTCTTTTTTTTTTTTTTGGAGAGGTTTTTTCTACACCAGAGAAACAGAGAGACAGAAAGCAAGAAATCACCCCCCAGGGGGGATAGCCATGCCGCAATCCCTTCTCCTCCATTCTCCTCTCAGGATCTTGGGCATGCACGCACATGCGCCCGACATGAGCAGAAGCCATCGGGTCCAGGACTTGAACTGCAGTCAACTACATGGGAGTTCAGTGACATAGCCATTTTGCTAACTGCTGGTCCCTTGATTATATTCTTTCAATCCAGGAACATAGGATGTCTTTCCACTTTTTTTCTGTCATTCTCAATTTCTTTTTTGAGCTTCTGTAGTTTTCTTTGTGGAGATCTTTAACTTATTTGGTTAGACTTATTCCTAAATATCTTATATATTTTTGTGGCTATGGTAAATGGAATTACTTTTTTTAGTTCTAACTCAGTCTACCTGTTTGTGTATAGAAATGCTGTAGATTTCTGTATGTTGATTTTGTATCCTGCCACTTTACTGTATTCATGCATTACGTCCAGGAAATTTTTCATGGATACCATTGGGTCTTCTATGTATACAATCATGTTATCTGCAAACAGAGAGGGTTTCACCTCTTCTTTTCCTATTTGAATGCCTTTTATTTTATTCTCTTTTCAGATCGCATTGGCGAGGACTTCCAGTACTATATTGAAAAGGAGTGGAGAAAGTGGGCATCCTTGTTTTGTACCAGTTTTTAGTGGAAAATCTGTCAGCTTTTCACCATTCAGGATGATGTTTGCTATAGCTTTTTTTTTTTTTTTTTTTTTGAGAGTTTTTTTTTGTGGG
>NW_006204851.1:1756603-1778779 GCF_000334495.1 Tupaia belangeri chinensis
AATCCCTTCTCCTTCATTCTGCTCTCGGGATCTTGGGCACGCACGCACACACGCCCGGCGTGAGTTTAAGCCACTGGGTCCAGGACTCGAACCATGGTCGACTATGTAGGAGTCCAGCCACACCACATAGCCACTAACTGCTGTTCCCTGGATTTTTCATAGACAGCTTTTATCATGTTGAAAAATGACCCTTCTATGCCAATATCGCTGAGAGTCTTGATCATGAAGGGATATTTTTTTCATAGACAGCTTTTATCATGTTGAAAAATGACCCTTCTATGCCAATATCGCTGAGAGTCTTGATCATGAAGGGATATTGTAACTTATCAAATGCTTTTTCTTCATCAATTGATATGATCATATATTTTTAATCTTTTTTCTGTTAATATGGTATATTACATTTTTGGTTTTGTGTATATTGAACCAACCTTGCATCCCTGGAATAAAGCCTACCTGGTCATGATGTATAATCTTTTTTATACATTGCTGGATATGATTTGCTAGTATTTTGTTGAGAATATTTGCATCTATATTCATGAGAGATATTGGTCTGTAGTTTTTCTTCCTTGTCCTGTCCTTTTAATTTTTTTAGTGGTAGAAATTATATTCTCAAACAGATTCTATTAGGTTTCCACTTGGAACCTAATTCTTTTGTCCCTGGTTTCCTATATTCCAAACTCTTTATTAATATTAAGAAATTAGTAAAAGAGCTGATTCTTCCAGAAGACATAATGCTTATTAATATTTATGCACACAACTCAGGAGCACCCAAATATGTGAAGAAAAGACTACTAGATCTAAAAGGAGAGATAGACAGCAACACACTAATTGTTGGGGATCTCAACAACTCACTATCTCCTTTGGACAGATCATCTAGACATAAAATAAGCAAAGAGATACAGGATCTAAATGACACCATAAATAAAATGGATTTGACAGACATCTACAGAACCTCCCACCCAATAACCACAATATGTACATTTTTCTCATCCCCACATGGCACCTTTTTGAACATTGACCACATAATAGGGCACAAAACCTGCCTTTACAGATTCAAAGGCATAGAAACTATATCCAGCATCTTCTCTGAACATGATGGAAATAAACTTGATATTAATTTCAGAAATAACCCTCAAAGATACACAAACACATGGAAACTAAACAACCTACTCCTGAATGACTTCACAACTACTGAAGAAATTAAGACTGAAATCAGAAGCATAATGGAAACCAATGATAATGAGTACACAAGTTACCATAATCTATGGGACACTACAAAAGCAGTCATAAGAAGGGAGTCCACATCAATTAATGAGCATAAGAAAAGATGGAAAGTTGTAAAATGGATAGACAACCTAACATCATGCCTCAGGGAAATGGAAAAACAACAAAAAAAAAAATCCAAAAAATGCCAGGAGAAAAATAATCAAGATTTGAACAGAAATAAATGAAATAGAAAACAAATGAACTATACAGAAAATAAATGAAAGCAAAAGCTGGTTCTTTGAAAAGATAAACAAGATTGACACACCATTAGCTAGACTAAGAAGAAGAGAGAAAGGATCCATATAGATCAAATTTGCAATGAAACA
Source organism: Tupaia belangeri chinensis (assembly GCF_000334495.1). Classification (NCBI taxonomy): domain Eukaryota; kingdom Metazoa; phylum Chordata; class Mammalia; order Scandentia; family Tupaiidae; genus Tupaia; species Tupaia belangeri. Next base: position 1,758,196 of record NW_006204851.1, read on the forward strand.
GGCAATATTACAAAATACATGATAGAAATATAAAACATGATTAGAAGATATTATGTGCAACTACACACCAACAAACAAGAAAACCTGGATTAGATGGACAAATTCCTGGACATATATAATCTGCCAAAATTGACTCAGGAGGGTATATCCTGAATAGTTCCATAAAAAGCAATGAGATTGAATCGGTAATAAATAACTTCCCAACAACAACAAAAAAAGTCCTCCCACAAGGAGATCCTTATGGCTTTATTTCTGATTTCTACAAAACATTTAAAGATGAGTTAACCCCCATTCTACTCAAGTTATTTTTAAAGATCCAAAGGAAGGAATTCTCCCAAATTCATTTTTTTTGAAGTCTCCATCACTCTCATCCCCAAAACAGACAAGGACATAAAAAGGAAGGAAAACTATAAACCGATATCTATGATAAATATAGATGCAAAAATACTCAACAAGATACTAGCAAATTGTTTTCTGGAAGTTAAAAATTGCATAAAAAATACCTATTTAATGATTGCAGTAAGCTACATAGCCCCAATTAGGCACTACTTTATTGTATGTTCATTCTACTCACTAGTTTTATACCTAAAGTCAGACATGTGTTCACAGATATGTATATATCAGCTGAACTTGTTATTGAAAGTATTTAGATTAATTAAGATCTTTTGTGGATCAATAAAATGTGAAAAAAAGGCATGTAAAGCAATACCAGAGACAGTGAGGGAGGATAGTGAGAAATGGCAGAGGGTGAAAGGTAGGGAATCAAGGAGGGGGGGAGAAGCGAAATGTATATAATCAAGGGGAGGAGAAGCAAAAGCTATAAGAAATAAGAAATGGAAAATTATTTGCAGACAATAACATGTATGGTAATATCCTTGCTTGAGCCAATATACAGTGTATTCTGGATGGAAAATCTGATTTTGTATACTGTAATGATGCACAGTGAATGGATGTAAATAAATAAATTAAAAATTAAAAATATTAAAGATACTAGCAAATTGTATCCAACAACATATAAAAAAGATTATACATCATGACCAGGCTGACTTTATTCCAGGGATACAAGGGTGGTTCACCATATGCAAAAGCATAAACATAATACACCATATTAACATAAAGAAAGATAAAAAGAAATTAAAAATGACACAAAAAGTGGAAGGACATCCCATGTTCCTGGATCAGAAAAATTAATATAATAAAAATGGCAATTCTACCCAAATTAATTTACATATTTAATGCAATCCCAATCAAATTACAAGAGTTATTCTTCACCGATTTAGAAAAGACAAACATAGAATTTGTCTGGAATCATAAAAGACCTGGTATTGCCAAAGCAATACTGTGCAAGAAGAGTGGAGTAGGAGGCATATCACTCCCTGATTCCAAAATATATTACAAAGCTGTGATAATCAAAACAGTATGATATTAGCACAAAAACAGACATGTGGACCAATGGAACAGAAAAGAGACCCCAGAAACAAACCCCCAAATATACAACCAACTGATTTTTTACAGAGGGCACCAGTGAATTCAGTGGAAAAAGGAAAGCCTCTTTAGCAAATGGTGCTGGAAGAACTGGGTATCCATCTGCCAAAAAATGAATCTGGACCCCCTATCCCTCACTATTAACAAAAATCAAGTCAAAGTCAATCAAAGATCTAAACCTCAGACCTCAGACTGTGAAACTATTGGTGGAAAACACTGAGGAAACCCTGAGAGATATTGGAGTAGGCAAATTCTTCTTAAATAAAGCCCCCAAAGCACAGGTAATTATACCAAAAACAGTCAAGTGGGATTACATTAAGAAGTTTCTGCACAGCAAAAGACACAGTAATTAGTGTGAATTGACAACCCTCAGAATGGGAGAATATTTTTGTAAACTATGCCTCAGACAAGGGACTGAACCAGAATACACAGGAAACTCAAGCATCTTAACTGAAAAAAAAAAAAAAAAAAAAAAAAAAAAATGACCCAAATAAAAAAAGGGAAAGAAAAAAAAAAAAAAAAAAGATTGACCCAATTAAAAGATGGGAAAGTGAGTTGAGCAAAGAACTCTCTAAGGAAAACATACGAATACACAAAAAGCATACGAAAGAATACTCAACATCTTTCATCATAAGGGAGATGCAAATAAAAACCACAATGGGATATCACTTAACACTAGTCAGAATGGCTAAGATTTTTTTTTTCTTTTTTGGAGAGGTTTTTGTTTTGTTTTGTTTTTTTTGCTATAGGGCACCTGCGCTCACCAGAAAGACAGAGAGAGACAGAGAGACAGAAAGCGAGAAATCACCCCCAGGGGGAATGGCCATGCCGCAATCCCTTCTCCTCCATTCTCCTCTCAGGATCTTGGGCATGCACGCACATGAGCCCGGCGTGAGTTTAAGCCACTGGGTTTGGGATGCGAACTGCGGTCGACTACATGGGAGTCCAGCAACATAGCCATTATGCTAACTGCTGATCCCAGAATGGCTAAGATTTAAAAAAAAGAAATGATAAGTACTGGTGAGGTTGTGGTGAAAAAGGAACTCCCCCACACTGTTGGTAGGAATGTAAATTGGTCTAGTCACTGTGGAGAACAATATGGAGGATCCTCAAACAGAATTACCACATGATCCAGCAATTCCACTCATAGGTATCTGCCCAAAGGAAAGGAGAACACTCATTTGAAAATGTGCTTGCACATCTATGATTATTGCAGCATTATTCGCAATTGCTAAGACATGGAACCAACTGAAATGTCCATAAACAAATGAATGGATTGAAAAAGTGTGGCACATATACTCTATGGAATACTACTCATTCATAAAATAAACAAGACCTGGCATTGGATAGAAAGCAGACAAATATGGAAGATTTGCTGCTAAGTGAAGCAGGCCAGGCTATGGAAAAGAGACATTGTATGTCTCTACTTAATATATACTAACTGTCCACACTCCATGGCCAAAACTGAAAGACTAGAAGATATAGAAGCATGAAAAATGATTACAGATATGGATTCAGTGTGGGAAGAGAGTGGGAGACAGGGGAGAGTATGAGGAAAGGAATCAAGGAGAAAAATAGAGAGACAAGACATTTATGGGACACAGAAATGGATGATTACCTGTTGATGGCAACATGTATAGTATCTTCATCTGGACTGGTGTGAAGTGTATTCATGTTGGATAAGTTCACTGTACAAGTTGTAGTGATATATAAAGTGATTGAATGTGTAAAATTAAATTTAATTCAATTTTAAAAAAGAACTGTGTCAATTTTATACCCTTGTGTTTTCAGCTTATATTTATCTTAACTGAATTTTTGAGTTGGAATATTTGTGTTTGTTTCCTGAATCAAGAAAATTTGGAGAATCCAAAATATAGTCCAAAAATTTGGACAGCACACAATGTTGAATAAAAGTACAGTAGAGCAGAATCCATGCCACAGGGAACCCCCAAAGGAATATATATCTAATTGGAGAACTTTAAATAGAATTTGAGTTGGTAGGGAATTATCTGTTTGTAGGAGCATGAGTGTAAGGTTTTACTTTTCTTTTTTAAAATGTTTTCTTTATTCATGATAGAGCATGTGCACGTGCACATGTGTGTGAGAGAAAAGATAAGCATACTTCACAGGGTCTGGTCACACCACAATACCCTTCCTCCAGACCTCCAGTCCATCAGTTCTTGGGACCTGCTTGAATTCCCATTGTGTTTCAGGCTGACTAAGCCAGGTATTTAAATTGTAGTTGTCATGTGGGATCTAGCTTCTCTTGAGCAGTACATTACAGGTACACCACAGAGCTAGCCCTGAATGTAAGGTGTTTATGGAAAAGAATGTGAAACCTGGCATGAAAGAATGCAGAATTACCTTCAAGAAGAAACTGATTAACTAAAGGATATAGAAACACAGTAAATGGATGTGAATACCAGATATAGTGTGTGTGAAAGAGTAGAGTCTGAGGAAGGGGAAATGTGGTATTATTATCTGTTGAACATAATTTTATAGTTTATCAACTGACTAGGGAGAAATGCTCACATGTTGGAATATTCACTTTGTAATAATGTGATTAAATGTATAAAAGAAAAAGAAATTTTAAAAAAAGAACCAAGCAGGCAACCCCCCCTTTTTTTTTTTTTGCCTATTCTATGAAGAAGACAATTCTGTCTAGAACCCATTTCAAAGAAATCTTTAGAAAACAAGCATATTTTATATTTTATCTTTTAGTTTTGTCTGTTCAAATCGAATATGTCACTTATTTGCAAATGGGAAATATCTGTATTAAGGCATAAATCCCAATAACTGTGTGTCCAAAGTTGAAATTCCTCCAACAACCACTTGCTCTGAAAATTAGGCTATGTGAAAAAAAAAAAAAAAAAAAAAAAAAACACCTCAACAGAAGAGAGGAGGCCTCCAGTTACAGCTTGTATTAAAAGATATAGGGTCTTATTTCTAATCCATTCTAAAGAGCTTTCAATGATGCAGTAATGTTATTCTGGTTTCCTAATGTAGCTATCTCATGCAAGCCTTTGATTCTTATAATGTATATGTAATCCAACTGGCTGCTAGCAGTTGATAAGGTTTCTGATATATAGAAATGTAAGACAAAGAAGTTTAGCTATGTCTCTCTGACAGTTGCTGTATGCTTTAACCCAAGTAGATGAGTTAAAAACTACATAGACTTCAGGTTTTTAAAGAAGCCTCCAATTTGTTTCAAATCTGTGCTTGCAGTAACCAGATTAGTATGTAATGAATCTGTGAAATGACTTTAACTTAATCAGTCAGCATGTTATGGGGAAAGGACAGACTTAGGAGTCAATAGATTTCAATTTTAGTCCTAAATCTGTTACTGATTAGCTTGTGACCTTGGGTAAGTCCCTTTACTTCATGGAATATCATATTCTGCATCTCTCAAATGGAGATAAGCATATCCACTCAGGCTGCCTCATAGATTGTTATAACAATTTAAACATATAGTAGAAATGGAAGGACTCTTAAAAAGATAAAGTACAAGACAAATGTAAACTATTTTTATTGCTACTTCATTCACTTCTTTCAGCTTTTACCACTGGAATGTCTACCAAAGCTAAGTACCACAGAGAACTACTATGCGCACAAGATGTAAGGAAATGAGACAAGGTTTGATGGTTTTAATCAAAACAATAACTCATATTTACAACATATTTTATAGTTCATAGTGCACTTTTACATTCACTATCTTATTTAAGATCTGCAGTAACTTTTTTCATTAGGCGAAAGCAAGGAATGTACCTTATTAATCTTAATATATTCCTAGGGCCAGCATGTGGTGTCGTGGTTAAGGCACTGGACACTCCGACATGGCTGACCATGGTTCGAGTCCTGGACCTCTCTCTCTCTCTCTGTCTTTCTGTTCAATTTAAAAAAATAAATGAATGAATGAATGAAATAAATAAGTAAAATTAAGTAAATAACTAAAAATATGAATATATTCCTAAGACCTAATGAAATGTCTGGCAAAATAAATGTTTGTTGAGTAAATATATATTATTTCTATTTCCATTATATATATTAGAAAACAAAGAGAGTAAGAATAGCTGAGTGAGAGCTGAGATTTAAACTCAAGTTCTTCAAATTCTCTGTACTATTCCCCTGTGCCATGTTATTAAATTCATTTTTTGTCTGTTTAATGTTTCTTCTTTTCCTGAACCCCTCTCTCCCACCCTCAACTGACCACCCCTTCCTATATAGTACCTGGTATCTATACTTGCTATCTCAGTTTCTGCCATAAAGTGCAAACATTTGGTATATATTGAACAGGGCCATACAAAGTTTATATTTTAGAGTCTGGGTTGCTTCACTTAGCATTAAATATTCTATGCTTATTCACTTTATATCATTGTTTTTTATGGCTGTCTAGTATTCCACAGTGTGTATTTACCACACTTTTTCAATCCAGTCATCTTTTCTTGGGCATTGAGGTTGATTCTATATCTTAGCAAATTGTGAATAATGATGCATTAAACATGGATGTGCAAGTGTCTTTCCAATCGAGTATTTTCCTATGCTTTGGGTAAATACCCCAGAGTGACATTATGGATCACATGGGAGTTCTATCTGTAGGTTTTTTGAGGAATCTCCATATTATTCTCCATAGTGGCTGTACTAATTTTACATCCTTATTAAATTCTTTGAAGCAACAGTTCTTATGCTTTGACAATCATCAGTTCTTATGCCTTGGCAATCGTCAGAATTGCCAATAAGAGTTTTTGAAATCCTGATAGCTGGGACCCAGACAGTTTTAAAGTCAGTAGATTCAGAGTGAACACTGAGAATTTGCATTTCTTTTTTTCATTAGCAGAGGGTACATGCACTCACCAGAGAGAAAGAGAGAGAGAAAGCACTTCACAATGGGACATAGCCACACTACAATCCCTTCTCCTCCATTTCTCCATCCTGTCAGAATTGGGGGCATGCATGCACATGTGCCTGGCATGTTTTTCAAGCCACTGGGACTAGAATTCAAACGTTTATCAATCATGTGAAATCTGGCTATGGGGCTAGCTAGAGAATTTGCATTTCTAACAAGTTCCCAGACTATGCTAAGGTTGCTGCCCCAGAGAGAGCACATTGTTAGCCACTACCTAATAGACTTCTCTGGTCTTCTGACCAACAGCATTAGCATCACCTGAAAATGTTAAAAATGCAAAACTTTGTACACAAAGTATACAAATTCAAGTTCAAGAAACACAAGAGGACATTGAAATAAGTGGTTTAGAGACCTGGCTTATCAACAGCATTACTTAGGAAGTTTTGCAACTTATGGATTCCTAGGTCCCTCTCCTGGAGATGTGGTTACCAGGTAATTCTAAATCACAGTCATGTTAGGGAAACATTCATCTAGATTAGTGATATACTAATATATTTTTATCACAACCTCTCTACCTCTTCGCACACAGCCACATATCCTTTTAGCAATTTCCCTGGATGGTAAATGAGTCCAGCAGGGAAGCATTTTAATTCTGCTTAGAAAGTCTATAAGCAACTAGAAATTGCTCAAACAAGAAGCTCAAGCATATCTTTTGTACAAACAATATGCTAAATACTGGGATGAGGGAAAAATACAAAAGCACAAGATAGGATCTAACTAAAAATCAAAATGCCGTACAATTTCACTACTAGGTGATATGCACTACTAGGCACATATTCATAAAAAAAGAAATAAGTATATTGTGAAGGTAACAGCATCCCAGTGTTTATTGTAGCCCTATTTGCAATAGCCAAGATATGGAAGCAACTGACATCCGTTAACTGTCAAATGGATAAAGAAAATCACACACACACACACACACACACACACACACACACACACAATAGAATACTATTCAGCCATAAAAAATAATAAAATTCAAGCTGTGCATGGAAGCATGCACCTATAATTCCAGCCACTAGGGAAGTTAAGCAGGGGGGATTCTGAGTTCTAGGTCAACCTGGGCAACATAGTGAGATATTGTCCAAAAGAAAAAAAGGAATGAAATCCTTTTGAGTTATTTGAGGTAATATGGGTGAACTTGGGGACATTAAGTTAAGTGAAATAGGCCAGGCACAGAAAAATAAATATCATATATTCTCACTTATATGTGGAAATTGAAAAGTGTGACCTTATAGAAATAGAAAATAGATGAATAACCACTAGAGGAGAGGAAGGGAAGGGGAGATAAGGATAGAGAGACGTCAGTTAATGGAAGCAAAATTACAACTAGTGAAGAAGAACAAGTTCTAGTGTTATAAAGCATGGTAGGATGACAATAGCTAACAACAATCTAGTGTGTATCTCAGAGTAGCTAAAATAAAATGAAACAAAAAGATTTTAAAAGTTCCCAGCACAGGGTCAGTTCCATGGCCTGGTGGTTAAGGCAGCTGGACCCCACATGCACAACCATTCTATTTGAACCCTGGACCCAGCAACTTGAGAAACTTGCTGTGCACATGTGTGAGCATGCTCAAAATCCAAAAAGGAGGGAAAAATTAAGGCGAAGGGATGATCATTCCCCATGGGGGGTGTGCTTTCTCCTCGCCCTCTTTCTCTGTGTCTCTGTTTCTCTTTGACAAGCACATGTGTGCTCTAGCAAAAAAAATAAAAAAGGAAGTTCCCAGTTCAAAGTAATGACAAATGGTCAAGACAATGGACGTGCTAATTATCCTGATTTAATTATCACACCTTGCATTGTTGTACTAAAAAATCATATCGTACCCTTTAAATGTGTATAATAATCTTATGTCACAAAAGGTAGGATCTGTTATGGAGTTAAAGCTAACACACATGAAAATAATTGTCAATGAACTGATAAACCCTCACATGTTTATGTGAGGGTTAAAAGGAATGATAAGCCCTCACATGTTTATGTTTAGGTGATAAACCCTCTAGCATTTTCAGTAAGATTGATATTGAAACAAGGTATGGGAATTGAAAAACTTCACAAAAGAAGTGGCCATGGATGGGCATTCTGAAGGAATCAGCTTACAATTTTATTAGTTTTTCCTCTAGGAAATTGTTCAATGAATAGTCTTTCAGTCAAAGAACAAATGTAATTCAATAACATGGAACTAAACAAGAGAACTAGCAAATGCACTTAACACTCAACCTTAAACTTCTGTACAGAGGGATGAATTACAAAGAGTGAATATAGGGCCATGCAGTAATGCAAGTGGACCCACATGGGACAGTCCTGGAATTGTGTCCTGGGAACCTCCACCCCACCAGCACACTGGGTATGTGCATGCTCATGATTTGGGTTGGGTGAGATGGATTGGATCATGGTGTAAAGACCCTGTTGTAGGTGCCTATCTCTGTTTTCTCTCTCTGTCTCTGTCTCTTTCTCATGGAAGAAATAAATAAACATTTTTTAAGAAGCATGGCTCTGATTAGATAAAGAAAAGATGAGAGTGGGGGAAAGTATCTTGAGTGGTAATTATCCTGGCTTTCTATCCTTTGCAAAGTATGGCATCTGCAAGCTCAGTGCAAGTTAAAGACTCTCAAGCCAGAAGCAAATGAAGGCCCTACTAAGCAAAAATAGCTGATAACATGCCAAAATTTTAGACCTCATTTCACTGCTTCAAGGGATGACTATGCTATAAATGCATGATATAGGCTAGAAGTATCCTAGAACTAGACTAATTAATTTAGGTATGGAGCATGTCTTCCTAACTAGGTTGTAAGCACCTCAAGGCTAGATACTTTCTTTCCTGGTACCTGTAAAGTCTTCCAAAGTGCCTAGTACAATACTCTATAAATAACAGATGTATCTCTGTTTAAGGATTATAAAGGACTGTTACAGTAGGTTATCATGGGATCAACTATTAAGAAAATCACTAAGTTGGAAAGATTGAGCATTTTTGAAAATCTTTATGTTATAGATTATTAAAATGTATGGAACTAACACGTGGTATGGAGGTTAAAGGACTGGATTCCACATGACTGGCTGTGTGGTTCAAGTCCCAGATCCAGTGACCTGAAAATCATGCTGGGCGTGTATGCAAGCATCCCAAAAGTCTCTAGAGGAGATTGGTGGAGAAGGGAGTGTGGCATTACCATCCCTTTGGGGGGTGATTTCTCACTTGCTCTCTCTGTCTCTGGCAAGCACACACACCCTATCGCCACACACACACAAAAAAATAGTGATGTTTGAAACCCTTGCTAGTGTTGACTTATTTCTACACATCACTAGGAGGCAACTAGACAGCACTAAGAAGCTTGACTATTTGGAATCTTCTGAATTGGACTTATGGAATCATGGAGCTTTAAGTATAGGGAGTACTGAAGTGGACAGAATGTTTGTGTTGTGGTAAGAACTTCTGGGGAATCTATTCTACCAAAGCAGAAACTCAGATCCAGAGAGAGGAGGTGGTTTAGTCTGAATAATCCAGCTTTTAGTAACAGAATAAGAGATTGAGTTTCTTGTCCAAGGCTCTTTTCCACTATTCTTCCCTGTGTTACAAGTGTTGGAAAGTATTGTCTATAAAAAGCCATGCTTTTGGCTTCCAGGTTGAAACATTAACTCTTCCCTGTGGCTCCAGCTTGTTGGTCTGCCCTATGTATCTTGGCTTTGCCAGTCCCCACAATTGTGTCAATAATTGTCTAACTAACATAGCCTATACAATAATTATGTTAGGTTCTGGGGTCCCACATTGTTTCTGTCACATATTTTTCTTTTCCTTTTAACCCTATACTCTGTCAACCCTTTGTCTATTATATTGTGAGTTGTGGAAAATCAAGTTCTTTGTATTCCAAAGGGACGTTTTCTAGAGACTGCAACTCTGATCAACCTTAATTCTATCTAATTATACTTCACTCTGATTAGTTTTGTTTGTATGCCAACTAACTCTGCCTTTCAAATGAAGGTTTCCAGAATCTGTATCTTCACATTTATGTTGCACATATTACCTGTACAATCCTAGCTACCCCACATAATTCTGTTCTGCTTCAGGCAGAGACTTGACAAGGGCAAGGGCAGTATGGAACAGATGTTATTATCCTTGAAAGCCACATTCAGCTGGGGGAAAGAGAACCTATTGATTTAAATAGATTTTTTTGCTCTGCAAGAAGAGAAGAAGGGTGATTGCTGTCTGACCTCAAGGTCTCAGGCAAGTCCCTATAGAGTACCCAAAGTCCATACTATGCATTGAAGTGATCCAGAGCCAGGGTTGTTAAGCTGAGAATGTGTGTGTGTGTGTGTGTTTGTGTGTGTGTGTGCATGTGCATATGTGTGTGTGCATTTGTGTGTTAATTTTTTAGCCTGCTCAGTAACAGCTATTGCCTCTGGAGTCTAAGAGCTGGGCGCCACCTCAGTCAGAGGAAAAGAAAGGGTAGCTATGTAAAGTAAAACCCCAATGAGACTATTCCCTCTAGATCTCCCCTGTGTCAGTTCATATTTAAATCTAACCAACCACCACCAGCATCCAGATGGGGCTTATTGGTAAACCTTTGGCCAACAAATTCTCAGCAGCAGCTATAACAGCAGAGGTAACACTCAGAATCTCACTTCAGAGTGAAGTGGCTGCTACTAAGGAAGATTATAATAGGGGTTGAGATAGTGATATCTTTATTAACTACTGCTAAATATGTATAGACATGGATTAAAACCAACCCACTCTCTTTTCTCTTGATGAACTTCACTAATCCATCTCATTGCTAAGCAATTTCCCCTTCACCTTCACTCAGCTGCCTTCGGCAGGGCTGCAGGCTAAATGACAGCAGTTCCAGCCTGGAAATGAATGATGCTATCCATCAATCACTGAAGCCTCTCCTGGAAGATGCTGAGGGGGAAGATGTCTATTCTTGATTCAGAGTTCACCAGGTCAGAGAAAGTGCCAACTATTGCCAGCATTTTATTATGATTTGTAAAGTGGGTAAAAGATATTAAAACTAAGGGAGAAGAAGTGCCCTTCTTAGTATGTTTTTATTAGTTGGTAAATCCAAGAAGCTACTGCTTACTTGGACTGAATCTTGAGTCATAGGTCCTTATTCACTGCATAACACATGTGAACCCATAATACCAGCCCAAGAATCAGATAGCCCAGTATATCCAGGGTTGATTATCCATTGGGTACAGTAGACATCGTGCCTAGGACCCATGATAATTATATGAGCCTATGAAAATGATTTAATTTCTTTTATATCAGAAACAAATGAACACTTTTTTGTTTTGTTTTGTTTGTGTTTTGGATTTTTTTTATATATATAGAGCATGTGTACTTGCCAGAGATGGGGGCGGGGAGGTGAAATAAGTGAGAAATCACCGCACAGGGGGCATGATCACACTACAATCCCGTCTCTTTCATTCTCTTCTCAGGATTTTGAGCATGCATACACATGCACCAGTGTGATTTTCAAGCCAAAGTGTCTGGGGCTCAAACCACTAAATTGGCCATGTGGGATACAACACTTTAACCTCCACACCAACTGCTGACCCCAACATAAATGAACCTTTGGGATAAAAAAATGTTTAAATATATAATATTAATATATTTCTCTTAAAATGAAGACAGTGGTCATTTATTTTATTAGAGGAAGAGATACACAAATGCACAAGTGCCTATGACCCATAAAAATCATAATGCATTCCTAAGTATATCAACTATTCCTGAAGATTCAAAATCTATAGTAGGGTGGCACTAGAGAACTCACACTTCTTTCAATCAGGGAATGTACAAACATCAATTCTCAGCAGGCGGCAAGTCAAACACTTGAAATTTCAAGCAAGGCAAGGCTCCATCCTCTTTGCAAACAGCAAGAGGAAGTCCCACTATCAACTGCCATACTAAGTAAACTGTGGAGGCAAATACTGCCAGAGAAAAGCTTTTTATCAAGACTATAATGTCTCTGGTGAGTAAGACCAGAAATGCCCTGACATATAAATATTTATATACAACTTCATCAGATGAGACAGCCAATACTTAAAAGAAGCAGGGGCACAAGTGTGTATACACAGACACAAAAACTTGACTTTGAGAGGTCTAGTCTGTGGCCCAAAACGTTCTTTAAGGGATATTATTAAACTGAGTGAGCCATTTAGATTCCAAAGGTATGCCAAATTGTTGCCAGCTGGGGAAGTATGAACTTGGTGCAATAGAAAGTGCACAGTCTATTTAAATGGTAAAAATTACTTATGGAAGTAAAATCTAATTAGTAAACCTGATTCCTCCAGTAAGACTTTACAGCATGGAGTAGTGAAGGAGCGCTGGTTTATATAGGCCTAAATCCGTTGTGAAGCTTTGGTTTCTGGTTTTGTTTTGTTTTGTTTTTTTAGAAGTTTTTGCCTTAGGGTGCTTACACTCACTGGAGAGAGAGAGAGAAATAGAGACAGTAAGTGAGAAAGTGAGAAATCACCTCCCAGGGAGCATGACCATGCCACAATCCCTTCTCCTCCATTCCGCTCCCAGAATCTCGGGCATGCATGCACACCACCTGGCATGATTTTCAAGTCACTAGGTCTGGGACTTGAACAGCAGTAAGCTCTGTGGCAGTCCAGTGACGTAACCACTACATCATCTGCTGGCTCCTATTGTGAAGATTTTAAACCTGGCAATTGATGCTGCTGCCTCTTTACCATTATGTTTAGAGAGGTCAAACTTTAATACCTGTGACCAAAAAGATTTCCCTATCTCTTACAACTTTGGGGGCCACTTGGAACACCTTCTAGAAAAATCACCATTTTTATTTGGTTTCTCCTTTCCCTTCTATAGCCTATGTCAGAGGTGAGTACTCACTTTGGCCAAAGAATATTTTATCACACTTATGTTACATATAACATAATTTGGGAAGTGTACTCTAAGTTGATAGGAGATACCATTATAGTGAGAATTGATCTGTTGACTTGAATCTTACCAACAGAATCCATGAGTTAAGATCAAGGCTCTGAGTAAATTAGACATGAAAAAGGTCTAATATATCTATGGATAGGGCTTTAAGTAATAAGATAGAAAAAGAGTACAACCAGACTAAGGGTTAGCTCTGTATATTAAAGTGCATACATGACATAATTATACAAGAAAAGCATTTAGCAACCAACAACATATAAAACAAGAGCTAACAGAGGGAAACTGAGATGCTTACTACTAGCACAGGCAAGTTTTGATAGATCTGGAGCCCAGGAAGTCAAGAAACATTAGATCTGATAGCATGATCCAGCATGACTGCACCTGACTTGTCATCTCTCAGGGTCTGCCTGAGCCACCAGGTCCTGCCCTCTGGTCTATTGGAGAGATTTGCTTCCTGTTCACAGCCATAATGACTATTCAAGTAACCTTGATTTGATTGACATTTGACACAGCTCCCCCCTCCTACCTCAAATTATTCTTCTAACCTCTCTGGACACATCTTTATTTAGTTCTCCATACTTCTTTCTGATAATTCCAAGATCCTCTTCCTACCCATACCTTTAATGCAAATACCCCCAAGATCTTTTCTTGGAACAACTGTGAATATGTACCTTAGGTGAGCTTATCTATTTGCATAATTTTAATTACCATTGTTGACAGATTACTCTCAAATCTTCAGTCCAGACTTCTCTCATGAGCTGCAAACCCATATATACAACTACCTTTTGAAATCTCCACTTAGATGTAGCAAAGTACCCCAAGTATAACATATCAAAACTCCACTTCTTGCTCTGGATTTTCCTACTTTGGTGAATGGCTCCACCTATGTACCTTGGCCCTAAACCTTAGAATCACCTGATATCTCCTACTCCCTTACATGTGGTAAACAAATTCTAAGAATGACATCCCCCAATGCCTTTGTCTATGCATAATCTCCACTCCTTGGATTATGAATATGATGAGGTGCCATTCCCATGATTATGTTATGTTGCATGGCAAAAAGAGATTTTTTAAGATATAATTAAGTAAGGTTATAAATTAGTTCGTTTTGCATTAACCAAAGGGTAGATTATCCAGTAGGGATAATCCAAATTAATCATATGAGCCTATTTTTTTAAATAATTCTTTTCTAAAAACTATTTATTTATTTCCTTTTTTATTTTTTTTTTAATTTGACCAGAGAGAGAGAGAGAGAAAGGAAAGGGAGAAAGCAAGCAGTCAGGTCCAGGATTCAAACCGTGGTTGACCATGTGAGAATCCGGTGCCTTTAACCACTACACTATCCACTGGCCCCTACATAAGCCTATTAAAACCAGAAGATTTGCTCTGGCTGGTGGTAGAAATGTTATTCAGTGATATTTTAAGCATGAGAATGTTCATCTGATGGTGGTTTGACAATGGAGGAGGCCAAGTGAGAGGGATGTAGGTAGCTAAAAACAGCTCTTTGATTACAATCAGCAAGAAAATGGGAACCTCAGTCACAGGAATGGAAATTTGCCCAGAACCTGAATGAATCTAGAACTAGACTACCAGACTCCAGATTCTGTATGATACCTTGACTTCAGCCCATGAGACCCTAAGCAAAGAACTCTGCCAAGCCTACTTTAACTCTGATCTACAGAATTGTTAGATAATATTGATAAGTGAGTGTTTCTCTAAACTATATTCTGGTAGTTTATTACACAGTAGTAGAAAAACTAATATATCCTTGGAGCCATGAAGCAGACTTACATAGGAAAGTTACCAGTTCACATCCAGAGACATTTCTGAGTATACTGGGCACATGTATGTTCATGATCCAGGGCTGGCTGAAGTTGGGAGTGAATTATGGCATCTAGATTCTATTAAGGGTACTATATCTCTGTCTGTCTCTCTCTCTCTCTGCTTCTCTCCTCATAGAATAAACAAACAAACTTAAAAAGTAAAGTAATACATTCTCAAATTCAATTAATCACTCAGTTCTCTAGTTTCTACCTCGCAAATATTTAATCTGTTTTCTTCCCTTTTTGTTATCATTTCCTCTGCCTGAGTTTATATGCTTGTTTTTCCTGCACTGCTACATACACACTCTTCTACCTAGACTCTCTAGTGGTTTTGTCTTTCTCAAATTCAAACAACAGTGACCTAACCAAACTGTAAATCTGGTCATGTTATTCCTCTGCTTAAAATCTTTCAATGGCTTCGATTTTCACAAGATAACATACAAGCTCTTTAACATAGTTTACAAGGTCATTGCTCGATCTTGCCCTTGTCTTCCTCTCAACTGCATCTGCCATGTCTGCCTTTCACTTTACCTGTAATTAAGATTTTGTCAACCATAACGTTATTGACATTTTAGGCTAGATAATTTTTTGTAGTGGGGGCTGTTCTGTGTATTGTATGATATTTAGCAGCATCCCTGGCCTACACCAACTAGATTTCAGTAGCACTCATACCTTAGTTGTGACAACCAAAAATGTCTCTAGATAGTGACACATGTTCCCTGGGGTCGAAATTGCCCTTTTGAAGACCACTGGGTTAATGGTACAGAACTCCTATGACTTTGTACACTCAAACTATTTTTTTACTCATAAGCTAATACCACAAGATCTGAAGGAGATAGAATCTGTGGTATCAAGAATAAAAGTATTTTAAGAAAGATAAATAAACTGGGATTCTAGAAGCCCCTTTTGGTATGTCTTTTTAAAAATAAAATACATGTAATTTGAGGAGATTCTGCAACTCGTTGGACTAGAGGTTCTTTTTGTTTAAAATGCATACTTGATTCTGAAAAGCCAGAAAAGGCAAGATGGGACTGGCCTTATAGCCTTGTTGTTAAGAAAACTGGATTCATATGGCTAATCATGGTTCAAATCCCAGCCCAGTGGCTTAAAAAACATGCCAGATACATGTATGTGTGTGCCCCAAATCTTGATATAATGGATAAATGGAGGAGAAGGGATTGCACCTGAGCACACTCCATGGGGGGTGTTTTCTCTCTCTCCTTCTCTTTCTGTCTCTCTCTAATAAATGCATGCACCCTCTGACAATTTTTTTTAAATCAAAGTGGAACTCAGAAAGAAGGAAATAAGTTCTTAGAATTTGTTCTAGCTTTAGGAAAAGTTAGTAAAGAAACCTTTATGTTTCCTTCTATATCATCTAGACAAGAACTCTGGGCCCAATATCTACAGTGAAAAAAGAATGTGAATTTGTTTGGAGAAGCTCTAGGAGTACATGTCTTAGAGACATGAGTTTGGTAGTTAGAGTACAGCAGGCCAAGAAACCTCAATACTAAGCAATTCTATTATTAGGTATAGACTCAATAAAAATAAATATATATAGCCACACAAAAATTCATGTACAAATGTTCATCACTGCCTTATTAAGAATAGACAAAAGGTATAAATAACCTAAATGCCCATTAACCAATAAATGAATAAATAAAATATGGAAAATTCATGAAATGAAATATTATTGAGCCATTAGAAGCATTAGAAGGAAAGAAGTACAGATAGAAACCCAATAGAACATGGATGACCCTTGAAAACATTATGTTAAGTGAAAGAAGCCAGTTACAAAAGACTACATATCATATGACTCATTTATGTCTATAGAGACAGAAGGTAGATTAGTGGTTGCTTAGGGGCGGGGGAGGTGATGAAGATGTTCTAAAACTGACTGTGGTGATGGTTACACATATCTGTGAGTATAATAAAAATGATTGAACTGTACACTTTGAATAGGTGAAGCATATGGTATGTGAATTATATCTTAAGCTGGTACCCAAGAAAGCAACCCCAACAATTCTGAGCACCTCCTTACTTCCTTCACCCAACTCAGCTTCCCATCGCCCTGAAGGGATACAATATGGGACTGGTGAATTTGGATGGATCTGAGTGAGAACTCAGGAGTCTAGCACATGGGTGGGAAAGAGGTGAGGCATTGTTAAGGAACAATAGCCCCTTTAAGTCTCTCTTATCAAACCTTCTTTTTGAGAGGAAGCCAGCTTCCTGAAACAGTGGTAATACAGTGTTCAAGAAAAGCTGAACATTATATGGCAGCCACAGTTTCAGTTCTCTACCCAGTCAGCTTGAAATGCACTGGGCATGTGCATGAGTGTCCAGGACCTGATGGTATGGAGGACTGGAGGAAGGGGATGATGTCATGAACAGACCCTTTGAAAGGTACTCTTCACTCTCCCCCCCCCCTTGCACACATGCATTCTATCATCAATAGAGAAAAAAATGGAGAAAAACCCTCCTTTTTTTGTTCATATCCACAGTTCATAGAAGTTCTAGAAACCCTCAGCACACTTTCCAATAGAGTCACTGCTATTCTAAATGTCACATTAAGCCTAATTTTAAAAAAAGTCTTTCCTTTCTCTCTCTCTTTTTGTTTCAGAGATCTTTTGCTATAGGACATGTGCACTCACCAAAGAGACAGACAGAAAGTGAGAAATCACCATGCCCACCCACCCCCCACCAGGGCTGATGGCCATGTTGCAATCCCTTCTTCTCCATTCTCCTTTTGGGATCTTGGGCACGCACGCACATGTACCCAGTGTGAGACTTGTTGTTGCTGTTGTTTGTTCGTTTGTTTTTTAATATGTATTTTAAGTTACTTAATTAGGTTCTTGGAAAAAATTTATAACACCAATTTGTGATGATAAACTTTATTTGTAAGGGCAAACACAGATCACAAGTAGCCCTGGAACTGAGGAACAGCTTTGATTTTTGGTAAAATTTGCAAGTCCACAGCTTTCTGATCAACCTTTTACTGCTCTAAAATCTTGTATTTCTCCTTCTCTGTGTCGAAGATCTCACCTTCCTGGTGTCTGGGCTTCCACAGTTTCTTTTTCTTGAAATAAGCATCAATTAGGTGTTGGGGGATCTTTACTTTGCTAATATCAATTTTCGTGGAGGTGGCAATGACAACTTTCTGGTGTGTTCTCTGCAGTGGAACTCAATTGAGGGCCAGAGGTCCATTCACAAGTAGCAAGCCACTGTTCAGCTGCTTCAGGAAAACCACTCTCTTGCCTTTGTGGCATCCAGTGAGGATGATCAGAATGATCCCAGGAGTGATGCTAGCTCACAGCTTTCTCAGATGCTGAATGAAAAGCTTTTTGCCATGGCTCACAGTTTTCAAGGCACATCTTCAGTAGGATAATACCTAGGCATTTTGCAAAGTTTAACTACCAGGGTAGCATCGTTCTTTTCTCCACCAGCTGGTTTTGTGACAGTGGCAAGAACCTTCTTCTTTTTCTTTTCAATCCTGCATTTAGTGACTATTTCCTCTTGTATATAGACTTCCTGGAATATTTGGCAGACTGGGAGTATCTGCCGATGCCCTGGTCTAGGACCAGCTTTCAGCTGCAATGGGGCTTCCCCTTCTTGGGCTTTTTAGCCTTGGGGTCACCCTTTGTAATCTTGCTACTGGCCTCAGCCTTCTTAGCTTCAGGTTTCTTCTCTTTACTTTTCTATTTCACAGCTTTTTCACCTGCCATCTTGTATATTGGGAAAGAGCCCAGTGTAAGTTTTAAGTCGCTAGGTCCAAGACTTGAACTGTGGTCCACTACATGGAAATCCAGGGACATAACCATTATGCCATCTGTTGGTCCCTTATATTTTCTTTTTAACAAATGGTTCTGGAAAAATCAAACGTCCAGTCTCACTCTCTCTCTCTCTTTCTCTCTCCAGTCAAATTAAAATAAATGAATAAATAAAATTAAATAAATAATCATTTTTAAAAAATGGGGACCAGCAGGTGGCACAGTGGTTAAGGTACTGAACACTCCCACATGGCCAATCATGGTTTGAGTCTTGGACGTGGTGGCTTGCTTTCTCACTTTCTCTCTCTCTCTCTCTCTCTTCTCTCTCTCTCTGTCTATCTCTGGTCAAATTAAAATAAATGAATGAATAAATAAAATTAAATAAATAATTATTTTTAAAAAATCAAATATCCATGTGTTCCCCATCCCCCCCACCCAAATAACTTTGAGGCTTACCTCACAGAATACACAAAAATTAGCACAAGATGGATCAGAGACCAAAATGAAAGCACCAAAACTATAACACTTCAAAATGCAAATCACAGGGGAACAAAATTTGAGACCTTGAGTTAGGTAAAGAGTTCATATATAGGATACTGAGGTATAATGTATAAAAATAACTAATATATTGGACTTCATCAAAATGAAATATTTTCTTAAAAATTTAAGAAAACCATTCAAAATAAAAACATGTGCAACCAGCAGATGGTGGAATAGTTATGTCACTGCACTCCCACATGGCCAGCCATGGTTTGAGTCCCAGACCAGGAAGCTTGAAACTCACACCAAGCATGTGTGTGTGTGTGTGTGTGTGTGTGTGTGTGTGTGTTGTGTGCCCAAAATCCCGAGAAGAGAATGGAGAAGAAATTGCAGCATGGCCATCCCCCAGGGGATGATTTCTTACTTTCTGTCTCTGTCTCTTTCTGTCTTTCTGGAGAGCAATGTGCCCTACAGCAAAAATCTTTCTCTAAAAATAAATAAATAAAAACATTCTACAGAGTAGGGAAAAATATTTACTAATCACATATGTAACAAAGGACTTATATCTAGACTTTATAAAGAATTTTTACAATTCAATAAGAAAACTAACAACTCAATTAAAATGGGACAAAGGGAGCCAGCAAGTGGCATGGTGACTAAGGCACTGGATTCCTACATGTTTCCATATTCAGTACCTTGAAAATCATACTGGGTATGTGTATGTGCATGCCAAAATCCCAAGTGGAAAATGGAGGAGAGGGGATTGTGGGATGCTTATCCCTTTTTGGGGGGATGTGTTTCTCACTTTTCCTCTCTCTGTCTCTCTCTAACAAACACACATACCCTCTGACAAAATCAAAAACAAAACAAATTTAAAAAAAACCTGAAAACCTAAAAATGGGCAAATGATCTGAATAGACTTTTTTTTTCCAAAGAAAATGTACAATTGTCCAATAAACATGAGAAACTACTAGAACATCATTAGTCATTAGAGAAATATAAATCAAAACCATAATCAGATACCACTTCATATCCACTGGGATATCTATAATTAAAAGGAGAGACAATAACAAGTAGTGATGAAAATGTGGAAAATCTAGAAAACTCATACATTACTGTCAGGGGTGAAAAATAGTGCAGTCACTTTGGAAAAGAACCCAACAGTTTCTTAAAATATTATGGTCCAGCTGCAGTGGTACAGTGGCAGGGGATTGTTTTTTAAAGCGTGAGCCCTATTTG
>NW_006204851.1:1778871-1785526 GCF_000334495.1 Tupaia belangeri chinensis
CCATATTAGAGATTGGGGTTCAGTACCTGGGTCAACTTGTACATGCCAGGAGTGCACATATGCCCATGATCCTGGCTGGCTGAGAAGGCTGTGGGAGACTCACAGCATGAGACTATGTTGAGGATGGTTGTCTGTCTCTGTATCTCTGCATAAAAGAAAGAAACTTAAAAAAAAAACATACATATACTATACAATGCAACAAACTATTTTAGGTATTTACCCAAGATAAATGAAGACATATATCCATATACAAATCTGTATATGGATATTAACAGCAGCATTATCCATAAACAGCAAAAAGGTGAAATTGCAACCCCATTCATCAACAAATGAATCACTAAGTAAAAGGTGGTATATCCATTCAAAGTAGTGTTATTCATACATAAAAAAGAATAAAGTACTAATACTGAAGCACGGGTGAATCTTAAAAACATAATGCTAAATGAGAGTGGTTAGGCATGAAGGCCAGCTATTGTATGAGTCCATTTATATCAAATGTCTAGAATAGGCAAATCTGTAGTAACAAAAAGTAATTAGGTGATTGCTTAAGGATGGGGGAGGGTAGGTCATAGCAGTATAATTAGGGGATTAGAGGATAAAATCAAAAAGGTCCAGGGTTTCTTTTGGGGATGATGAGAATGTTCTAAGACTGACTGCAGTAATAGATGCAGAACTGTGAATATACTAAAACTGCCAAATTATATACTTAAAATGGATGAATTATATGGTATGAGAATTGCATCACAACAAAACAGTTTTTAAAAACTGTTTTTTGAAGCAATGTTTTTTCTGCTACTTTGAAGGAATGACGATAGTGGAGAAAATGAAAATAAAGAACTAAGAACAAGAGACAAGTTTCTTCAACAGCTGGTAGTAGAACAGTCTGCATCCCTGGATAGATCAAGCCCCACTTGATGAGCCTCTTCAGTCTACTCAAGAAATAGCAGTGCATTTAGCTCTAATGTTAATCACGCTCATTAGCAACAATCCTTCCCCAGCATTGAAAATAGCACCACTGTGGTGGAGATGCTTTAATAATCACACTGTCAAATGCTTGTCACAATTTTAGCAGACTGGCTTTTGTCTAGCCTTGTTTTGTGAGTCTTCTGCCTTCTAACCCTCATACCATCCACATTGAAAAGAAAAAAAGGTCAAATCAAAGTCAAAATTACAAGTTCGAAAATATTCTTTGATCATCATTACAGTCAGCAAGAAAGATCTGAATGTAAGAGCTGTGCCAATATCACTTAGTGACCACACTAGAAAACAAAGCATCCACCAAGGTGAGTATTACATCACATTGGCAATTCTAGAAGCAATGGGAGGGTGGGAATGTGTTGAATACAGTAGTATCTTGGTGGAAAAAAAAAAAGTTTAGGCAGAACCAACACTGTGAGATGAACGCTCTGTTGTCATGAAGCTAGAGGTATTTTTGAAGGCAATATATTAAGGCTCCCCTCAAAAATAAATATCCAGAGAAAAGATGTGATTGGCCCCATATTACATAGCTAGTGGAGAACAGAGTAAAGACTAGAATTCAAGTATCAGAATTCCAGCCTAGGGCTCTTTCCACTCACTGAATGTTAGATAATGAAATCCAATCAGAATAGGAGACTAGCATACTAACTTAAAGCTTTCGTTTGAATAGCCAAGTCCCACCTCTTTTGCTGCTCAGAGTCAGAAGCTTCTCATTAACAATACGACTATAAGAGGATAAATTACTGAAGGAATAACTGATCAACAGACTATACTTTGTCCTATCTTTTTAGAAGGGCAGTATATTTGATGTTGCTTATGATGGTCACCTCTATCATAAGCAAAATCTACCTATTACATATGGGGAAGGTAGTCAGCAAACTGTTGCCTTTTACAGAGTCCAGTCTGGCTTTTCACTTTTGTTATTTTCCATTTCATGCTCAAGCCAATTCTCCCAAAGCCTGTCTTCAGTAATCTGTAGAAGTCTGGGGAGGGGAAATTTTCGTAATACAAACATCACCTTTCCACCCCTGATTATCTCAAGTGAAGGTCAATGATAAATTATCTCCCTCTTGGGGCATAATTTATGGCCACATGGTCTTTTCTATTGAGTCCAATGTTGACTGACAGGGTCATAACACTAAAATGAGAGAGAGGTTGGCTCTGGGGGAGATGAAGGCTGGGAGTATAAGTAAAACCAGATGTGACTAGAGGAGGCAAAGATTACAGCAGAAAGAAAAACAGCAAAGGAAAGACACATCCACCTTGGGAAATGCACTCAACATTTCCAAGGTTAAAGCCAACCTGTCTTCCCATGTTTCCTGCAATTGCCTTTGTGCTCACAGCATTGAGTTACTTTGTATGGCAAGAAGGAAGGGGGCAAAGTTTTACTAGAAAACACAGCATCAGTTCGCACATCCTTCTTGCTCTCCTCTACCTACTATGTTTTAAACATTTCTTTAATACTATTGTCCTAGTTTCTAAGGCTCTGGGTAATCTTGGAATAAATGTAATCCTCTCTGTTATTCTGAAATCTAGAATCCCTAATCCAAATAGTTAGTACCAGAAAGGTACAGACAGTAACATGAAATCAATTCGCCCAATTGAAAATTGACCTGACAAAGTTAACACAAAGCTCTAAAGGCCTTACTTATTACTTTGGCATGTATCTTTAGGCAAAAGTGAATCTTTTCTTGAACAGATCCTGGCAATGAACAAAACTGAACCAGTGTAGCATGAAAATGGATGGCGTGAGGACCAGCTGCACTCCTGTGTATGATGCCAAAAAGCTGGACGTCTATTATTAAATCTCTGCAGCTCTAACAGAAACATCATGCTTTCTGTTTTAGAGAATTGATTTAAAGGCTAGGTCATGTATATATTGAACCATTGCTATCAAGTGAACCAGAAATTCTGATGCCTGTTTTCATATGTACATGACCTTTATTCATGAAGGTCAATATGTGGCTTGATTGTGGAAATTAATAGTTGGATGATAATCTCAACATACCATAACCACTTCAACTGCCAAGGAATCCAAAGAATAACCTTACCTGAGAGTAAACTATTATGCATCATCATCTAATCCTTCATCATGTCTTTCTGGACCTTCTGGAAATTCATTTTAGCCCCTGGGCATAGCCAATGCCCTACCAAAGACTCATTCCATTAGCAACTTCTTATTGAAGTGAGGAATCAATTGAGACCTCTTTCTACAAGTGATGGTTAGCTTTCCTGTCTACACAGACCACAAAAATCTCAGACAAGAGATCAGAAAACCAGTTCTCTATAATAGCATATTACAAGCCCTAAACAAATTAAGGGCTTTAAAAGCACATTTAAAACAGATCAAAAACAAAAACAGAGAGAAATGAGAGTTAGACCAGGAGATTGTCTGTAAACCAGTGTAAGCCGAGCATTCAAATAGTACACATGAAAACAGAAGCAACAATAAACTTGATATAATCAAAACTGAACTCTTTCAGCTGAGCTATTTAAATAAGGGGGGAATCACTTGATTTGGTTGATTTGGGATCTAGTTAAAGGCTTACACTGAAGATCTTGATCTCATAAATAAAATGTTCTGCAACAAATAGCTTTAACCATATTTTGTCCTTTCCAACTTTGTGTCTGGTGGCACATGTAGCCAAAGACAGGCATTGGAATCTCAGGCCCAAGCTATTGTAACACATGTGCCTTCAGCATCCACAGAGGAAGATCATATTCCCAAGTAGTAAGAACACCCATCAATACTCAACATGACTGACAGATATTAACACTAGAGCTGTCATCACTAGAATTGGGAAGCAAGTTGGGATCCAAAATTTTTTATTTGGCACAAATTTTTGGTATACACAACACCTATTTTATAATTAGTGGGTTTGACCATGCACCTCCCAATTTTGTTATTTAATGTCCTTGGTATAATGACATTACAATGTTTGATTTGTGGGTTACCCCATGCATGCCAATCTTACCATTAAGATTAGGGTAGTTAGTTCCTAATCATTCAATGTCTTCTGTAAACAGCTTGTCTTAGTGTGATGTCTCTCTCTCTTTCATAAAAAATGTTTATGGTTAAATCACATTGGGAAATTCTGGGTCTAATTAAATGTGTTTCTTGCTGTAGGAATTCTTAGAACATTTAATGTGCCAAGGAGCACTGTGAATCTCTAAGAAAGGCATATAATTTGCAGCATTTCACAACCTTATTTGACCATAGAATCCTTTTATGAAGAGGTGGTGGGGAGATGGGGAAAGTTCTCTTTGTAATATGCTTGAGGAATACTACTTTCAACGTCTGCCCTTAGTGACGGCCAAGTAAATTGCCAGATAGAAGCTGCCCGGGGGGAATTTGCTCTCTTTTAGATGCCCCTATCCCTTCTGTTAGACCTAGGGATAGAGTACAGTGCACTGAAAGAAAAAGACTTGTCAGAATATCTACCTGGCCCATGTGAGAATTTATTTATGTCAGTTCATTCAATCAATAAATATTTATCAAACAACCACGATGTACCAGGAGCTGAGTATTCATTTATTTAAAAAAATAATAATAATAAGGTTAAGACTACTACTACTCTGCCTAGTAGAGGTAAACATTTTCAAAGATAAAGGACATTTGAATCAGTCCTTAAAAGACCTCCAGGTGTAAGGGTGAACAGAGGGAAAACATTTTAAAGAGAAGGAACTACATATACAAATGGCTGAAAGAGCATTATTATACTCAATTGAGCATCACTCCCTTATTTTTCTATATATACACATCATATCACATGCTGGTATTTTGTAATGTGCTTCATAAAGAAATGTGAACTTATGCTTGAAGGAGTTGGAGAGGGCTTGCCACTCTGCATGGCCTTCTATAGGATGAAAATACACACATAAGTGATACATATACAAATGGCTGAAAGAGCATTATTATACTCAATTGAGCATCACTCCCTTATTTTTCTATATATACACATCATATCACATGCTGGTATTTTGTAATGTGCTTCATAAAGAAATGTGAACTTATGCTTGAAGGAGTTGGAGAGGGCTTGCCACTCTGCATGGCCTTCTATAGGATGAAAATACACACATAAGTGAACAGGAACCTGCTTACAGAAGAGATGAAGGTGTCCCTTTATATATTATTAAGAGCAATCACAGAATGTCAAGTTATGATATATCTCCATAAAATATTGGAAATTCATGGTAAGAATGATGAAGGTGAGACCAGCTGATGGTGTAATGGTTATGTCACTGGACTCACGTAGTTGAACATGGTTCAAGTCCTGGACCCAGTGGCTCAAAACTCATGCTGGGTGCATGTGCATGCATGCCCAAAATCCCAAGAGGAGAATGGAGAAGAGGGGATTGTGGCATGGCTATCCTCCCAAGGGGTAATTTCTTGCTTTCTTTCTCTTTGACTGTCTCTATGGTGAGCTCATGTGCCCTATAGCAAAAATCTCTCTCAAAAAAAAATAAGAATGATGATGGTAAAGGAGAGAGTTGACATTAATTTATACATATAAATTACCATAAATATTATTTAATAAAGAATTGTATGCATATATTGTGTTTTAATTTACAAGCGCATTTATATTCTCATTTCATTTGATCCTCATGAGATTCCTGTCAGCATGGGCAGGGCAAGTGTGATCAGTTTCTTTGTACAGATGAGGAGTGTGAGGTTCAGAATAGCTAAATGATTAGTACGAAGTCACATAGTAAGTGGTCACATCAAGGCTAGAAACTGAATCTTCTGAATCCCAATGTTAAGTCCTTAATTTCTATTTTTCTTATATACTTCAAGAATTATAGGGAAGCATACTCAATCCTTATATGAGGAAAATCTTTTTAAAATCACATGTATTGAACAGTGAAATGGGCTGTCTTATAAAATCGTTGTAAAGAACATACCTGCCTTAGATGGGAGATTAAATGTCATTGCTTCTAAGGTCACTCTCAACTTTGAGATTCAGGAATTCTAAAATTTGTAGGTCTCATTTCTCTGCCATTAGGTTTAAGCAATTAAGCCTGTTCCTGCTTATTGTATACTTGGTATACAGAAGAGAGATATTCTTTTTAAAAAATAATTATTTGATTTTATATATTCTTATTTTTTTTAATTTTCTATAGGCATGTGCACCCACCAGACAGAAAGAGAAAGAGAGAGAGAGAGAAAGTGAGAAAGCAAGCCACCAGGTCCGAGAGGCAAACTGAAGTCAGTCAAGTGGGAGTCCAGCACCTTAACCATCATACCACCTATGGCCTGAAGAGAGATCTTAAAGAAGTGCTTGGGAGGAGGAATTTTCACAACATACCAGCTAAACCCATTGCAACACACAAAAACCATGTACAACCAGTATCTCCAGGTATGAAATGCTATGAAACAGAAGCCACAAATTTATAAAAATTGCCAAGTATATATATAGTATATAAGTGAGTTTTCTCTAAAATGTAAAAATCTTAGAATGCACCTTAAATATCAGACATTATGGGAGGAGGCACCCCCAGGGGGTGATTTCTCACTTTCTATCTCTGCCTCTCTCTGTCCCTCTGCCAAGAGCACACACCCTATAGCAAATATCTCTCTAAAAAAATAAATTATGGGAGGAGAAATCATTCTGCATTTGAACATATCATTTTAATGAATAGCAAATTTACTTTTTTTTCTTTTTCTTTTTTTTTGGAG
>NW_006204851.1:1786574-1804074 GCF_000334495.1 Tupaia belangeri chinensis
GAGAGAGAGAGAGAGAGAGAGAGAGAGAGAGAGAGAGAGAGAGAAAGTGAGAAAGCAAGCCACCAGGTCCGAGAGGCAAACTGAAGTCAGTCAAGTGGGAGTCCAGCACCTTAACCATCATACCACCTATGGCCTGAAGAGAGATCTTAAAGAAGTGCTTGGGAGGAGGAATTTTCACAACATACCAGCTAAACCCATTGCAACACACAAAAACCATGTACAACCAGTATCTCCAGGTATGAAATGCTATGAAACAGAAGCCACAAATTTATAAAAATTGCCAAGTATATATATAGTATATAAGTGAGTTTTCTCTAAAATGTAAAAATCTTAGAATGCACCTTAAATATCAGACATTATGGGAGGAGGCACCCCCAGGGGGTGATTTCTCACTTTCTATCTCTGCCTCTCTCTGTCCCTCTGCCAAGAGCACACACCCTATAGCAAATATCTCTCTAAAAAAATAAATTATGGGAGGAGAAATCATTCTGCATTTGAACATATCATTTTAATGAATAGCAAATTTACTTTTTTTTCTTTTTCTTTTTTTTTGGAGAGTTTTTTGCTATAGGGCGTGCGCCCTCCCCAGAAAGACAGAGAGAGACAGAGCGAAGACAGAGAGAGACAGAGAGACAGAAAGCGAGAAATAACCCCCGAGGGGGAATGGCCTCACGGCAATCCCTTCTCCTTCATTCTCCTCTCTGGATCTTGGGCACGCATGCACACATGCCTGGCATGAGTTTAAGTCATCGGGTCCGGGACTCGAACCATGGTTGACTACATGGGAGTCCAGCGACATAGCCATTGTGCTAACTGTTGGTCCCCTTTACTTTTAAAACTCTGATTGTTCAAACATGAAAGGTATTTTAAGAGGTAAATTGTATGGACCGATAATAATCCACACTTGTCTTCTCTGATGAGAGACCAGGATTCTCTTTACCGCCAACACAATCACCCACTGTTCCAATTCCCTTGGAACATTTTTTTGTCATATATTTACAACTCTCTATGCTCAAGAGAATGGTGCATCTGTCTGATGGAGACGCCTGGCTGCATTCTTTCCCAGATATTAATATAGGTGGCGCTTTAGTAGCATAACCAATGACACGAAGAACCTGATTTGGAGAGGAACAGATGGCAGCATCTTTCTTGAGCTTATTTTAGGATCCTGAAATAGTCCCTTTCTCACACAAACCATCAGTGAAACCAAATTAAGACAGCTATATCACATGGAAAAGGAAGAAAGAAAAAAATAGGATTTAATGTGAGGCAAAGACAATGAAGCAGAGGTGTCAGTGCTTTTCCCATATCTGACTCCTCATAGCATATGAAGGTCTCTTCAATCTCCTTTCATCATAATGGATGCTGAATACCAATATGAAGGTATCCAAGACAAAATTATTGAAAAAAATCTCATTTTCAGTCACACGTATTGAACAATCAAGTGTGTATCCTATTGTACAATGGCTAAATTCATATTTATACAAATTTGTAGGACCTGGGTTATAATACATCTTCTCCTTGCAGATAAGGTTCTGAGGCTAAGTGACCATTCTACTTAGTAAATTATAAGCAGATTGAATTTCAAAGCATCAGATTTCTGGTCCATTAGTTTGTCTGCAGAAAAGGCATTTCCTCTGAATGAGACATATATTATCAAGTAGGAATTTTGAGATACGAAGGAATAGACCCTTAGCTAGAAATAATGTCTTAGATATAAGATGATCATTCAATGATTTAGAAAAAATAAGAAGAGTACCTTGGAAAGGTACCTACCTGTTTTCCATCCAGAGTGTAGAGTTTTTTGACAACTCCAGTCTCTAATTTAATGGCTTCAGTGATATCAGTGAGGACTTGCTCAAAAGAATGGGCTGTCTTCTTGTTCAGAAGCACACGCACAGCCTTCCGAGGCTTCACCCCACTGCGGATGATAGTCACCAGCTTGGGGCGCACAAAGTCCTTGTTCTCTCGGGCCTGGGCACTGTTGCTGCTAGCCAGGGACTGGGGAGCTTTCATATTAGCAGATGTCTTTACATTGACAGACCAGTTGGGATTGACATTCTTGGTGTACTCCACCTTTTTAAAGAAGTTGTCTGAGGAGCAGACATAACTTTCCCCTAAGGGAAGAAATAAGTGGTAAGGTGATTAGTTTAATGGACTAGTCTAACCAAACTTATACACACTGACACTGGAGTAGGAGTTTTGGAGAAATGGCAATAATTAATCTTAAGTACAACTTCATTCATTCAAATTCAAGAATAAGTAATCAGCAAAAATCCTTCAATATAATGGCATATCTAGGTGAGGAACCCTGTAAAGCTAAAGGATATAGGCACATGAACAGTCCTAACTGTAATCTAACAAGTGCGGTTCTCAAGTTTGATATGGTTTTATTGGGATTTAAACATTTATATTAGTTTCTAGGATGTGTGTTACTTTCCTAGGGCATTACTACTGCATTTTGTAATATATCTTTATTCTTAATGTTCCTGTCCTGTTTTAGGACTCATAGCTTCATTTCTTTACTATATTTTAAACCACAGAGAACTTTTAAAGTTCATAGGTTTTTTTTTTTTTTGAGAGGTTTTTGCTATAGGGTGCGTGCGCTCACCAGACAGACAGAGACAGACAGAGAGACAGAAAGCAAGAAATCACCCCCCAGGGGGGATGGCCATGCCACAATCCCTTCTCCTCCATTCTCCTCTTGCGATCTTGGGCACGCACGCACACGCACCCGGCGTGAGTTTAAACCACTGGGTCTGGGACTCAAACCACGGTCAACTACATGGGAGTCCAGCAACATAGCCATTACGCTAACTGCTGGTCCCAAGTTAATACATTTTTATTGGAAGTTAAGGTGAACGAAATATATTTGCATACTGGTTATATAGTACATACTTATGAAAAACTTAGATCATCCTTTGCACAGATTATGACCAAACAGTAGACTATTAAAATGTGAATGTGTGTGTGTGTGTGTGTGTGTTTTGAACGTGTCCATGTGTGTATAGTGTGCTCTCTACTGCTTACTCCCACATCTGGGTGGAAAAATTCTTTAAATAACAATCTGTACACACACACACACACACACACACACACACTCACACACAGAGCAATCTTTGTATTTTCAAGTCTAGCTCTTGCTTGAAAAATGCCCTCTCTGTTTTTTATCACCTATCCCTCATCTTACCATCCTCTCAGATGCTGCGCACTATATCCATCCTTGATTGCCACAGGTAATGAGATGGAGGTGCAAGAATACATTACACAAACTGATTTATGGATTGAGAGATCTAGTGCAATTTTCACATTTATCTTGAGTTAAAGGAAATGATTGATACAGTGGAAGAAATACAAGGGCCAGAGGAAGAGGAGGGGATTGGATATCTAGAACTAGACACTGGAGAATAAAGAAAGAGAGATAGGGTCAGCCTGGGGGGAGAGAATAATGGGAAAGCCTAAATTTGTTGAGTAAAGTACATTAGCCTCAAGGTATCTAGAAGTTCATCCAAAGGTTGAGCCACAGAAAAAGTGTGATTTAACCAGCCTTAAGTCATCAATAATCATTACAAACAAACAAAGAAACTAATAAATCTAAAGTGCAAAGAAAGTGCTGAACACAATTATGGTCTGAGGGCTCTTCTTCCTTTGGTCTCAGCAGCAGACTCATACAGGGAAACTCAGAAACATTAGGCTGATAATTCGATATTCTCTTTGCAAATATTGATTGCTTTGTCGTAGCATCAAATCCTTTGACTCATGTTAATTAATAAATTTCTCAGCTAGTACTAAGAGAAGATTCAGTCAAAATCTCTCGGGCATATTTGAGGATGTGTGTGTGTGTGTGTGTGTGTGTGTGTGTGTGTGTGTAAGGGGATGGTAAGTGGCTTCTGACATATGGAAGTGGCTTCCAAATCTGCCTTTAGTCCTAAAACTCCTTGTGTTCCACCTTGGCATGGGGACCAAGGGATGGTTTGTAGGCAGGCACAGGCATCTTCCCCTATTTGGCGCATACATGCACACCCAGGAAGAGACGGTCAAAGACCCTAGCAAGGGAAAAAAAAAAAACCTTAATTTCTCTAGTTCCTTTGTTGCGTCATTCAACCCAACCCAAGTGATTTGGGGTTGGAGTACTTGACTTGTGACTTAAAAGGATGAAGGGGCCCTTTCAATTCCTCCATATATTCCCAACCAATAGCCCCACAACCTAGAAGTGGTCTCCTGCCTTAGCACTTCACCAGATTCACAAGCATCTTCCAAGAGGTCACTGTGTTTGAGTCAGATGTTTTCCATAACCTGTCATGTACTTTAAAACTCTGTCAGACAACTGGTGTTGTGGAAATGTGCAAGGCTATATATTTATTATTTCAGTAATCCAAGTCTCCTCTGGAGAGTCAGCTGTGTAGCTCTGTTGGGACTCTGGACTTTTTTTTCTCCCATCTCTTAAACCTCTTAAGCCTCTGAACTGTGAGTATGATTAACCACCACCAGATGAAAATGAACATGATGGCAGACAACTACAGTATCATCTGGCACCCAAGAACTTTCCAGAGGACCCGGCCCTCAGCCAAATCTATGTTGAGCACCTTCTGATAGTACATTTTAGTCACTTCACTCTCTCTGTTTGACCTGAATAAGGAATAATGGAAAAAGAGCCCCTGATGTAATATCAGCCAGAACAGGGTTCCCAGCACTTCCTAGTGTGTGCCCTTGGGCAAGTTACCTAAGCTCCCTTGGCTTTAGTTTCTCATCTACAAAGTGAGGATGACAATAACAATATCTACCTTGTAGGGTTGTTGTGGGGCACAAACCAGATGTTGGCTATGAAGTGCTAAGCCCAGAGCCTGGAACAATATTTCATGTGTACTTGATAAATTCATATTATTACCACACTTCTAAGCTGAAGAAATAGAAAACAAGAAGTAAAGAGCAAAAGGGGAAAAGAAGAAGAAAGAGTCAAAAGAAAAGAAGTGAAAAGAACCAGCTGGTGGTGTGGTGGTTAAGGCAACTGGATTTCAGATGGCTGACAGCACGGTTCAAGCCCTGGACCAAGTGACTTGAAAAATATCCTGGGAGTATGTATGTTTGTCCAAAATTCTGAGAGAACAGAAGAGAAAGGATTGCAATGTGGCCGCCTCCCTGGGGGAGGGGTGCTTTCTCACTTTCTCCATTCTGTCTCTCTCTGGTGAGCTCACATGCCCTATAGTAATATACATAAAATATTTAAAAAAAAAAAAAAGAGAGTTGGAGTAGATACTAAAGGAAAGAAAATAGAAAGACGAAAGGCCGATCATCTAGGAATTGAGTTGTGATCATTACATAACATGAACTGGGTCCCATGCTTCAAAGGGAAGATTTTTTGCTGGTTGTGAGGAGGCTTCCAATTGCTACAAATGCCAAATGTAGGCTCTATAACTGACAGCCAGCAGAGTCACTACTGCTACTACTGACGCCCACTGAGGGCAGGATATTTATGGTGGTTAAGAGTGGTGACTCTGGAGTCAGACAGACCTGGATTCAAATTCCAACCAGGCACTTATAAATTGTGTAACCTTGTGGGCAAATCACTTGATCTCTCAGTTTTTCCATCTATAATTTGAAGATATTGCACTAATTGACTACTAAGTTCTTTTTAGGGCTAGAGGTCTGTAAGGATAAATTTCCTTCTCTTTATTTCAAATAAGCTTTAGGAAACAGAGCTGTTGTGGCAATTAAACGTTAAAGAAATCAGTGCCTACTACCAAGGACTCTCCACTTCTACTGAAAAGACATAAAATATGCTGCTTTGCTAGACTAAGGCTTCCTTGTTCTGATTCTGCAAACGTTTGCAATGTCTGCTGCCAGAACTCAGTGCTTCCTGCCTGTCCAGCTGCATGGCACTTGGAGCTGGATGAGGTGTATTGCACCTTTACAAGCTTGGTTCCCATCTTGCCACAGCTTCCAGGGTTTTTTTCCCACCTGCTGGGAGCTTAAAAGGAAAGCTGGTTTCAGAGCCAAGCAAGGTGACAATTTGCTGGAATTGACAATCTGCTTCAGGGCAAAGGATAAGGAAATGAAGTCATGGAAGCACAGCTGGAAGGTTAGGAATGGAATGAGCTGTGGGCTTGAGATGATCTAATGTCTACCATCCGTCACTTGAGGAGGGCTCCATTTTCAAAAGCATTAAATATATTTATGTTAGTGTAAAAGTACTTCTGCCTATGCTTTCTCCTCTTCTTTAGGGCTTTCTGGCTGAAGAAGGAAAATATTAAATGACTTTTTATCACATTTTTAATTTTTAAAATTTTATTCATCATTGTTATTATTTTTTAATTTGCTACAGCTCATGTGTGTTCACCAGAGAAAGCAAGCCACCAGGCCTAGGATTCAAACCACCATCATTTATGTGAGAGTTCATCACCTCCACCAGGACACCACCTGCTGGCCCTTCACATTTTTAATTTTTAAAGTTACAGATAACATCATATTTTAAAAATCAGTTTTGTTGTATTATTATATTAAATGATACTTTATTAGGCAGGCCCCATTTGTCTAGTGGTTAAAGAAGCCAGATTCCACAATAGTTGACCACAGTTTGAATCTCAGCCCCATCAGCTTGAAACAGCCAGGAGTATGTTATGTGTGCCCCAATCCTGTCAGGATGGAGAAATGAAGAAGGGATTCTGGCATGACCACACCCCATTAATGAGTGCTTTTTCTCTCTCTCTCCCTTTCCCTTTCTCTGTCTCTTTCTCTCTGTTAAGGGACAGTGTCTTCTAGAAAAAATTAAAGTAAATAAATAAATAATACTTTATTATATTATCATACCTATTAATATTTCAGCCCACCTCTGTATCTGAAAAAGCCTTGAATTTGGCAATATGATTGCTTTAATAGTAGAGAGGATAAATTAGTAAGACAGTGGTCACTTCTCATTGGAACAAATGAGCTATGGAAAAGGAACTATGTCATAACTAGTGTCACCACACAGCTCAGATTTCCCAAGACTGTCCAATTGTAAATACTCTATCCCATGATCTGCATAATAATGTCTGAACTTGCCTCAATGTGAGTTCAAAAAGTTGGCTAGTAATAAATGATACTTTTAAGATTGATTGGGGTCCTTATGTACAAGGAAGTGGGAAAAGGATTGGACAGGATATAAGGCAAAGGGGAAAAATTGTACAATGAAAGACAAAGGAAAGACAAAACAAAAGGAAAAAGAAACACCAGTGGATTTTATTGATTAGGCTACTGGCGATACAGAAAACAAGGCCCACATCCTATATTGTTTCACTAAATCCCTTGGTGTACACAAGAAACCATGGGAAAGCTGACATCAATAACCTGACTTTGGTCCAAAATGCTCTCCTTGATGCTTTCAGTTTCTAGTAGCAGACAGTAGACTAGAAATACTAAACAAAAGGGTGCCACAAGGCCAGTGTGATCATTAACTAATTGTTTTCATTTCATTTCATTTTAAGATAAATGTTAAATATTGTGGTCACTTGAAACGTAGTTTGTTCTATACATCATCATTTTAAATCTACAAAGCAAGAAAAACAAAAATAAGGATTTCTACATTCCTAGGAACTCCTATCACTGTAATTTGCTGAAGGAGACCACAAACCTTACCTAATCTAATACTTCCCAAGTCTAAGCGTTCATATGAATCACCTGAGGAGATCTGTAAAAACACCAGTTCTAGGGTTCTGGTCCTGGAGATTCTGATTTAATAGATCTGGGGTGTGGCCCAGGAATCTACATTTTACTACATCTTTCAAAGGTTCAGAAAGGCAGTCAGGTTTGGAAACCACTGACCATTACAATTCCTCACCAGCATCAACGATGTCATTGTTATTACTATTTTTTATCATTATTATTTTCACATCATTAACAGTAATAGTACCTTATAGCTATAAATTATCTTGTCAGTGTGTCTATTATCTAATTTTATTCTCACAACCACCATAGTAGAGAAGGCAGTTGTTATCAATCTCATTTTAAGGTTAAGAATATTGTTTATAAGAGATATACAAAATGTAGTCTGTAGATACAATAGGATATTATTCCTCACTAGAAGAGAACAAAGTGCAGGTGCATGGTACAACATGGATAAACCTGTAAAAGCATTACTGTAAGTGAAATAAGCACAAAATACTACATAGTATATTGTGTAATTTATGTGAAATGTCCTGAATAGGTAAATCCATAAAGTAGATTAATGGTTGTCTAGGGCTGGAGAGGTTGAGGGGAAATAGGCAATGACGGGGAAGATTAAAATGGTCTAAAATTGGATTATGGTAAGGTTGTATCACTTGGTACAGAAAAACCAATGAACTTAAATGGGTGAATTTATGGTATGCAAATTATACCTTAGTGAAGTTGTGTTTCAAAAAAAAGAGTTGTTTTTTAAAAAGAGAACATTAGTCACATTGATGATAAGGACAAACCTATGATCATGTAGCTAACTAGCTATAAACTAGGATGACTCAAACAGTAATAGCTACCTTTTATTGAGTGCTACTGTGTGTCAGGCAGAATAATAAGCACTTCATATCCATTGTCTTATTTAATCCTCAAAGCAATTATTCCCACTTTACAGCTGAAAAAATGAGGCTTAGGGAATCTAAACAATTTTCCCAGGGTTTCATAGGCTAGAGGCCAGCAGATCTTGGATTTGAACCAAGTCTTATTCTAAAGGCTTCTTTTTCCATTATAATCTGCTCTCTCTAAGACTAGAACCTAATGCCCCTGATTCTTCTCCCAGGGGTCTTTCCAAATTTTTTCTCTTTTAAGCCTAACATAAAGCAATATGTAAGAATGTTTTACTTTTAATTTAGCCTCTTCTGAAAGGGAACAAATTTAAGGGACTTCTGTTCTCCATTCCCAAAGAAAAAGACCCATTTTCTTTATCCTCCTCATCTCAGCACCCTATCCCTTCTGGCTCTGTGGCAGTGAGAGATTTTTGTCATATTTCTCAACACTATTCCAAAAATATCCCTGAATTTCTTTGACTAAATGGACAGTGCTCAGGACTGAAAGGGCATTGAGGTTCACTGAAACTTGTGGTTGGTTGATGACATATGAAAAAATGCAGTTGACCGCTATTCACACTTTACATAGTCCAGGAATTCACTAGGAAGTACCACTGCACTCAGGAGTGGTGATGAAAGGAATCCAATCTAGTAGGACTCAAAGGGGGGGGGAAGCTGAAGCCTTTCAAAATTACATGTATTACCTATTTATATTGAACTGAGATTGTTTATCATCACCCCTCTCTCAATACACGCACACACACACACACACACACACACACACACACACATACACATACACACAATTTCAGTGGGAAAAATCAGTATTTTAAAAAATGGATTTGGATGGAAAAATCTGTGCATAACATCTCTTTAGATCAGACCCAGCATTATTCTAATCTTTGTTCCGAATATAATGCACCTTGGTCCAGAATTCTGTTCTAGTGTCTATTGTGTTCTTAGAAGGTCACACTAGTGGAAATGAGGATGTATTGGGTGACGTTAGGTGCTCTTTTTGTGTGAGTTATTACAGAGAAACCCCTCAAATTCAAATGAGATATGACTTTATAATGACAAAAGACACACACCCTCTTTACTACTATGTTGGACAGCTCCCTCAACCTACCTCCAAGTCCTTCAAGTTTGCCCTGTCTACCCTTTATTTTAAGATAGGCACTAGAGTGGTCAATCCTTTGATGGTCAGGAAAGGCCTAGGATTAACCTCTGCCTGTCCATTCAGCATAGGATCAAACAATCTAAGCCTCTTTTACATTACTTTGCAAGAACAGCTATGTAGAAAAATCTCAGTCTTGACCCGAGATTGAGGCAAGTAACCCTATGGACACTGCCTCTTATAAATAATTGGCTCCAGTCACTTAGACTGACTACTTGGGAAGCAGCAGCTACTTGAGAAAACCAGGGTCTTGTACAAGAGAAGACTTTATGTTCCTTTGTCTAGGAACACAAGAAACCCAGAAGCAATGAAGCAGAAGTGGGGTACTCCCATAGCAAGTCATTTAATGTGCTGTTTCTTCTTCCTTGCTGGCCATTTCATAATTTGGTTTCCCTAGAGATCTGCCTGCTCTAAGTTCACCTTGGTCAGAGAATAGAGATAATAAGAGCAGAGGGCTAGATAATGGAGGAAAGGTTTGAAAGGGAACATTTTCATTTTCATCACTCCTTAAGGCTGTCCTTAAGCACTGTAAATTGAACACATATGTTATACCTACCAATTTAAAAGTAGGGATAAGAAAGCATCCTCAATATAATAGATTTGATAATGTAGAATATTAAGAATGTGACTAAAGATCTGTCTCCTAAAAGACCACAAAGAAGATTTTATGGATAAACAAGTTTTAATAAGAGCTGAAATTTTCCCTATTTTGGGAACAGTATACAGGTTGTCAGGATTTTCAGCCATTTAGTCCAAAAATTCAGTTGCAGTACCAAAATCTAGAGAGGATTTAAAGGGATTTAGGTACAGTGAGTCAGTTCCTATTCTAATAGGAATGATCTTTATATTAAAATACCAGACATACCTATAGCTTTCTTTGGTATTTCTCCCAATGACCTCAGCCTAAGGGACACACCCTGAAGTGGGCATTTTAAAAGCAACAGCTGAGCAGCAACCACTTACCTAGAAGTATAATCCTCTGTCCAGGAAGTTCTGCTTTTAGGGTGCATTTTTCCAATGAGTTACAATTCACACATAATTTCTCAATAGTTCAAAGAAAATTTGGGCATATTTTCTCTGTTAGCCCAACCAAATGTCCTCATTATACCCCTAATGATTTCATGGTCTGCCTCAATAGTTCTGCTCAGGCTTTATTATCAACAAGATCTAAAATAAACACCAGAATTAATATTTTCCTTTGTATACCCTTGATAGATAAGCACAATGCATTATCACCACCATCCACGCTTCAACCCCAGCAGAGACTGAAGGCCATGAAGGGTGATGGCTACTGGCTCTGTCAACACCTATAGAATCAGAAGTCTGAGCTTCAATCAACCTGGTGTTTTGACAAATATATCACCTAATTTCTTTAAATGAAATCCAACAATATAACTCTGACAAATGATGCTACCTCCCACTATAGGCCACCAACCACTACTTGAATTACCTTCTTCTAGTTCATCCATGCTTCCAATCTTCCTGGATCCATCAATGGTGTAAATGTAACGCACTCCCTGAGGCAGGTTGATGTTGTCAGACAGAGATCGAGTCAGGTCAGCCAGCAAGGCATCAAAGCTGCGAAAACGGTCAGAGGACACAGCGTACACAATCCCCTTGAAGTAGCGGTCCCCATTGCGGTAGAAACGTACCTTCTTGGCTTTCTTCTCATTGCTCAGTGCCTGCAAGGTTCTGGTTCGGTAGAAGCTACAATGGGCACTGTGAGTGGGGCTAGGCAGCCCATTCATCCGTGAGCCTCGCATGTTCCTGGATGTCTTATCTCTTTCGTCAAAGTGTCCAAAATCAAGTTCCATATTTTGGTGGAACCTCAGAGACCTGAATGTTTGAAAAAGGAGTGGGGATGAAGAGAGGCAAAGAAAAAGGGAGAAGATGAAAAAAAAAAAAAAAGAAAGAAAGAAAAGAAAAAAGAAAGAAGAAAGGGATTCAAATATTAGTCAGATCCAGATCTGCAATCTGCTGCTTGTGAAAAGAACTGGTTGAAAAAAGCCTGTGACCCATCTGCTGCTTGCCCCTGACCTGCAGGAATATTGATCTTAATAGAGAAGAAGGAGGGGCTGGGCGGGGGTGCTGGTGGTTGTGGGGGTTGGGAGTCAGAGATAGAGAAGGAGGCACTTTTGGCACTGTTCCAGAGGAGAGGGAGGGATTTTGAAATAGCTTAAAATTCTGGGACTTACTGACAGTGGCTCCTATCAAATTGTAACTTCGGGCTAAATACATTAAAACTGGCATCTGTTTCCTCACACATGCCCACATGACTAACAGTTGTAAATGAATCCATAGCCTGACAAAATTCCCCCTTGAAGAGAACAGAAGGAGCTAGCCAAGGTTAGCATCTCCAGCTTAGAAAGCAGTCTTTGCATCTCAGTACAATGATTATGAAGGGGAGTGTTTTAATTTTATTCCATACCCTCTCTCCTGCTCTAATGTGTGCATCCCCTCCCCCCAGAATAAACTAGGGTTCTTCTTTAAAGGGACAGCCCCCAGGGAATAGCTGGTGTCTTTGTGCTATTCATCAACCCCTTTCTGCACCCAGCTGGTGCAGCTATCTGACATTCATAAGAAATAAGCTGAAAAGGGGGATTAGAAAAATCAGTTATTTAACAAGTTATTCACCTTGCTTTCCCTTTGGTACCTTTTGGTCGCAAAACCCTTTCTTTTTTCCAGGTGTTCCATCCCCTCCCAACCATGCAACAACACCTCTTAATGGAATAATTTAATTGTTGAAAGATTCCCAAATGAGACCCTGAATGGCATATGGGACCTTTAGACGCAAGCACACCTTTCATTGTTCTGGGTTTCTACCTTGACTGAAAGGAGCATTTTGCCCTCACAGCAGGCAATTCACCCCAAACTTGTCTATTGCCCAGGTACATTGACTAAGGCAAAAGATGGTCATCTGTCAAAAGGTTTCTCCCTTCTGCTGAAAAATGAAAAAAAGAATGAAAAATGTGAAACCAACTGAAGCCCCAAATGCTAGCAAAGGTAGTGACATCCTCAGAACCAAACTATTAACATGCATCTCACAGATGGGGATGAAAGGACTCACAAAGCAAGCAGGGTTCAGCTGCTGCACATTACCACATCAAGATATTTGAAAAAGAACCAGGAAGACAGAAGATAAAGGGGAGACTGGTGCCTAGTGGGTTTGCCAGGCTGGGTCCCCCCTTTTTTCCAATGTCACCATGACCTGTGCTGAGCTCAGCATTGTCTCTGTCAGACAACCTGCAGTGGTAAGAGACCCCACCTCCTCAAGACAAGTAGCAAGCATTTTCCCAGGCTGCCAGTAATGCTTTGCTTTGCTTTAGGATCAGAGATGGTATTTTCTAAATTAACATCACAGTAAGAAGAAAAGAACATCAAACTCACTTTTTCAAAGGAAAATCCCAGGTAGAGGCTTAAGAAAAATAAATCCGAAAGAATAAGGCAAAAAAGGAGCAGAGAGAGAGAAAGAGACAGAGAGCGCGCGCTTTGCCTTGTGTCTTTCCCGTTTGACATCTGTTACATTCTGCTTGAAAATCACTGGAAAGCCCCACTCACCGGTTTTCTGCTGGTTGGGTGGAGAAGCTGAGAGAAAGAAAACCAATCTCTCTATGGCTTTGTTGTCTGAGCTCCAAGCAAGAAATTCCTGCCAGGGTGGATAGATGCCTTCTAGGTCCTAGTGCCTTGTCCAGCGTCTCCCCCGTAACTCAGGCTTAGTGAATCCCCCCACCCCCCAACCTCCTATGATTAATTACATGCTTTTTTTCCCCTTTCAATTCACAGACTGCATTAACAGCTAGAAAGGTTTCATTTATAACCAACAGGAAATTGCAGGGTAGCAAAAAGATTGCACAGGCAAGTTTAAAATGCTCTAATGAGCAATGTGCTAGCCTTTTCTTTTAGAAAATTGGCAATTTCACTTGGCCAAACCTTGGCTTAATCTTCCTAGGGGGCTAGACTCAGACAGCCAAACTAGGTTTCATAGAAATTTTAACTCTCTTCCTTTTACCCTCTTGAGAGAAATCTGCACATTGTTAAAGGCATTTTAGTTCATGCCTCCAACAACTGGTTGTTTTTGAAATAAGGTCAGTGGAGTAGACTAAGGGAACAGGAAAGAGACAAGACAAGGGAAAGTAGTTCCAGAATTTCATAGAAGATGGAGTTGAAGAAAGACTCCCAAACTTTTTTTATCTTGGTGTAAGTATTTGGTTAATAAAATCTGTGGTATTTACCTTTGAGAATTTGAGAGTTCAAACCCAACTCAGAGACTTTTCTATGTGAAATGAATCTGATGGCTACAAGACAAATATTGATAGATTTTTCATCAAACTGATTTCTTTACATGAAGCATGTTATAAAGGACAAGGAAGCCACTAAATTGAACTTATTACATCAGACCAGACTATAAGACACAAGAAGAAAAGATTGAGAGGCTAAGTTGGGGTGTATGGAGTGGGGAATTACTATTTTCACAGCTGAGGTTAGATACATTAATATGTAGCAGTATTGAACTATCATGGTTCCATTTTTACTTGGCTTCCAGGAACTTTACAGCTAGTAGCGTGCTTAGTGATTATTTTATATTTGATTTCTAGTATAGCTAAGTTCCCCGTTTTACATTCATCTGGCTGTTGATCTTTTATATTTGTTTTAAAGTCTATTTATTTTATTTCTTTCCATGAGAAAGCATACATGAGAGAGAAGGAGAGAGGGAGAGAAACAGACACCCTTGACAGGGTACCTTCCCCCAGTCCTCTGCTAGTCAGAATCTTGGGTGTTTGCACTTGGAGTGTTTCTGGTTGATTCAGGATTCAAACTCATGGTCAGCTGTTAGGCTTTTGGCACTGCCAATCAATATGTATCACCTGTGCAAAAGTGATTAGACTTTTCCTTTATATTTAAGCATTTTCTGTGTATGTGTTTTATGCAAGCTGCCTCAATGTTGTGTAAAAAGTATGATTGCTTTCTTTTCTGGAAGGCTGACTCAATAAAGCCTAAGTTATCTGTGTTAGTTGAGTAGATAGCCTGAAGTGAACAACCTTCCCAGGAAAATCCTCCCAACACCTTGCTGCTGTGCCTCTAGTGTCTATAGAAGTACTTCAGGGGTGTACATGGGTCTGCCTCATTCTCTTCAATGTGTTATTGCCTTACACCGTGACCATCTCTTGAAAAATCAGGATTATTCAGATCTAGGGCAGAGAAATATCAAGGAATAAGAGTAGATAAATATGGAAATTCCAGCAAGGCTAATGTCTTAAAACTTCTATCATAAACATTCAGTAAATGTATAGCAAT
Source organism: Tupaia belangeri chinensis (assembly GCF_000334495.1). Lineage (NCBI taxonomy): Eukaryota > Metazoa > Chordata > Mammalia > Scandentia > Tupaiidae > Tupaia > Tupaia belangeri. The sequence continues at coordinate 1,801,560 of NW_006204851.1, forward strand.
TGATATTGTATCAGAACTCAAAATCATGTTATTTCAAGTGAGGATATAAGAATGGACGAGATGATAAAACTTATAGATGAAGCATTCGGGATAGATCTTAGAAGAAATTTCCTCATGACATAGACTTTGTAATACTACTGTGGAAGCTGTGCAATGTCTTCAGGAGACAGCTTAGGATAAATGACTTTGTTTGCTTTATATACCAGAAATCAGAGAGATAAACAAGATCAATATTTCCCAATATAAAGTATATAGACATTAGGTCTTTGGTCAAAAATGCTTGAAAAGTGATGGGCTAAACAAAGGTAATTTTCTTTATTATAAATCTTATCAGGGCATTTAATATATTTAAATTATAGTAAAAGTTTCCAAGAAGACAATTTAACATAAAGGGCTCTGCTTTTTTTGCTTTGTTTTGTTAGCTGAGAACCTTTTTCTTTACTCCTAGAGCAGCTCATAGACTAATGTTCTGTGTGTGTGTTGGGGGGACTGCTCTCGATCATCTCATAGAGATATTTCTCAACTCTCATCTACTCACCGACACTCATTCTCACTTCTTCAGAGGAAAAGGGCCACTGGCAGAAGAGACGTTCTCAGATATGGGGTGGGAGAAAAATAGATCTTTAAATATGGAAATTGACTGTGAGGATCAAGGGAGATTCATGGTTGAGGACTCAATGGAGTGAAGAAATTGTAGGAAATAGCAATCTCATTGTGGGAAATATAGTAATAGACACTGAGTAAGTACCAATTACTAGTACAATAGACAAGATGCAGAGTAAGAGATGTCCATCACTGACCCTGAGGGGCTTGCAAACTCATTGAGGATATAGCATAAGATTATGTATATTGTACAAATTATGAAGGAAAAGGGCTTACACCTTTACTGATATGCTGCAGTCTGTGTAAGTCATACTCAGCTTTAAAAAAGAGGGTCAGGAAGCAAAGACCCACAAACACCACATACAAAAATAGTTAATTTAGGACTAACCAGGTGGCATAGTGGTTAAAGTGACTGGACACCACATGGCCAACTATCTGGTTCAGTCCCAGACCTCACAGCTTGAAAAATATGCTTGGGTGGTTTCTCACTTTTTCTCTGTCTTTGTCTCTGTCTCTCTCCAGCGACTCCATGCACCCTATAGAAAACTGTTAAAAAATAATAAATAATGATTATAAACTTTGAAACTTGGTAGTTTATATTGCCTATTAGAAGCGCTGAAAATAGGATCTGGTGTGGGGCAGAGTACACAGGAAGTGAGTTTCTAACTTTGTATATACTGTTTATAGGGCCATAAAACTATAAGACACCTAAAAATAAATCCAACAAATATGTATAAGACCTTTTTTAAGAAAATCATAAAACTATTGAATAACATAACAGAGCATGTGACTAAATATAGAGCCAGACCATGCTCATGGATGGTAGGAAGCAATGCCGTAAATGTTTCAATCTTCCCCAAAGTAATCTATATATGAAGAAATTCCAGCAACGATTGCAAAAGGAATTTTTGTGAAACCTGAAAAGCTGATCTTAAAACTTTTATGAAATATAAAGTTCTAAGAATAGCCAATGTTGGGCCAGCCAGTGATATAGTGGTTGAGTCAATTGGATCCCACATGGCTGACTGAGCGTTTTGAGTCCCAGACCTGGTAGCTTGAGGAACACACTGAGCATCTGTGCATGCATGCCCAGAATTCTGGGAGAAGACTGGAAGAGAAGGGATTGGAATGTGGTCCTCCCCACTGGGGAGTGCTTTCTCTCTTTCTTCTCTTTCTCTTTCTCTTTCTTTCTCTTTCTCTTTCTTCTCTTTCTCTTTCTCTTTCTCATCTCTTTCCAGTGAGGGAAGATACCAACATCATTGTAAAAAAGAATTAGAAGCTGAGATTTACTCTATCAAGATTTATTTTAAAGCTGTAATAATGAATATAATGTGGTGTGGGCCTGGAGAACAGACCAAGATCAATGGAACAAAACAGATATCACCAAAAATGGGACTTTGTTAAATGATATATAATGCTTAAAGCATGGACTGTGGAACCAGACTGCCTGGATTAAAATTCTGAGTCTGCTATTAGCTGGTAACCTTGGTGAGTTACTTAACCTCTCTGTGCCTCAGTTCACCCATCTATCACACAAGGGATATGATAATAATAGTACCTATCTCAATTGTTATGAGGATGAGGATTAAATAAGCAAATAAATGTACAGTGCTTAGAAAAGACTCTAGTACACAGTAGGTATAAGTATTAGCTTGTATTTACCCTCCAAATATTCATATACCAACTCCCCTTTGAAGTCCTAACAAAATGTCAACTTCTCAACAAGACCAACATGAGCATCCTATTTAAATTACAGTTTTCCCTTCCAATCTAGTACACCAAATTTCCTTTATCTTGCTGTACTTTTTTTTCATAAATTCTATCATCTTTCAATGTATGATATAATATACTTATTTATTATGTGTAAGCTTTTACATATAGGCTCTGTTGGCTTTAATGAAAAATATTTTAT
>NW_006204851.1:1805289-1805646 GCF_000334495.1 Tupaia belangeri chinensis
CCCACCCAGCCAATAAACAAGTGAAAATATGCTCCACCTCACACATAATCAGGGAAATCCAAGTTAAAAGAGCAATTGCATATTTCACAATCATAAAATTGTTACAAACTTTTAATATATATATATATTTTTAATTTGCCAGAAGGTATGCACACTTGCCAGAGAAAGATAGAGATATAATCGAAGAGGGCAAGTGAAAAAGCACCCTTCATGAGGGGGAGGGGTTATGCCACAACCCTTTCTCCTCTATTTCTCCCTCCTTTCAGGATTTTGGGCACACACACACACACAGAGTGTATTTTTCAAAGTTACTGGATCCAGGACTTGAACAGTGCTGTTGGCCATGTGGGATCCAGC
>NW_006204851.1:1805809-1807481 GCF_000334495.1 Tupaia belangeri chinensis
GTGCATGCGTGCCCAAGATCCTGAGAGGAGAATGGAGGAGAAGGGATTGTGGCGTGGCCATCCCCCCTGAGGGGTGATTTCTTGCTTTCTGTCTCTCTGTCTCTCTCTTTCTGGCAAGCACATGCGCCCTATAGCAAAAACCTCTCCAAAAAAAAAAAATTATAGCATACCATGTATAGGAAAGTACAAGAAGTAACTGGAATTCTCACAGACATGGTTGAAAAGAAATATAAATTGGTACAATTTGGGAAAGTAGTGTTTGGTGGTAACTAGTAAAGCTGAAAACACACATCAATCTATGACCCAGCAATTCCATTTCTATGTGTTCATATGCTATAGTTTGAACATATGTTCCCTCTAAAATTCATATGTTGGAACCTAGTACACAATGTGATAGCTATTAACAGGTCAGGCTGTTTAGGAAATGTCACGAGCCCTCTTCCCCCTCCTCATGAGTAGAATTAATGATATTATAATATAATTTGAAGGTACTATCCTACTACGTTTTTGCCCTTTCACCTACCACCATGCAGCAATAAGGCTCCACCACTGGAAGCAGAGAGTAATCCCTCACCACATAGTGAATTTCCCAGCACCTTCATTTAGACTTCCTAGCCTCTAGAACTGAGAAATAAATCTCTATGATTTATAATTACCCAGGCTGTAGAATTTTTGTTACAGTCACAGGAACAAACTAAGACACCATCCTAGGGAAACTCTCACACGTGTGTTGTGACATATGACAGTCACAATATATTCATTAAAGTACTATTTAAAATATTAAAAACATAAAATCACTCCAAATACCCATCATTCACATACTAATTTAATTAGTAGTTGCTCACACCTGGAATGCTATGCAGGGTGAAATAGAATAAGAGTAAATGTAAGTGATGCTTATGGTAAACTAGTCCTCAGCATCCATTCTAACATTATTCTATGTATGCCTTTCCACTTTGATAGAACAACTAGTAATGACCTTACTTGAAGTGGTTGACTTGCAAGTAGAAACTAGTTTTCTTCACTCCCCACCTTCACCAACCTAATGCCCTCCAAATCTGTCATTAGAGAATTAGTGACTCCAATGACTCAGTGAGAAGTGGTCAAAGTCTTACCCAAGTAAGAGAAGACGTACATGCTAAACTAATTATAAGGTTTTGTGATTTTTATATTGATAGAAACCTAAGAACTATGTGAAGGAATAGACTCTAAGTAATAATGGAATATCATTTTAAACAGTATCAAATTTATCACATAAATATGCTTACAAAATAATTTTTAAAATTTCATTTATTATTATCATAATTTTAATATTACATGTAATCACATATACTTTTACAATGTATTACATTTGTTTTTCCAGCACAATTTCCATGTATATCAGTCAACACAAAGACATTTACTATTCACATCATCATCAAATAGCTTTTCATCATTTTTTTCAGATTATTCTTATTATTTATTCTCTTTATTTTTTATTCTGTTTTCTTTTTTATTATTTTTTTCTTTTATTATTTTTTTCATTTCATTTTCTTCCATACATTCAATCACATTATTATTTGTCTTACAAAACAGATATTTAAACAGGTGAACATTTCTCCCTAGTACTGTTGATAAAACTATGAAATATCTTCAACAGATAATACCACACCTCTTTGTGCCATTAATGCTT